>NW_003852540.1:2717049-2743742 GCF_000181295.1 Otolemur garnettii | reverse complement strand
CTTCATAGATTCTGATTCCAACCAGTTTTTCTTCCTTTGTTCAGGAGCCTCTGACCAGGGTTGCTACCAGTCGGCCATCTTCCCAGAATCCCTCTTTAAATTTTTTAAGTTGACAGATAAAATTGTATGTATGTCTTGTAATGTATTTTAAAATGTATATGTACATTTGGGAATGGCAAAATATAAATAACTTACATATGTATCACCTTACAAAGTTATCCTCTTTATGGTAAGAATACTTAAAATCTACTCTGTTAGTTTTTTTCCAAAATACAACATATTATTAACTATACTGACCATGTTATACAATAGATCTCTTGAACTTACTTCTATCTAACTAAAATTTTGTATCCTTTGACTGACATCTCTCCAATACCCCTTTCCTTTTTTTTTTTTTTTTTGATGTGTGTTGATTGCTTTCTTTTTCTTGTATAACTCCTAGAGGTTTTCTGTGGGTGTTTTTTTTGGGGAGGTCATACATAATATTTTATAGTTATAACTGTCAATTTTAGTCTGATAATCAGAAGTTTAATCAATACAAAACCTCCACACTTTATGTTGCTGTTTTCATACTTCATATATATTCATATTGTGTATCTTTAAATATATTTGTAGTTGTATTTTTAGTATTTTTGTCCTTTAACTTTGTTTTTTTTTTGAGACAGAGTCTTAGTATGTCACCCTCGGTAGAGTGCTGTGGCATCACAGTTCCCAGCAACCTCAATCTTTAGGGCTTAAGTGATTCTCTTGCCTCAGCCTCCCAAGTAGCTGGGACTATGGGCACCTGCCACAATGCCTGGATAATCTTTTGTTGCAGTTTTCATTTTTGTTTAGCTGGCCCAGGCTGGGCTCAAACCTACCAGACTTGGTGCATGTGGCTGGCACCATAACCACTGTGCTACAGGCATCAAGCCTGTCCTTTAACTTTTATGCTAGATTTATGATAGTATGCAGCAATGTGTATTCATCTATATGTTTCTCTTAAAAAAATTAATATAGGGTATCATTCTCTCCCATGGGTAGAGTACAATAGTGTTATCATCACTCACTTCAACCTCAAACTACTGGGTTCAAGCCCTCTCTCAAGCCTATAGACCCATTTTGCAATGGCCTCCTGAGTGGCTGGGCCTACAGGTGCACCACTGTGCCCTGCTAATATTTTCTATTTTTGGTAGAGATGGGGTCTCATTCTTAATAAGGCTAGTCTCAAGATCCTGACCCCAAATGATCTTCCTACCTTGACCTCCCAGAGTGCTCAGATTACAGGCATGAGCCACTGTGCCAGGCCACGTCAGTTTATTGTTACCAGTCAGTTTCTTACTTTCTTATGCTATTGTGTTATTGCTTACTGACATTTGATTTTAACTTGAAGAACTTCTACCATTTCTGTAATGTAGGCCTAGCTGTGATGAAGATCTTCAGCTTTTGTTTGTCTGGGAGAGTATTTCTTCTTCATTTTATTGCTAAAAATAAATCCAGTTATAATCTCATGGAGCTTCACTTATATATGTCAAGTTGCTTTTCTCACTGCTTTCAAAATTTTAAGTTTTAGCAGTTTGATTATATTTTGTCTCAGTATTTTTTTATTTTTTATTTATTTTTTGTTGTTTTTATTTATTGTTATTATTATTATTTATTGTTTGGGATTCATTGAGCACACAAAGAATTAGGTTACATGATTGCATTTGGTAGATAAAGTCCTTCTTATAATTGTGTCCTGCCTCCAAGAGGAGTGCTATACACTGTGACCCCCAACCTCCTCCCCTTTCCCTACTTACTCAGTCCCTTACTCCACTCCTTGTATTAGCTCATCTACTGCCTTCATATTAGAATTCAGTACATTGGATTCTTGCTTCTCCATTCTTGTGATGCTTTACTAAGAAGAATGTGTTCCACCTCCATCCAGGTTAATACAAAAGATGTAAAGTCTCCATCTTTTTTAGTGGCTGAATAGTATTCCATGGTATACATACACCACAGCTTGTTAGTCCATTCCTGGACTGGTGGGCATTTAGGCTATTTCCACATTTTGGTGATTGTAAATTGAGCTGTGATAAACAGTCTAGTGCAAATGTCCTTATGATAAAAGGATTTTTGTTCTTCTGGGTAGATGCCTAGTAATGGCATTGCAGGATCAAATGGGAGGTCTAATTTGAGTTCTTTGAGGATTCCCATACTCCCTTTCAAAAAGGTTGTATTAGTTTGCAGTCCCACCAGCAGTGTGAAAGTGTTCCCTTCTCTGCACATCCATGCCAGCATCTTTAACTTTGAGACATTGTGATGTGGGCCATTCTCAATGGGGTTAGGTGATATTTCAGGGTAGTTTTGACTTGCATTTCTCCAAAGATTAGGGAAGATGAGCATTTTTTCATGTTTGTTAGCAAATCATCTGTCTTCTTTAGAGAAGGTTCTATTCATGTCTCTTGCTCAGTGATAGATGGAATTGTTGGTTCTTTTTGTTGATTAATTTGAGTTTTCTACAGAACGTAGGTATCAAGCTTTTGTTCAATTCATAATATGCAAATAAATATCTTAATCCATTCTGAACATTGTCTGTTTTCTTTGGTTGTTGTTTCCTTTGCTGTACAGAAGCTTTTCAGTTTAAATAAGTCCCATTTGTTTATTTTTGTTGTTGTTGCAATTGCCATGGAAGTCTTCTTTATAAAATCTTTCCCTAGGCTGATGTCTTCAAGTGTTTTCCTGACACTTCCTTCAAGGACTTTTATTGTTTCAAGCCTTAGATTTAAATATTTCATCCATCTTGAATCAAATTTTTTAAGTGGTGAGAGGGGCAGGTCCAGTTTTAGTCTTTTTTCCCCCCACAGATTACATATATTTACATTAATTTAAATGTCCAAAGCACAATACAGTAAGGTCTATTTAATAGTTCACATAATTTAAGATTTACACACAGGCTTGGTGCCTGTGGCTCAAGTGGCTAAGGTGCCAGCCACATACACACACCTAAGGTGGTGGGTTCGAATCCAGCCCGGCGGGCCAAACAACAATGATGGCTGCAACCAAAAAAAAAAAAATAGCCAGGCATTGTGGCGGGCGCCTGTGGTCCCAGCTACTTGGGAGGCGGTGGCAGGAGACTCGCTTGACCCCGGAGTTGGAGGTTGCTGTGAGCTATGCCACGGCACTCTACCAAGGGAGACAGCTTGAGGCTCTGTCTCAAAAAAATAAAAATAAAAAGATTTACACACAAAATCACTTGAACAAACATGAGCCTGCTAGAACAAAGATTTAAGAAACTACTCAGACATTTGGGTATTGACACCCACAAATTTATGGCAACAAAGAGTGATGTCTTTAAACTTTCAATGATATCTTTTGTACAAGGATACAGAGTGGAAAGATGGGTGAACTAGTGTAGTTTCCTTGAACTATTTATCTAACAATATATAGGACGTGGCATTATCCAGTAAATTTTATTAGTATAGTCTGTTTACTCTGGTCCAAAATAGTGGTTTGGGGTGAATAATTCCCCAATCCAATTTTATATGGATTCTTCCTTCAATATCTTTTAAAAATGAAATAGGCCACTGCATGCTTTTCTTTCAAGTGACTCAACTTTGGTCCTAAGAAATTAGCAAAGTCTGTTTTTAAAGAACACTAATATATGAAGTTTATTTTTTCTCTTGAGACTTTGCAATAAAGGAACAATGTCAGTCATATCACCTCTGGGCCAGCCTTGAAACAGTCAATGGTGCTAAAGACTAAGATATTGTTATTTAGAACATAAACTTCGGGAAACAACCCTATCTTTCTCTGGCCCATTTAGGAACCAAAGTGCTTTATCTCATTTCCTATCAACCATTTGAAGAGACCATCTGGATCTATTTCAAAACCAAAACGACACCATTTCTGTCCTGCTGTTTATTTTGTTGACCACACACAAAATTAAATATGAAGAGATTAAATTATGGCATCATACAAATACAGGCACAAAATTAGGTGGACGCCACAAAGGGTGTGTCAGAAAACACTGAATTGCCTGAATCTGAGCTGGATTTCCCCCTCGTGGACTTTAAGATGCCCTCAGCTATAACTGTCTCGCTGGGAAAGAGCCTGACTTTCCCATTCTGCCCCGTTGCAGTATCCTCCAGGGGTTCCAAAACCACCACTCTTTTACCTGCACCTGCCTTCGTTCATCAGCAGAAGCATCAGTAGCAGGGTTGGGACTGAGAATGGATGAATGGGCATTGCTTTGGTTTAGCATATTTTTCTGTTGCTTGGTTTTACACTTGTAGGGACATGGAGTCAGATAGAGGTACAAAAGTACTAAAATGATACTGGGTACCCAGGCGGCAAGAGTGGTGAAAGCTGTGTTAAATGCCTCATGAGCATGGGATCTGCTTACAGTGAATTGCTCACGTTTATTGTGACATCCACAGTTTCACTTAACAGGCATTGCCTATTCATTGCAATACAAGAATACACTCCACATCCTCAAAACGTGGGCTCTCTATAACCAGACTTCCATTGTGAAATTTGTGAAAGTTTTCCTTTTCTTTATCTGGCTCCAGCAGTTTGTTATCTGGACCCACTCAGATGAAATCGGTATTTGCATTACCAGTCTTGCTGTCATGGTGAACAGTCTTTTTTTTGAGACACAGCCTCAAGCTATCCCCCTGGGTAGAGTGCTATGGCATCACAGCTCACAGCAACCTCCAACTCCTGGGCTCAAGCGAGTCTTTCTGCCTCAGCCTCCTAAGTACCTGGGACCACAGGTGCCCGCCACAGCACCCAGCTATTTTTTTTTTGGTTGTAGCTGTCATTGTTGTTTTTGGCCAGCGGGGCTGGATTCGAACCCGCCTCCTGAGGTGTATGTGGCTGGTGCCTTAGCCACTTGAGCCACAGGCGCTGAAGTCCTGAACAATCAGTCTTTCCCCGACCTGAGCCTCATGAATAAAGCCAAGTGCATGGAAGGAACCATTGATGATGCTTTCTGAGCAATTCCTAAAGCTAACCTGGAGCAGAAGCACCCGATGCGAGTGCTTAGAGTCAGATCACAGGCAACAGGTGTAATCATTCTTAAAATTTATTGCTGAGCTAAAGTGCCTGTGATACCAAAAAACCAGCAATGAGTACAGGGAACAGTCACAGATAAATGGGTTTTCATGAAGGTAGATGCCTCTCAGCTGTTTTCCTGGCACTAAATCTACATGGTTCATTGGGATGGAAGAAATCCGGTCATAAGAAACATCTAAAAACATCAGTTCTGCCCGCTTGAATCTTCCAACGTACAAATCCATAGGAAACTGCGTGAGAAAGTTACCACTTAAGTAGAGCTTTTGCAATTGGGGGAGCCCTCCAAATGCCGAATGATCAAGATAGGAAATATGATTGTTGTAAAGTAGGAGCACTTCCAGAACCTTTAACTCTTGGAACACTGCATTTTTCACTGTCTTCAGCTTATTGGATGGTAAGTCCAGACATTCCAAATTTGGAGTTGTTGAAAAACTGCCCGTGAAAATGCTAGTGATGTTATTATGACGAATAATGAGGGTGTTCAGCTTCACAAACGATACTGGAATCCACTCAGAATCCAGAAGCCCAATTCTCTTATAACTCAGATCCAGTCTCTTAATCAGTCTGAAAAGGTTCCTAGGCACCTTGGATAGGTTTTTGTTAGTGCAACTAACGACGTCAGTGGCACAGATGCAAGCGGTGGGGCACACCCCAGAGGCGCCAGGGCTCATAGTCACGGGGATCACCAACAAACACAGCCTTACCCTGCAGCCCGGGCTGACAGTTCCTGGCAGGGTGGGCAGTGTGTGTAAGGGTAAAGACATTATGGTTGCCTCTGAGTCTCTTCCTGGCGTCTTTTCCACCAGCTCAGCCTCCTACCAGGGAACGGAGCTGGGCGGTCTCTCGGGCTCTGGGGAGAAGTCGCCGCCGTGGTGTCTACTGCAGGTCCGCGCATCTGTCGGTCCCCGCGTCTGTCGATCCGCGTCTGTCACTCCGCACCTTCCGACTTCTTTTCCCTCTTGCTCTTGGCAGGCGGCAGCCTCAGCCCCAGCGGCAGCAGCAATCCAGGCGCAGCCACGCTCCCCGCTGGCGCGGGTAGGTTCTCCTGGGCTCTGCTCATTGCACGACTGAAGGTACCAACTCGGCGCTCCGGCCGGCCACCGTGTGCGGGCCACTGGGCGCCCAGCTCCAGGCTTCAGGTCCGAAGGGCCTGGCTGTGGGCGGTGGGCCCGGCCCCGCCTCCACGCGCTGGGGAGGCTGCGGGACTCGGATTCCCACGCGCCTGGGAGGGAAGGCTGGTCCCCAGTGTGCGTCTCCCCCATTGCGGGCAGCAGCTTCTGGGCTGTGGGAAAAGGCCAGCGGGGCGCAGCCTCCAGTTTTGGTCTTTTACATGTGATTGTCTAGTTCTCTCAACACCATTTATTGAATAGGGATGTTCTTGTTTGTTTTATCAAATATCAAGTGACTGTAAGATGTTAGTTTCATTTCATGGTTTTCTATTTGGTTCCAAATGTCAATGTCTCAATTTTTGTGCCAGTACCATGGTATTTTGGTCACTGTGGCCTTGTAGTATATTTGAAAGTCTGATAGGGTGATACCTGCAGTTTTATTTTTATTACTAAGAATTGCCATAGCTACATGGGGGTTCTTCTGGTTCCAAACAGAATTATTATTTTTTTCAGAAGAATTGCCATAGCTACATGGGGGTTCTTCTGGTTCCAAACAGAAGAATTATTTTTTACAAATCCTAAAAGTATGATGATGGTATTTTAATGGGGTTTGTATTGAATTTGTACATTACTTTGGGTTGTATAGCCACTTTGCCAATGTTGATTCTTCCCAGCCATGGGTATGCTATGTTCTTCCATTTGTTAATATCTTTTGCTATTTCTTTTCTTAGGGTTTTGTGATTTTTTTTGGTAGAGGTCCTTCACCTCTTTTGTTATGTATATTCCTAGGTATTTCCTTTTTTTTTTTTTTTTTTTAAGTTACTGTGAAGGGAATTGTGTCCTTGATTAGCATCTCATTTTGGCTGTTATTGGGATATACAAAGGGTACTGATTTGTGGGCTTTGATTTTATATCCTGAGACATTGCTGTATTTTTTTTTTTTAAATCTCTTCCAGGAGTCTTGGGGTTTAGTCTTTGGGTACTCTAAGATGACCTAATTGTATGTATACTCATAGTAATTGGCAATTTAAAAAAATCATATCATTGGCAAAGAGTGAGAATTTGGCCTCCTCTGTGCCCATTTGGATGGACTTTATTTCCTTTTCTTGCCTGATTATATTGGCTACAACTTCCAGCACTATTGATACCGGAAAAGTGGAGCCCCAGCCAGCTCAGCCAAGTGGGGCTTGGGGGACCTGCCATGTCTGTCTTGGTGGCAGTAGCTGGCAAAGGAACTGGCAGGCTGGAGCAAGTTGGGGGAGCTTCCCTCCCCCACCAGAGGCTCCAGTAGAGCAGCACTAGAGGACCTGCTGGCTCTGCCTTGGCAGCAGCTGGCATAGAAACCCACAGGCTGGAGCCCAAGGGGAAGCTTTCCTCTCCCACCAGAGGCTCCAGTAATAAAAAAGACCTGCCCATCAGGGGAAAACACTGGCGATTTCTCCAGTGCATCCCTGATTGGTCCATTTTCAATCCTGCTCCTGACTGGTCTATTTTATAGACCAATCAGCTAAGCTCTCAGCTCATTGGACAACTGCCCCTATATAACCCCCTGAACAGAGAGCCTAGGGGCAGATCATCACAGATCGCAGAACTTCAAGGAAGATAGAGCAGAAGAGCAAGACTTTAGCAGAGTGTTGCAGACCTCTGAGGGAGAAAGAGGAAGAGTTGTAACACTTGGATCCTGTTCTACAAGGAAGTTTGGCTCTTTGTAAGAGCTGTAACACTTGCATCCTGCTCTGCAAGGAGGTTTGGCTCTTTGTAAGAGCTGTGACACTGTAAAACCTATCTTATCCTGTCTGCAAGGTTTGGCTCTTTGTAAGAGCTGTAATAATACCTCTGTAAATAAAACCTAACCTACTGCCCATCCTGTGGTCCATCGATTCATTCACTGAATTGTCAAGATCAAGAGCCTGGAAATCCAAAGTCAAAAATCCGGTATCACTATGTTGAATAGTAAAGGTGATAGAGGACAACCTTGTCTGGTTCCAATTCTAAATAGAAAAGCTTTCAGTTTTACTCAATTCAGTATAATATGTGAGCTGTGGGTTTGTTGTAGATGGCTTTGATTGGATTAAGAAATGTGCTACCTATGCTTATATTCTTAAAGTTCCAATTAGAAAAGGATGCTGAATTTTATCAAATCCTTTTTCTGCATCTATTGAGAGGGTCATATGGTTTTTGTTTTTGGTTCTGTTGGGATGGTGAATTACATTTATGGACTTGGGTACGTTAAACCAGCCTTGCATCCCTGAGATGAAACATACTTGTTCATGATGAATGATTTTTTTTTAATGTGTATCTGTAATCTATTGGCTAGGATTTTGTTGAGAATTTTTGCATCTATATTTATTAGTGAAATTGGTCTGAAATTCTCCTTTTTAGTTGGATTTTTTCCTGGTTTTGGTATCAGGGTGATGTTTGCTTCATAAAACATGTTGGGGGAAGATTCCATACTTCTCAGTTTTTTTGAATAATTTCTGCAGTATGCATATAAGCTCTTTTGAAGGTTTGATAGAATTCTGGTTTGAAGTCATGTGGACCAGGGTATTTTTTTGTTGGGAGATTTTTTATTGTTTCTTCTATCTCAGTTCTTGAAATTGGTCTGTTCAAGAGATTTATTTCTTCTTGGTTAAGCCTAGGGAGAGGGTATGGTTCCAAGTATTGATCCATTTCCTCCACATTATCAAATTTCTGGGCATAGAGTTTCTTGTACTACTCACAGATGATCTCTTGTATCTCTGTGGCATCTGTTGTTATTTCCCATTTATCATTTCTGATTGAAGTTATTAGAGATTTTACTTCTCTGTTTCTAGTTAATCTGGCCAAAGGTTTATTGATTTTATTTATTGAATTTTTCAAAAATCCAACTTTTTGTTTCATTAATTTTATGAATGATTTTTTTGTTTTCCATTTCATTAATCTCTCATTTATTTCTTTTCTTCTGCTGGATTTGGGATTAGATTGTTCTTCTTTGTTCAGTTCCATAAGATGGGTGATGAGTATGTTGATGCACTCTCTCTCTCTCTCTTTTTCAATGTAGGCATCTAATGTGATAAATTTCCCTCTTAAGACTGGTTTTGCTGTATCCCACAGGTTTTGGGAACTTGTGTCTTCATTGTTGTTATATTTGAGGAATTTAATGATTTCCTCTTTTATTTCTTCCTGAACCCAACTATTGTTCAGCATAAGGTTGTTTAATTTCCAAGTCTTTGTTTGGGGATGAATGTTTTTGTTGAAGTTGAATTCTACCTTTATTGTGTTGTGGTCTGAGAAGATATGAGGTATAATTTCTATACTTTTAGTTTTACTGAGGTTTGATTTTATCCTAGGATGTGGTGTATTTTGGATTATGTACTGTGGGCTGATGAGAAAAATGTATATTCTTTAGCTTTGGGATAGTATGTTCTGAAGCTGTCTATTAATCCCATGTTTTCTAGGATCACAATGAAGTCATTTGTATCTTTGTTTAGTTCCTTTTTTTTTTTTTGGCTGGGGCCAGTTCAAACCCACCACCTCTGGTATATGAGATCGGCGCCCTACTCTCTGAGCCACAGGTGCACTCTAGTTCCTTTTTTTTTTTTTTTTTTTTTGTTAGGGATTCATTAAGGATACAAAGAACTAGGTTACACTGATTTCATTTGTTAGATAAAGTCCCCTTATAATTGTGTCCCATCCCCAAGAGGTGTGTCATGCCCTATGACCCCCAACCCTGTTTAGTTTCTGTTTACAAGATCTGCCCAGTTCTGTCAGAGGGCTGTTAAAGTCCCCAGGTATCATGGTGTTGTGGGATACCATATTGCTCAGACTCATCAAGGTCTGTTTCATAAATCTGGAAGCCTTTAAGTTGGGTGCATAAATATTTAAAATTGAAATGTCTTCTTATTATATCGTTCCTTTGTCCAGTATAAAGTGTTCATATTTGTCTTTCTTAACTTTAGTTGCTTTAAATTTGTTTCTGAAAATAAAGTTGCAAATCCTCCTTTCTTCTGATTTCCATTTGCTTGAAATACTGTTTTCCATCCCTTAACCTTGAGTCTTGATTTGTCCTTCAAGGCTAGGTGTGTCTCTTGGAGAGAGCATATGGATGGCTTTTGCTTTTTTATCTAATCAGCCAGCCTGTGCCTTGTCAGTGGTGAATTTAATATGCTGACATTTACTGAGAGAGTTGATAAATATAGTAGAGTTTTATTTATCTTATTTTGTGAAAGTCCATCATGTAGTTTTATCCTTTGTGCCATTGTGTAAGCTAAGTTTTGACCTTTAGCTTCTGGGTGTTTACTTTGATGGTGGTCCATTGTGCTGGTCAGTGTTGAGAATAGGTCTAAATGTTTCCTATAGAGATGGTCTTGTTGTGGCAAATTTCCTCAGTGCTTGTATATCTGCAAAAGATTTGATTTCTCCATCAATTTCGAAGCTTAGTTTAGCAGGATATGGAGTTCTGGGCTGAAAGGTGTTTTGTTTGAGAATGTTTAAAGTGCATGACTATGCTCTTCTGGCTTCAAAAGTTTAAGTTAAAAAGTCTGCTTTCATCCTCATGACTCTGCCCCTGTAGGTCAGTTGGTGCTTAATTCTGGCTGCTTGTAGAATTTTTTCTTTCATTTTGACTTTGGACAGGTTCATTACATGTGCTTTGGAGAAGCACTGTTTGAGTTGAGATGACCCAGGGGTTGATACACATCTGAAAGAAGTGTGTTGGGGTCTTTCCAAGTAAAACTTGGAAAGTTTTCACTTATGATAGTCTCCAGTAGGGTTTTCTTTCCTTTGGTATTATCTTCTTCCCCTTCTGGAATCCTTATTATTCATATGTTTGAACACTTCATGAAATCTCATAGTTCTCTAAACACTTGTTCTGCTTTCTCTCTCTTCTTTTTTTGCCTCTTTAACTACCTGGGTTAACTAAAAAAACTTATCCTCTTGCTCTGAGGTTCTTTCTTCTCCATGGTCTAACCTATTTTGATACTTTCTACTGCAACTCTGCAACTTTACATTTCCCAATTGTTTTCTTCATTTCCTTAAGGTTCACCATGTCATTTCTATATTCTGTATATCTCTCATCCAACTAATGTTCTGTATTTCCATTTTCTCATCTATTCCTTTTATTGTCTTTATCATCCATATTTTAAATTCCTTTCTGTCAAATTCATTAATTCTTTATAGGTAGATTTTTCTGCAGTAGCTGCCTCATGATCTCTTGTAGGAGTCCTTCTGTTTTGGTTTTTCATGTTGCCTGGATTTTTCTGTTGGTTCCTCCTCATGTATTCTTTCTTCTTGTTAAACTCCTTGTCCTCCTTTTTCCTTCTCAGTGTCTCCTTTGCTTCAAATTATCTTGTCTCAGAGCTTTAATCTTGAAGTGGCTTCAGCCTGAACAAAACCAAACTCTCCCTTGTGGCCAAATAAACAGAAGTCCTTGGTCTTAATGACAATATTTTGCAATAGGTTGCTTGGACACCAGGTGGTAGGGTGGTCTTTTTTAGGAGACATCACAGCCAGCAATCTCTATGGTCCTTATTCCAAACTGAGTTACCTTTGGTGATAGCCTCAGTGTTTCCTCAGCATTCAGACCCTGCTATGTTGGGATCTTACAGCTCACAAGAATCCTTCAGGGATAGGTCTCACAGTGCCCCCAACTCCAGTTCTGGCAGGTTGTGGGAGTCCCCTTGGCCTGTCCCAAGAATGAAGTTCTGATCCCAGCAGATGGAAATAAGATGATCATGATTTAGGCCCCTGCTAAGACCTCATGACCATCCCACAATGGCAGCCCCCGTCCACCATGACTTTCTTCTTCTTCTTTTTGAGACAGAGTTTCACTATGTCACCCTCAGTAGAGTGCCATGGCATCCCAGCTCACTGCAACCTCAAACTCTTGGGCTTAAGAGATTCTCTTGCCTCAGCCTCCCAAGTAGCTGGGACTATAGGTGCCCACTACAATACCCAGCTATATTTTTGTTGCAGTTGTCACTGTTGTTTTAGCTGGATGGGGCCAGGTACAAACTCACCAGCCTTGGTATATGTGGCCAGTGCTATAACCACTATGCTATGGGGACTGTGCCTGTGACCTTCTCAGTATGACCACCTCACCAGCCACCAAACTTCTGGCAAATCCACTCCAACAAGCATTCAAATGGTTGATGTGTACTGTTAGAATCTCCCCACTCTTCCAAGCTTTCTATTCAATGGTCATCTTCCTCAACAAGTGAACACTCTGGGAAAGCTTCCTCCCATCCTAGAGCTCTGTAACAGCAAGCCAATCCCAGTTGGTCACAATCACTTGCCTAATTTGTCAGATTTCCACTGCTTCTGATAATACACTGTATCCAGCTTACCATCTCCTCATTGTGCTCCCTTAGCCTCAACTCTAGGTAAGGTCCCCATACCAGGTATGGCTGGATTCTCTCTTTTTTCCAATCATTCCAGGAGAACTCAGATGAATGATCCCTCTTGTCTGCCATCTTGCCCCATCCTTCTGAATTTTTTTATTTTTGATTCATCTCATTTGGTGTCTGTTTCCTTGTGTGAAGAGGCTATCAATTTCCTTCTGCAGATTTGGGAATTTTTTAGCCATTATTTATTTTAATAATCTTTCTGGTCTTTTCTTCTCTCTTCTTCTATGATGACTCCATAATGCACGTGCAGTAGGACCTCTGTAAATTGACCAACAATGGCCTGTAACAAACTTGTCAACATATAGAGGTGGTCAATATAAGGAACTAGGCCTATTATACTGTACTTTATTTTCTTGTATGGCTTTTATTAGAGAACATCATATGAAATACTTAATCAAATTATACATACAATATCATATAAAATCAATACATTTATTGTTTTCTCATGGTTTAATCACTCCTGAAAAAGAGTTGATCTTGGTCTGTTTCTTATTCTTATTACAAACATCAGTGGAGAAAACATGCTCAATGCTGGCTACACCACTCAGCACACTGGGTCATTTTTTCACAGCAAATGACTTCAACTGTATTATCAGATGCCTGACATCCTGTTCTTTTAGACGCTAAAAGATTTTAGACTCTAAAATTTAGAGTCACTGCAATTTTTGTGTCATCTTCACTCATTTCTTTCACTTCATCAGGCATTTTATGAACTTTTATGATGCTCTGTACTTTTTGTCAATAGCACTTGGAAAATTGCTTCCAGGTCAGATTCATCATAGATTGCCACCTTCATCCTTTACAACAAAACCTTTAAAATCTACTTCTTTGAATTCTTCCATGAGGGATGGACTATCTGATGGGGAAAAAACATTGTGCTCATGGGTTATGACAAATCCAATTTTCTTGAAACACTTCTATATTGTTTCTGGCTGAACTTTATTCTAAGGATAATTGATCTAGAGGATAGCATCCAGAGCATTAACTGATGGAATCCCTGAAGTTGCTTCCATAGAACGGGCACAGGTTTGTATTTTAATAATGACCTACTGCAGGAGCTGGGCTTGGTAGTGAATTTTAAATGTTTTGGTGATGCGTTGATCAAGAGGTTGGATTTATGAGGTTCTGTTTGAAGGCAGAAATTTCGGTGTCCTGTTTGGGAGATGATTCACTTGTAGGTGGCCAGGATAGTTGTCTATCATTAATAGAATAGACCGGTTTCTTCTTTATTTCTCAGTTGACACCCATTACCCATTCCTCAATTAGGGCACCAGTCATCCATGTGCATTTATTTGTTTGATCTCCACATGACCAGAGGTCTTCAAGCTTCAGGTTCTTGAATGTATGTGGCTTTGCTGATTTACCTATCACCAGGGCTTTAATTTCTCTCCTACTGAGTTAGTGCAAAGCAGAGCTGTGCAATGTTCTTTGGAAAGTTTTCAGCTTTTATATTTGTTACCCTTCATGACAAGGCTCCTGTTAGGCATCACATTGAAAAAGAGTCTGCACTCATCACCATTATAAATATCATTATCTTTGAAGCCGGGGAGGAAAAATGTGGAAACTTTTTGATGAACTCTTCCACAACTTCTACTAGAGCATCAAGGATTCACCACACAAGACTTTATGGGAGATCTCATGTTACAATTTAAATTTCTCAAGCCAACCACTTGATGTTTGGGAATCTGCCACCTTGAATTCCTGTGAGAACTTTTAGAACAACTTCCTGAATTATTGGCCCAGAGATTTGGGTGTTGGATTTGTCATAACCCAAGAGTACAATGTTTTTTCCCCATCAGATAGTCCATCCTCATGGAAGAATTCAAAGAAGTAGATTTTAAAGGTTTTGTTGCAAAGGATGAAGGTGGCAACCTATTATGAACCTGACCTGGAAGCAACCTGACCTCCTTTGTTTGAACCAGGCTTCATTGACTTCATCAAGGAAAAGTTTCCTCCTTTTCTGCTATAGGTTTCTGTTTTCCTTACCATGTATCTCCAAGTACTCATGTTTACATTTTTGGATTTTGCTAATTATGGTCTTGCTAACACCAAATGTTTCTTTGGCTGTTGCTTTCCAGAAAATGTAGAAGATCAACCTTTTCCTTCAGTATTAGCTCTTTCAGTTTTTTCCTTTGGGTCATCATATCTCAATTAACAGTAAAAATTTTCAGAAAGTAGGATGTATTACAATTCAGTCCTTCATGTTAAAAAAATCTTCAGCAACACATGATAAACAATAAGACATTAGTCCTAAACCAACATGTGGTAAAACTTATACTAAAGAAAAATTTAAAAAGCTTATAAAAAAACTTTTACTGAAGAAAAATAATACAACTAAGGGGAAAAACTCACATATTCTACCCCTTGGTGTAGAGTGGACTTAACTGGTCCAATTATAAGGGTAAGTTAATATTGTATGTCATAGTCTGAGAGGTCAAGACACAACTTACAGAGGTGGTCAATATGTAGAGGTCAGTTTTCTATTGAGTACATGTGGTGCATGTCCAGTCTATGAAAATTAGATTAACTTAAGGAAGTGGTCAATGTAGGGAGGTGGCATATGGAGGGTCTACTGTATTTGTCTGCTTGATGATGTCCAATAAGTCCCTAAAACTTTCTTCATTCTTTGTTGTCTCTTTTAGTACATTATTTCCAATGACCTGTTTTAGAGTTTGTTTATTTATATTATATTTATTATATTATATATTATTTAGTCATTTTTTAATTTTTAGGCAAATGTGAGGGTACCAAACACTAGGTTACAATGTTTGCATTGTTAGTTAGAGTCTCTCTTGTAGTTGTGTCCTGTACCCAAGAGGTGTGCCATCTACCCTTACATTGTGCCCATTAAGTACGAGCACACCAATCCCTCTCCCTCCTCTCCTCTCCCCCTCCTTCATGTCCTCTTTCCCCTCATTCATTCTCCCTCCCCACAACTTGAATTGCATTGAGATTTTCTCTTATATGGGAATCTATTAGATTATCTGCTGGCTTCATATTAGTATTGAGTACATTGGATACTTCCTTTTCTATCCTTGTGCAATTGTAAATTGATCTGCAATAAACAATTTAGTACAAGTGTTTTTATGATGTAATGAGTTTTTTCTTGTGGGTAGATGCCCAGTAATGAGATTGTGGGGTCAACTGGAAGCTCTAATTTAAGTTCTTTGAAGATTCTCCACACTTCTTCCCAAAGAGGCTATATTAATTTGCAGTGCCACCAAGAGTGTAAAAGTGTTCCTTTATCTCCACATCTACACCAGCATCTGAAGATTTGGGACTTTGTGATGTGGGCTATTCATCTTATTTTGTGAAAGTTCATTGCTTAGTTTTATCCTTTGTGCCATCATGGAAATTAGGTTTTTTCCTTTAGTATCTGGGTGTATATTTTGCTGGTGGTCCATTGTAATTGTCAGTGTAGAGAATAGGTCTAAGTATTTCCTTTATAGCTGGTCTTGTTGTGATGAATTTCCTCAATGTTTGCATGTCATTGCAAAGATTTGATTTCTCCATCGATTTTGAAACTTAGTTTAGCAGACAAGAGAAAATAAAAATAAAATTGTATAAGATGGAAAAAAAAGGTATATCTTAGTTGTTCAATGTCAGAAAGATGAGAAAAGTAGAAAAAATATCTACCAAAAGAGAGAAAAAAGGAGAGAAATAAAAAAGAAAGAATAAAAGAGGCTGAAAGACCATAGTAGAAATGGAGCCCTTGCTATTTAAGAAAGTAAAAATGAAAAAATAAAAGTACATCCAAAAATACCCCCAAGCAAACAACAACAACAAAGTACAGGAAAAAATTGGGAAAAGAAAATAAAAAAGAACAGCAACAACTACCATGTTTTCCTGAAAATAAGATGCTGTCTTATATTTATTTTTTCTCAAGAAAACACACTAGGGCTTATTTTCAGGGGATGTCTTATTTTTATTAAGTATAATACAACAGTCTACATTTATTCAAATACAGTTAAGTCATCTTATTCTAGAACCTGACAGGGGGAGCCAACCTTGTTGGTGGGGCTGGTGCTAGTGATGCATGAACTCCTTTCCCCTAGATGTTTGCATGTGTGCAATAGGATGCCTGCGACCACAGTTACCACACATGCACTTGCGCAAATGCAAAAAGCTTGGAGAAAGGAGCTGTGGCAGATAAAAGGTATTCCAGTCTTCCTTAGTGCTGTGGGCTGAAATGCATATCTGCATAACCATGCCCATCACTAGGTCTTATTATTGGGGTAGGGCTTATATTTAACAAATACATAGAAATCCTGTGAGGGCTTATTTTCTGGGTAGGTCTTATTTTCAGGGAAACACGGTATACACACACACACACACACACACACACACACACATTACAATATATTGCCTGTACACCAGGTGGCACTGGTGATGAGATGGAGAATATACATGGTGTTTTTGCTATATAAGATGTGGGCATGGAGTGGGAGGAAGGGGAGTGGGGAGGTTTGACAGAGGGAGGGTAAAAGGCGGGATCACACCTATGGAACATATGACAGGGGTACAAGTCAAATCTGTGAAATGTAGAATATAGATATTTTGGCACAATAATCAAGTAAATGAGGTGAAAGCTAAATGTAATCGCTTTAGATTGTATAAAAAAAATCAGCACATTGTACCCTACATATGCATGAATGTATCCATGATCTTTGTGTATTTGACTTAATAAAAAAAAAAAAGATGTGGGCTGGAAGTCACTAGGGGCTGAGGAGACCTGGTCCTGTCTTCCTAATTTATTTGCCCTCAATCAGGGCTTAGTCCTTTTGCTAGCATTCAGTCTCTATAGGATTGGGATCCTGAAGCTCTTGTCAGATTTCTTAGGAGGCACACCTTGAGCTTCCAAACAGTACCCCCTAGCCACAAGGTGGCTTTTGTGTGTGTGGGGAACCATTCAACTCACCCCAAGAATGACTGCATGAGCTCAGCAAGTGTACCAGAGCTGGCTGAGCACTAGGACCCTTTGGACTATTCCTCCCAGGTGGTCTTCCTACAATGATGATGCCCTGCTAGTACCCAAGTTGCCCAGTGATTCAATCCCAGCTGCTGGATGCTGTTTGAGTTTACTTGCTCACTTAAGCCTTTCAAAGGCAGCTCCAGTGAGCAGCCCAGTCCAAGAACAAAAAACTGCAGGACAGCCCTTTTTTGTCTCTGCAGATCGCTACCTATAACCAGGCACTTGCCTTCTGTGCTGGTCTTCCTCAGCTTCTGACCTCCTCCTTGTCTCCTGGAGTCCCTTACTGCTTCACTGTGCCGCCAGAGTGGGGTTTCTGGGTGGGATCCCCCAGCCAGAGATGGTTGGAGTCCTCTCTGCTCTGTCTCACTACAAGTGGCTGGTAAGGAGATGTCTCTAGCCATCTTGTGTCTTAGAGTTTATTAACCCTCCAATTGATCTAGTCTGCTGTTGAATACCCCTAGTGAATGTTTAATTTTAGATATTGTGTTCTTCAGCAACATGAGTTTTGTTTCGTACTTTAAAACATGTTTGGGTTTTTTTTTTTTTTTGTTAAAGTTCTTACTTCATTCATTGTTCTTATCTCCTCAGTGAACATTTTTATAACAGTTACTTTGGTTTTCTATCAGGTAAATCAATATAACTCTGTTTTGTTATGATCAGTTTCTGGAGATTTATCTTGTTTTTCTCTTTGGTACATTTGAGCCTGATTTTTCATTTTTCTTTGATTCTCTGTATTAGCATCTATGCATTAGACAAGAAAAGCAGGCACTTCTCCCAGTATTCACAGACCAGCCTGGTAGAGGAGAAGCCTCACTCCCCCAAAAGCATCCCTCCCAGAGATTCTGTGGCCTATACCAATTCTTTCTCTTCCCAGGGTGAAGTAGGTAGCTGAAGTTTTTGTCTTCTCACTCTGTGGTAAGCAAGAGGAGGATCCATGGATCTAAACTTCATCTCTGATCTCCCTTAGGGAGTTAGACTATGCCAGACTCATCAGAGCTCCAAGACTGGCAAGTCAGATGCCAATTCTTTGGGCAGTCCCAGGGAAGTTGGGCCATTGCATTCACAAATCAACTTTTCCCAAACCCAGTAGGCAATTGAGAGCTGATATTTTTCCTCCACTTGCTCTGTGGTAAGCAGGGTGGAGGGTCTATGGCATCTACCAGCCTAAGCCACCTTGTCCATTCTTCTCCTGGTGGTCAGACTGTCCTGGCAGAGCTCTAAGACTCCAGTCCCAAGAGGGGGTCCCCCTGAAAAGCTGAGGCACTAGATACATAAACCAAATCCCCCCTTCCCTGTAGTAAAAGCTGGAAGCTAGGGTTGGAGTCTCTTCCCAATTATGTGACACTATGCCAGGGGTAGGGAACCTGGTGACAAGATGTCCTGATTCTCCTAACTGGGTCTGGCAAGTCTGATTTCTTTCTGTCTGTCTTTCTTTCTTTCTTTTTTTTTTTTTTTTTTTGAGAGACAGAATCTCACTTTATTGCCCTCAGTAGAGTGCTGTAGCATCACAGCTCACAGCAACCTCCAACTCCTGGACTTAGGCAATTCTCTTGCCTCAGCCTCCCAAGTAGGCTGGGACTACAGGTGCCCACCACAACACCTGGCTATATATTTTTGTTGCAGTTTGGCTGGGGCTGGGTTCAAACCTGCCACCCTTGGTATATGGGGCTAGCACCTTACCCACTGAGCCACAGGCACCGCCCTGGCAAGTCTGATTTCACATTTGCCTGAGGTATGGGGACTTTTCAATTAGTGTTAGGATTTCCCACAAGGGAAATTTCTCCATCAGTTTTTTCTAAATTGTTGTATTTGTGAGTAGTGAGGAGAAAAGTACAGGGCTTCCTACTCTGACAACTTGTTCTTAACTTTATTTTTCTTAAATTACTCTCTTGTTCACTATTTCCACTAAAACATCTTTTCCTTTTAGTGGCTTAACCTCAAAACCTTATAGGCATCCTTACTGACAATTATCATAAAAATCGCTGTATCCCATTCTTTTTTATTTCCACATTACCTTTCTATTTAGAGCCTTTCTCTGTCTTCACTGTCTCTTCCCCAGATTGTTCTAAGGGCTACCTAATTACACTCTGGTCTAATCACTACCTGGTGTTCACTTGTTGCCCTCTTAGTATTTAATCCTTGAAGCATGCAAAGCTTTTATCTATCTATCTATCTATCTATCTATCTATTTATCTATCATAATATCATGAACACCCAATGACCCATTACCTAACCTCAAAATTAGAACATTAGTATTTCTAACATATTTCTAATTACATGCTACTCCTGACTTCCATTCTATTAGTCTCACCTCTTGAATTTACTCTCATCCTGAATCGTATACTCATCAGTCCCCTCTTCTTTTTTTTATTGTTGAGGAATCATAGAGGGTACAAAGAACTAGGTTACACTGCTTGCTTTTGTTAGGTAAAGTCCCTCTTCATTCCCTTCTTTTTCTTTTTAGTGCACTTCGATGGCATTTTTATTCCATAAAAATATATTTTTGATTATTTGAGTTGTTTATAACATTACAATAGGAAATCAATAATAATCTTTTAGGATTTACTTGTTTTAAAATTAATATAATGTTGTTAAAAGTCAACAAAATTATAGCATGTTTTGGGGATGTCATTAAGAAAAAAGAGAGATTTGTCTACTAGCTGGAAGGACCCTAATTACCAAATTGCTGCTATACAACGAGGGCAAAGGTTAAAAGTATGGCCAGGGTGCTTCTTAGATTCTTAGTATTTCCATGCTCAATAGCAAAGAGATGGATAGAAACTATACCAACCAACAAACCAACCAACCAACCAAACAAACAAACAAATCCATGCAATATTACTGAGGATTAATCCCCTAGGAATGAAAATTTGGCTTACTTCACCAGGTGAGGACCAAGTGCCAGATGTTTGGCAGCTCTCCTCAGAGATCCAAGCATCAGAAATATTCTAGCCTCTCAGAGCTCCTAGGTTCTGGTAACACCACTTTTATCCTTTTGTTCCCCTAGTCTTGAGGGAAGTATCTCCTTCCTACAGTTAATAACCTGTGCTGCTTTCAGCATCTGCCTTTTCATTCCTTTGGTTTCTTTCAGTATACACCTATGTAGCTAATGCCCTTTATTAAATATTGTTATAAATATATGAAATATACTGTGTATGATTGCTACTTCCTGAATCAATCTTAAGTGATGCTAACTGATGCACCAGCTTTATAATGCATGGGTAAGTAATATGGAGTCTGATTACATTTAATCATTATCATATATTTCAGAGACTAATCTTTTCATATGTTTTATGCTTTTCACCAACATTTATTAGATACATTTTATATGATTGAGTTAGTAAAGGTAACAGAGGTGTTAATATAGCTTCTGCCACCAGAGGCTTATAGTAGGGGTGGCTAAACTAAATAAGAATTACATTTGAATAGTGATTTGTAGCCTTTAAAGAATGAGTTATTGTGATACACACTATGTGATAGACCCAGGCAGATATTATTTTTCCTAATAGGTAGATTTGTGGAAATTGAAACTCAGACTTTCTCAACTTTGACAGTCAATTTCAGCTAGCTGGGACACAAACTTAATATATTTTTGCTGCCACACTGCAAAAACTGTATGCAAAGTGATAATTTCACTGAACATCTCATCTAACTGTTACTAGATTTCTGGAAGAGGAATTTCTGACTGCAAGGACCAAAAAGAGTTTCTCGTTGGAGGACAATGACATTAAAGCTGGATTTCCAAGTGCATCCTAATGGGTAATTACAGTATTCAAGGTATAATCTCACATCCATCATGAGTGGATTCTCTTGCTGAAGAGTTTCCTCAGGGCAGCCTTCATATCCCGATTTCTCAGACTATAGATGAAAGGGTTTAACATTGGGGTCACTGCCATGTACGTCACAGTTAGCACTGCATCTTTTAGACTATAACTGGTCAGAGGGCGGAAATACATGCCCATCGTTGTGCCATAATACAACGAAACAACTGTGAGGTGGGAACCACAGGTGGATAAGGCTTTGAACACACCTTTGGTAGATGGAACTCGTAAGACTGTGGAAAAGACCTGGACATAGGAGATAATAATGCATAGTAGTGGCACAGAGAAAACAACAACCCCTAGGTACATAATCTTCACATTAAAGTGGATGTCAGAACAGGATATCTTGAGTAAAGGCATAATGTCACAGTAGAAGTTGGCCACCTCCTGGTTACCACAGAAAGATAGACTAGCTGTGAGCAGAGTGTGGGGGAGGGCATTGGCATTTCCAACTACCCAAGACCCAACAACTAACAGAACACAAAACTTTGGACTCACAATTGTTGTGTAGTGAAGTGGGCGGCTGATGGCCACAGCCCGATCATATGCCATTGCAGCCAAAGTATAGCTGTCTGCATTAGCCAAGGCTATCATGAAATACATCTGTGTTAGGCATCCCCCAAAAGAAATAGTTTTGATGCCCAAGAGATGGTTGGCCAATGTCTTAGGGATGGTTATAGATGAGAAGAAAATGTCAACTAAGGAGAGGTTGGCAAGGAAAAAATACATGGGGTTGTGAAGGCGAATGTCAGAATGAATGGCCAAAATGATGAGCAGGTTTCCAGTCAATGTGATGGGATAAATGAACAAAAAGAGAACAAAGAAGAAATCTTCCTGCTTCTGCTGACCTGTAACTCCCAGGAGGATAAAATCCAGGTTAAAGGAATGGTTTTCTTTCTTCATGGCTTCTTCAGCAATGAAAGAGGAGAGGAATCCAGAATTATTGGTATCGTTAGTATATGTAATGATCTTCCGTATCCACCACTTTTCATCAGTCTATACCTGGATTTTTAAGTCCATAGATAGATAATATTTTTAGGTAAAATGTCTATTGGTCAATGGGCCTAATTGTCATTGACCCCTGGACATTTATCTCTAAGAAGTGAGCAATCTGAGCCAGGTATGGTGACTTGTGCCTGTAACCCTAGGAATATGGGAGGCCAAGGTGGGAGGATTGCTTGAACTTAGAAGTTTGAGACCAACCTGAGAAAAATTGAGACCCATCTCTACTAAAAATAAAATTAGCCAAGCATTGTGCTGGACATCTGTAGTTCTAGCTACTTGGGAGGCTGAGGCAGGAGTTTGAGGTTCCTATGAGTTAGATTGATGACCTGGCACTCTAGCCTAGGCAACAGAGTAAGAATCTCTAAAAGAAAAAAGTGAGCATCTATGAATCAGATGTAGTCATCCTCCAATCTTAGCACCACCACCCTAACATCTGGATTTAATCACATAATGAGTTGACTGTTTAGTAAAGAGTGCTGAAACAATTAGATACCCATTTAAAAAATAATGCAGAGAAATAATTCTTATGGGATTAATTGAGAGAAAAATCTCCAAATTTTAGAATAAAATAAGAGAAATATGTTTATAAGAATAGGAAATTGATTTCTTAAACCAGACACAAAACATGAGAGAAAATACTGTAAAATTTGACAACATTAAAAAGTGACATTTGAGTAAAAAACATATCATAAAGGAAAGGCTAAGTCATGTATTGAAAGAGGTATTTGGTAAACACATAATAAATAAAGAATTAGTATTCAGAATACATGACAGCTCTACACACTAATAAAAAGTAGGACCAAAACTCTTGTAGAAAAGACTGGGCAAAGGTTTGAATAAACAAGTTATAGAACAGGAAACTGGAATGGCCAATAATCAAAAGAAAAGCTCTTTAACCAAGTTAAAACAAAATTCAGTTTAACATTCTTCATTTTGGTGTGTGTAAAAGTGTAAAAATGTGACAATTTTAAGTGTAGGGAGAAAGAGAGAAATTAGTATTGCCAGCTGGAAAACAACTAGCAATTATTCCACGTCTAGATTACATCTTAGAGGGTGTCCAACCTACAGCCCGTGGGCCACATGTGGATTGTGTCAGGACAGTTTTGCTTGTCTTAGATATCACAAAAATTATGCACAGACATTTTTTGTTTCATCAGCATTTGTAAGTATTTGTGTATTTAATGTGCAGTCCAAAATAATCCTTCTTCCAATGTGTGGCAGAGAAGAAAAAAAGGTTGGACACCCTGTGGGAATTTTAGCACATGTGTTCATGATGACATTCATTGTCATACAGAAAACTTAGAAATGGTCTACAAGTGGAGGGATAAATAAGTATATTGTGTCATTTTCTTATTGATGAGTTCCGTATAGCAGTAAAATGAAAGAATTCATATGAATAGGTTTAAAAAATTAACATGACTGAGAAAAGTGAGTTACTGGAGGACATATGCTGTAGCAAGATTTATATAAATTTTAATCTTTAAAATAATACATGTCTACGTAGTAAAAGTATTAATCCTGAATGGTAGTATATTACTAATGCTAGAACTGCAGTTGTCTCTGGAGGTAGAGGGCCAAAAATTAGATTTTGGGTGGAAACAAAGTTACCATACTATTTATTTATTTAAAACCCATGGAGTAAATAAGACCATATTCTTACATTTGGTAAGTTTTGTGATCTTATTCTCTTTGCCTTTCTGATGTTTTGACAAAAATATTATAATAAACAAATTTAATTTAAAATGAAGATTTCACATGAGGTGGTAATTGCATCCCGAGTGTGGCTGTGAGACGGCTGGCTCACATTCACTTTTTGTGAATGTAGGAGACAGAGTGCTTCCTGTGAAGATGTTGAGAATAAATGGGGGGTTATTTACAGCGGGAATGGGAATCCCAGGGTCTGTAAGTGTTCAGCCAAGCATAACACAGACATTTGCTTCCTGGCCTCAAAATTATATTTATAAAAGGCAAATGTGATTGTGTCTGCCTCTTTAAAGCAACCCATCGGTTAACAGATGAAGTCTCATTGCCTTATCCTTGAGAAAAACTCAGGGACAAATTGTTCAGGTGAGGGTAATTTTAGACAGAAATGTGTCAAATATTTATCAGGAGCTGATATCAGGGGATACAGGGGTAGGAAGTATTCAGTCAGAAAAAGAAATTAGTGATTACATTGTAGAGGGTTTTGATCAACACAAGAAAGTACAGACTTTCTAGATGGGTATGAAGAATTAGTAAAGTGAAGGTAGTTTGCAATAACCCTCTCTGGTAATAGAGATATGTGACCTTTTGTTTAATGTAAACATAGATATTGGGTATGTATGTATGTGTATTGACAGCAGGGTGACATTTTGGAGTGACAATCTGGTGCAAGGACAGCTGTGAGGTAATAAAGAAGAATTAAAGAGTATAAGAGAAATAGATCAGCACAGGAGAAGAGGTTGATACAATCTACATGGAATGGAAAGCAACTCAGAATCAGAGGAAAGGTTTCTGACCACATGGACTCCAGGACAGGATCAGCAGTGCAGGACATCAGAGTGCAGCCATCCTTATAGAAAGATGATTTTTACGGAAACCCTGGGGGGAAAGGCAACCTTACACACCTGGGAGAGGAGCCAGGAGGTGCATCAACATGAGTTCTAGGGGCAGAGTGAGAGCTTAGAGGTCCCCAGAGTGAAGTCAGGGTCCCAGATAATGCTGGGCAACTGAACTCCACATTCCTGGAGATTAGTGCTCTGAGATTTTGCTGGGCCAAAAGAATCCAAGTGCTTCCTTTTGTTACCAGGTGTACCAGACATAGCAGACAAGGACAGGGAGTTGTGCCCCGAGTGCTTTCAGCCTCCCTGGTAGTTCAGCTCATCAGTGTTTAACAGTAAAATAATTTTCTGTTGGGTCTTCTTCACATGCCCTTTGTATGTAGGAGTGGAAGATGTCTTAATAGCTCCTTTCTAGGACAATATGCTTGTGCCAGTGCTCTCGTACACTCGTGTGTACATACCTACACATACGCAATAAAATGCCAGAAGATGGAGAGAACTCCAGGCAGAGATAACTAAGTCAGAATGTGTTCTTTCTGATTCTGTTCTCATGGATGAAAGCCAAAGGAGAAGTGGTCTCAGGAAGCGAGAGTGCCCTCTCTGTCTTTGTAACTCTCTATTTCTTTTTGTCTCTTTCTCTCTCTGCCTTTTTTTTCCATCTGACCTTGAGAATTTGGGGACTGGAGTCAGGCCTGTGTTTGAGTACTTGTTTTGCTACTTCCTATCTAAGGGAGTTTAGATAATTCAATTCACAATTTTCCCATCTGATAAAGTGACATAATAATTCTACTTACCTTATGGGAGTTTTGTGAGGTTTGAAGGATATTATGCAGGCAGTGGCTGGTGTTCTATTGCTTGATGTTACTGTCAGAAAGGCTCTCTCTCCAATGTCTCTAGTCCCTACCTGTTGAGTCAGCTCAGAAGCTGTTTACAAGTGTCCTGCCCTTGGCTTTCACTCCCCTACAACAAATGGGAATCTAACAGCCAGCTAGACTAGCATTCCTTTTTGCAGGTAGACCTGCTGGAGAGTAGGTCTCTGCTCCTCTGTTTTTGAAGCTGAGAAGGTAATATGAGGATGATTTGGAAAGAGAAGCCTAAATTTCCTAACTGTGGAGTGAAAACGGTGGAAATCACTGTCCTGGCTGAAGCTTGAAGATAAGAAGTCTGGTTTCCTCCTTAAGGAATCAGGGCAGGTCATAGCAAAGAGAAAACTGGAAATTATTCTCTGTTATAAAGTCTCCTGAAACGTAACTCCCTCAGGTTTTCATTCAGGCCAAAGCCAGAGTAATTGTTGATACTCATTATACACTTCTACAACTGTGTCCTGAGGGGACAAAGTAGCTCTCAAGAGTCATAGTTCCCAGAGTTCCTTTCCAAGAGGAGGAAGGGGCTGGAGGACTTCCTGGAGAGTGTGTCTCCAGGGTCCAAACTCTAGGCTGAGGTATTCAGCCATCTGTTAGAACATGGAACCCTCTTCCCTGCTGTCCAGCACAAACTTGGAACCACCTCTTGGGAGCTATCAGGACTTTGATGTAACTGAGCTGTTGGTCTTTCTTCTAGCCCATGTTCAAGCCTTTTCTGGTGTTTAGTGTGCAAAGAAGAATTATCATATTTAATATATTTCATATTTTCTCCAGGATTTGACTTAAGAAGGGTGAGGGTAAGAGTTTTTAAGCATATAGATGGTAGGTCTTCTAATTTTTTATATTTTCAGAAATGAAAAGGACCTGATAGCTAGTCCACTTTTTTAATAGCCTTGGTTTATGGTCATTATATTATGACTTAACATCTCCCATGGCAGAGAGGTCACTGTGTTTCCTTCCTTCCTT
>NW_003852540.1:2715241-2716695 GCF_000181295.1 Otolemur garnettii | reverse complement strand
TATTCTTGGGCTATAATTGGGTTATAGCATTAGCGTCATAATAGGGCTGAGTACATTGGATACTATTTCTTCCATTCTTGAAAACTTTGCTAAGAAGAATATGTTCCAGCTCCATCCATGGAAACATGAAGGAGGTAAACTCTCCATCTTTCTTTAAGGCTGCATAATATTCCATGGTGTACATATACCACAATTTATTGATCCATTTGTGGATTAATGGGCACTTGGGCTTCTTCTATAACTTAGCAATTATAAATTGGGCTGCAATAAGTATTCTGGTACAAATATTTTTGTTGTAGTGTGATTTTTGGTCTTCTGGATATATACCTAGTAGAGGAATTGTAGGATCAAATGGCAGGGCTATTTTTAGTTCTCTAAGTGTTCTACAAACATCTTTTTAAAAGGAAAATATTAGTTTTCAATCCCACCAGCAGTGTAGAAGTGTTCCCTTTTCTTCACATCATGTCAGCATCTCTGATTTTGAGATTTTGTGATATGGGCTAATCTTACTGGAGTTAGATGATATCTCAGAGTAGTTTTGATTTGTATTTCTCTGATGACTAAGGATGATGAACATTTTTCATATGTCTGTAGGCTGTGTGCCTGTCTTCTTCAGAGAAGTTTCTCTTCAAGTCTCTTGCCCACCCTGAGATGGAATCACTTATTCTTTTCTTGCTAATTCATTTGAGTTCTCTGTGGATTGTTATTAAACCTTTGTCGGAGACATAGCCAGCAAATATCTTCTCCCATTCTGAGGGATGTCTGCTTGCTTTATTTACTGTGTTTTTGGCTGTGCAAAAACTTTTTAGTTCGATCAGGTCCCAGTAGTGTATTTTTGATGTTGCTTCAATTGCCCAGGGGGTCCTCCTCATAAAATTTTCGCCCAGGCTGATTTCTTCAAGTGTTTTCCCTACACTTTCTTCTAGTATATTTGTAATTTCATGTCTTAAGTTTAAATCTTTAATCCAGTGAGAGTCTATCTTAGTTAATGGTAAAAGGTGTGGGTCCAGTTTCAGTCTTCTGCAGGTTGCCAGCCAGTTCACCCAGCACCATTCGTTAAATAGGGAATATTTTCCCCACTCAGTGTTTTCAATTGGCTTGTCAAAGATGGTGGTGAGTAGCTGGGTTCATCTCCTGGTTCTGTATTCTGTTCCATACATCTATGTCTCTGTTTTTGTGCCCGTACCATGCTGTTTTGATCACTATTGATTTATAGTATAGTCTGAGGTCCAGTACCATGATTCCTCCTGCTTCGTTTTTATTTCTGAGTAATGTCCTGGTTATTCAAGGTTTTTTCTGATTTCATATAAAATGAAATATTATTTTTTTGAGATCTTTAAAGTATGACAGTGGAGTTTTAATGGGGATTGCATTAAAATTATATATTGCTTTGGGTAGTATGGACATTTTAACAATGTTGATTCTTCCCAGCCATGAGCATGGTATGTTTTTCC
>NW_003852540.1:2711649-2714116 GCF_000181295.1 Otolemur garnettii | reverse complement strand
CTGCTCTAATTTTAGTTATTTCTTTTCTTCTGCTGGGTTTGGGATTGGAATGTTCTTCCTTTTCCAGTTGCTTGAGATGTTCCATTAAGTTGTTAACTTCCTCTCTTTCCATTTTCTTGAGGAAGGCTTGCAGTACTATAAATTTCCCTCTTAGGACTGCCTTTGTGGTATCCCAGAGGTTGTGATAATTCATGTCTTCATTATCATTTTGTTACAAAAATTTGGTAATTTCCTTCTTAATCTTGTCTCTGACCCAGCTATCATTCAGCATAAGGTTATTTAGCTTCCATGTTTTTGTATGAGGCTGCAGATTCCTGTTGTTACTGAGTTCAGCTTTTATTCCATGATGGTCTGAGAAGACGCAAGAAATAATTTCTATTTTTTAAATTTGCTGAGGTTAGACTTGTGACCTAAGATGTGATCTATTTAGGAGGATGTTCTGTGTGCTGATGAGAAAAATGTGTATTCAGTTTTGTTAGGACGAAATGTTCTGTAGATGTCTGTTAAATCCAAATGTTGAATGGTTAAGTTTAAATCTACAATTTCTTTGCTAAGCTTCTTATTGGAGGATCTATCCAACACTGCCAAAGGAGTATGGACATCTCCAACTATGATGGTGCTGGAAGAAATCAAGTTGCTCATGCCTGTTAGAATGTCTCTTATAAATTGAGGTGCATTCTGGTTTGGTGCATAAATATTAATAATTGAAATCTCATCATATTGAGTATTACCCTTAACAAATATAAAGTGACCATCCTTGTCCTTGCTTACTTTTGTTGATTTAAAGCCTATTGTGTCTGCAAATAAAATTGCAACACCTGCTTTTTTCTGCTTCCATTTGCCTGGAATATAGATGACCATCCCTTCACCCTGAGTCTATATTTATTATCTTTTAAGGTAAGATGAGATTCTTGTATGCAGCAGATATCTGGCCTGAGTTTTTGTATCCAGTCAGCCAACCTTCACTGTGTTTCTGTAGACAATGATGGTGAAGACTGTGAGCTCTAGCTACTTTTCAATGCTGGCTCTGCACTTATTTGCTATAACTGACATTGGACTGTTGTTAAATTAGTTACTTATCTGTAAAATGGGAACAATAATAATAATACTAATAATATCACTACTAATGATGATAGCATCCTTATAAAGTTGTTAGGAGAACCAAATAAAGAAATATCTGAAAAGTTATTAAAACTGAACCTGGCACATAGTTAGCACTTAGTAAATATTAGCTTTTATTTTACTAAAAGCTACATTAGTCATATAATTTCTGGACAACTCTCTAAAATCTCCCGTCAGACTCTGCATACTAGATGTTTAAACAACAATAGTTCAACTTCATTTTCTTCTATATGTTTTTCAGGTTACTCCATCCTATTTGCTCTGTTCTTATGTGCCCTGTGTTCAGATCATGCTCCAGTTTCCTGAACGTGGACTCTCCAGACATGGATATGGTGATATCCCATGATAAATATTTTTCTTCTTAGTAATCACATTTTACCATTGGTGTCTTTTTCAGGTTCTATCATTACTTATATGTTTTATTTACTGGGTACCTGTTAGGGACAAGGAATTGTGCGATGGCATAGAAGAAAACTATGAAGAAAATGAGACTTTATCCCTCAAAGATTTGTAAATATTTTCCATGGACAGTGACTAAAGGTTTCATTAACTTATCCAAGGGGTCATTATGCTCCACTCATCCCCCAAGAAGAAATATGTCTGGATATGAAAAAAGCTAAATTTAATTGTTTGTTGAAAAATTCCAGTTTTGGTCAATCCCTTCTCTTTCAAAGACATTTTTTAAAAAGGAAAGATCTATGAAATATATTTGCAGAATAATAGAAATAAATCATTTCTAAGTACTTAAAATGAAATTGTTTAGTTGAACACAATTTAAGGATGAACAGAAACAGTTTTAGGAATTATCTTTCCCTGTTCTTAAGATGTTAAAACTGAGCAACAGCATAAAAAAGTTAGAATAATGAAAATAAAGTTGACCTGGAAACAGCTGATAGAAATGAACAGAAAGCAGAGAATGATCTTAATTGTCATTTTAGGCAAATTACCCTTTCAGAAAATAAATTAAAAACATGGAGGACTGACTTATAAGTGCTACAAGGAAGATTAAAAGATAAAGAGTTTAAAATGATAAGGAAAGAAAATGAAGAGCATTGGAAAGAATGTGAACTGTCATGTAGGAATAATATTCCACAGAAAGAAAGCAGAAAAGATAGAACAAAAGCAACAATTAAAGTTAAAAAGATTATATTTTAGAGAATCAAAAACCTGAGATCATAAATTGAAAGCCTTGCTGTACCATTGAGTGTATTAATGAAATTATCTGTCAATTTACCTTAGTGAGAGGTTTGTATTTTAGTGATAAGAATATACATTATGAATACAAATTTTTTTTTTTTTTTTTTTGAGACAGAGCCTCAAGCTGTCCCCCTGGGTAGAGTGCCAT
>NW_003852540.1:2695377-2711523 GCF_000181295.1 Otolemur garnettii | reverse complement strand
GCCACCTTAGGTGTACGTGGCTGGCACCTTAGCTGGTTGAGCTATAGGCGCCGAGCCATGAATACAAATTTTAATATTAGAGAATAACAGAAAGAGAAAGAGAAATAAAGGAGAATTAATATTTTAATATTATATTAATATTTTAATATTAGAGAATAAGAGAAATAGAAGATTCAAATTGGCTTTAAACTTCTCTCTACAAAACACCAATACCAGAAAACACTGAAGAATGAGTTTTAAGAGAAAATTTTCACAGCTCAAAGTTCTATACCTTGCTGGGTTATTTCTCTGGTAAATATGTTTATGATACTCATGAAAATACTAAAAATTTTCATTTAATAATAATATTTTATTGGTACAATTTTAAATTTTGTTAATAATCTTTATTTTAAATATTTGAATAATTTAACAAAGACTAGGAACCTGAATTCTGGCAAGAAACACCAGAAGACATATTCTAATTCTTGTGTTAAAGTTGACTCAAGTTATTGTTCTTTCCCTGAGTTTATAAACAGAAAAAGAAAGTCTTAAGTATGTTAATTCTTCTAGTTAACTAGATATATATTCATAGAATTGAAAAAAAGAAGTCACTGTATCAACTGTGTGGTGTATATAATGGTATAGAATGAGACATAAACTCATATATTTTAATTTAAAAGAAGTCTACTAGACTTTGAGTAGAATAAAAAATGGGTGAAATTCAAAAACTAACTCAAGATAAATTAAAGACTTAAATATAAGACTTGAAATCATAAAAATATTAGGAGAAAACTTAGAAAAAACTATTCTTGATATTGGTCTAGGCAAAGAATTTATGACTAAAGCCCTAAAAGCAAATACAACAAAAACAAAATAAATAAATGGGGCTTAATTAAAATAAAAATGCACAGCAAAAAATATAATAAGTGGTATAAATAGACAACCTATGGAATAGGAGAAAATATTCTCAAGCTATACATCTGACAAAGAATTAACATCCAGTATCTATAAGGAACTCAAAAAAATAAAAAAGAAAAGAAAACAAATAACTCCACTAAAAAGTGGGCAAAAGACATGAACAGACATTCTTTAAAAGAAGACTTACAGATGGCCAATAAACATAGGAAAAATTTCTCAACATCAGTAATCATCACAGAAAAACAAATTAAAACCACAAGGGGATGCCATCTTAACCTTGTAAGGATGGCTATTATTAAAAAAATAAAAAAACCATAGGTGCTGTCTCAGATGCAGTGAAAAGGGAGTATTTATATGCTATTGGTGGGAATATAAATTAATACAACCTCTATGGAAACAGTATGGAGCTTTCTCAGAGAACTAAAAGTACACCTCCCATTCAATCCAGCATCCTCACTACTGGGTATTGACCCGAAGGAAAGAAAGTAATTTTATCAAAAGGTAACCATACTCATATGTTTATTACAGCACATTTCACAATAGTAAAGGCACGGAATCAACCTAAGTGCCCACCAACGGATGAGTGGATAAAGAAAATGTGATTATTTACCATGGAATACTACTCAGCCATAAAAAATGAAATGTCTTTTGCAGAAACTTGTATAGAACTGGGGCCATTATCCTAAGTGAAGTAACTCAGGAACAAAAAACAAACACCGTGTATTCTCACTTGGGAGCCAAGTGATGGGTATGTGTGGTTACAGCAATATAATGGATATAGGAGGCTCAGAAGGGGAAGCTTTACAGGGGTGTGCAGACTGAAAAATTATCCATTGGGTATACTGTACACTATTCAGGTTATGGGTAACACTACAAACCTGGACTTATCTACTATACAGTTCATCCATGTAACAAAAAACCATTTGTACTCTCTAAATATATTAAAATAAAAATTTGAAAAATGAGTTTGAAATTCAACAAATATCAAAGAAAATAGGTACTATGTGTACTAATACTGGTAGTTCCATAAATCGGAGGTATAAATTTGAGACCATTGTTCAGTCAATTCTCTAATTAATAACTGAGGCCATGCCTCAAAAGTGCCTCAAAGGCACTATGAGATTAAAGGTTACATTCCATAAGATATAAAAATAATCTTTGAAAGTTAAAGCACAGGCAGTCCCTGGGTTATGAACAAGATAGGTTCTGTAGAATTCAACAAATTCTTAAGTTGAATTTGTATTTAAGTTGGAAGAGGTACATTTACCTATTGCCTGTAATAGCCACTGTTTGTAAGTATGAGTTGTACATTGTGGGATGTTTATATCTTGGGGACTGCCTGTAGATTGAAAAAACATTTTTATGGAAATATTTATATTGAACTGAAAACAGAATAGGATGCTTATAGTTGAAAAATATCACATAAGTCTTTATACTAGAAACAGGAATAAGATTGTTTTGTGCTTTTTCTCAGCTTAAGATATTGTCAGAGCAGGACCTTTGAAACAGACATACAGCTCAGAAGGCCACCTTTCCTCTGCAAGTATGAAAAACAGCTATAGTTTATTTTTATTTCCATCATCACTTTTATTAATCGAGAAAGTGCATCAGTCAAGGTTCTCTGGAAAATGAATATATATATGGTGTCCCAAAAGTCATAGGGAAAATGGGAAATTGTACTACATGTACATAGGGAAAATGGGAAATTGTACTACATGTATCTTTATTTACAATATGCATCATATATGTATACACACACATATAGACATGTATTTGGGAGAGAATCAATTTTATTTATATAATATATAAAACTATATACAGTATATTTACATAATATATAGTACAATGTATACCATATATAGAGGGAACTAATTGTATACATATTATATTTATTTATTTATTTTTTGAACATGCATAAATTTTTTTAATTTAAAATAAAATTTGCTTCTCTACGCACATAAATGCTTTACTCTAAATGGTACAATTCCTAGGAGTATGCTGAGACTACATTTATTAGAATTAACTAATAGAAACTGTACCAGAGTGTTCTGCTTTACCCATTTCCTAGATAAATAAGTTCTGGAATGCCCTATTATTAAGCTAATGACTGAAGAGAATTTTTGTTGAAGATGAAGATGTATAACTTAATTTCATGATTTATTAATGATTTTCAGGCTTTGAATTGCCAAAGGTATGTAGAAGAATCAAGGGTTCCGGCTAACAATTTATTTTCCATGTTGTCTTCTTTTCTTTATGAATGTCTAAACAGGACATTAACCTCGGCTCATGTCAGGATGCAAACAAATAAATGTTCATCAACACATGCATTTGGTCTTCTGTAATCTTTAAAATATTTTAGTAGTATTACATTTTTGTATCATTATTTCAACAGTGTCCTCACTGAAAGCATCTGTATGATTTTTCTCTGTTAAATGACAGTTCCAGGTAGTGACAAGCAGTTTAGAGATTTCTGTGCTACAATCAGCCGTGAGACGAACTCTAGGTCAAAGGAGTATTTTGACTGCGGGGTTCCAATGTTAACTCTCCAATTATCTAAGTACTGTCTTTTTTATTTTATTATTTTTTAAAAATTAAATCATAACTTTGTACATTGAAGTACTGTCTTTTTTAGTTCCTTACACTGCTATTTGTTTTACAATTTGCCACATTATTATATTTATTTATTATAAGGAATTGGTATGCTCTTTGTCTCTGAAGGGTCCGAGTCAAGTAGGAAAGAAATATGTAAACATTTGGTAATGTGAATATGGGGACTGACAATTAAGTTTGTAGACTCATCCTAGTAAAAGTGATATGTACCTCATTGCTGAATATCACTATGGTTACCTTTGAAGTATTCCCCTTGGAAAGCTAGCAACCTACCCGGGTGCCTAGTTCACAACTTCAAAGCAATTTTGGAATTCTTTTTTCTGGAATGGCCATCAGAGCTGTTGTTGCATTACCCTTGATGTCTTGAATGTTATTAAAATGTCTTCCTTTCAATATTTCCTTTATATTCAGGTAAAGAAAAAAGTCAGTGGGGGCCAGGTCAAGTGAGCAGGGAGGGCATTCCAATACAGTTATTTGTTTACTGGCTAAAAACTCCCTCACAGACAGTGTAGTGTGAACTGGTGCATTGTCATGATGGAAGATCCACACCTTTCTCTTGTCGACTTTCAGTTAAGATTTTCCTAACTGTGGGCGGCGCCTGTGGGCTCAGTAAGTAGGGTGCCAGCCCTATATACTGAGGGTGGTGCGTTCAAAGCCAGCCCCGGCCAAACTGCAACAACAACAACAAGAAAAATAGCTGGGCATTGTGGCAGGTGCCTGTAGTCCCAGCTACTTGGGAGGCTGAGGCAAGAGAATCGCCTAAGCCCAAAAGCTGGAGGTTGCTGTGAGCTGTGATTCTACCGCACTCTACTGAGGGTGACAGACTGAGACTCTGTTTCTTTAAAAAAAAAAAAAAAAGAAGGATGATTTTCCTGTTTCTCTATTGATATTTGGTTTTCTCTGCTTCTCATACTCAGCTGATGATTTTGATGCACAATTTGACAATTTTTTGCTAATGTTTTCATCAGTTCTCCTTTTTACTGGCCACCCTGATCTCTCATCAGTGACACTTTCTCTCCCCTCAAAAAAACATTTAATTCATTTGTACACTGCCATTTTTCTTTATAGTGTTATCCCCATAAACTTGGACTAATATGTCTGTGATTTCACTTCCAGTCTTGCTAAGTTTAACAAGAAATTTAGTGTTTGTTATTACTTTAATTCACGTTTTGACATTCTTGTGAAAGCACAAAAACACACAACAACAATAATGAACACCACTTAGGAAGACACTGCCACAGGTTGGCATGACTACAGCTGTGAGACACTGATATAACAAGGTGATGAAACCTTACCAGGTTGTTTGTACAGTGTTCCCAATGTAAATACACAGTAGCAAGTTTGTGAACTTAACAGTCAGATCTCATATAATGAAATCTTAATCCTTGCACTGTTTGGGAAGAAAGAGGACAAAGTGTAAAAGTCTGTCTATTCAGAAGACAAGACAAGATATTTCCAAGTCAGTCTATGGAGTCAATTAATATTTTTGATGAGGGACATGTTAGTCTATTTTGTGGGGAGTGTGTTAGTCCATTTGGCATTGCTGTAAAGGAAATGAAGCTGGGTATTTTATAAACAAAAAGAAAGTTTATTTGGCTCATGATTCTGTGGACTGTATAAGTGTGGTGCCAGCATGTGCTTCTGGGAAGGCTTCTGGGGGCTTCCAATCATTGCCAAAGGTGAAAGAAGAACAAACATGTCACATTATGAGAGGAGTAAAGACAGAGAGGAGGATGGGCCAGGCTATATTAAACAATCAGCTCTCCCAAAGTTTTATATACACATGCACACAAACACAGACATACATACATACATACATACATATATATATATATATATTTGTTTGTTTGTTTGTTTTGTTTTCCTTCTTTTTTCCCCTAACAGGGTCTTGCTGTGTTATTCAGGCTGGAGTGCATCAACATAGCTCACAGCTAACTCAAACTCATGGGCTCAAATGATTCTCCTGCCTCAGCCTCCTAGTAGATGGGAGGCTTTTCACAATGCCTTACTGATTTTTCTTTTTGTAGAGATGCTCTTTGCTCTTTTTGTAGACTTGCTCTTGCTCAGGTTTGTCTTGAATTCTTGACCTTAAGCAATCCACCCACTTTGGCCTCCCAAAGTGCTGGGTTACAGCTGTGAGCCACCATACCTGTCCCCACATCTTAATTCTATAATTTATCAGATACCTATGTGAAAGTATCCCACAGGTAACCTTGAGAACATGCTCCCAACAGAACTAATTTTAAAAATTACTTTCATATTCAATATTTCTTTTAAATGTATCCTTTCCAGTTTAATGCATCATCCCTGACTCTGCAGATGTATTTATTTCCTTACTGCTACCATATTACCACATTATATTGTTTCTATTTCCACATCACCTTTTTATCTAGATTGTCCTTATCTTCACTTTCTCTTCTTTAGATTGCTCTTTGAGATGCCTATTTAAACTCTGGGTCTCTTTACTTCCTGCTCTTCTTTATTGTTTTCTACTTATTCAGCCCTTGACTGAAGACTAGTTCTTATCATTGTTGTTGCAGGACTTGTTTATTACCTATGTATATGTGTCATTAATCATCAATCTGTTGATTTATTCATAACAATATTGTTAAGACCCATTGATCCACTATCCAGTGTGAAAACTAGAATTTTAGTAATAACCCCTATCAACTAATTGTACTCCCACTTTCATTACCTTACATCTACTCTTGTGAAAATCCTTTCATCTTGAACCTATGTTCATCTTCCCCTTGCTTTTGTTTTTAACACATTTTTATGTCATCTATCCCAGGAAGTTTTTTTTTTTTTTAATTGTGTTAATTGCTAATAATCTTATAAGTGTTTGTCAATAATAATCTTTGGGATATACAATTTTTTAAACTTAAAATTATGCTGGTAAGATCAACCACATTATAGTATGTCTCTGTGGTTTGTTCAGAGAAAAAAAAAGGGATCTCCTTACTTGTTTGAGTGACTGGCCCCAATTATCAAGGACATTGTGTTGTTGCTACACAATGAGGGGCAAGGAGGCTAATGATCACAACTATGTTAGAGTGCTTCTTAATATTTCCATGCCCAATATCAAAAATTTATATAACCTATAATACTATTAAGGTTTCAGACCCCTCAATAATAAAAGTTCAGGTTAGCTCATTAAATAATGATCCAATGGCAGCTGTTACAGCAGCTCCCTTTAGAGATTTGAGCACCAGATATGTGGTCATCCCTCCCCTGAACTCCTAGGTTGGGATAACACCATTTTCTCCCCCCTTTCCCCTTAGTCCTAGGGGAATTAACTTACTACTACAGTTAATAACATCTGAGTTACACCAGAACTTTCTTCATATTTAGTCTCTTTTAGGATACAACTAAGTATCTAATTCTGTTTTAAATCTTCTTTGTTTAAAAATACTGGGCATGACTTTTATTTACAGAATGGATTCTAACTGACCCTAGAAGATATACCAGCTCTATAATACGTGAGTAAATAATGTCCACTCTTCAAACACAGATATTTTTATGCATTTATTCCACTCCTACCAATAATTATTGTACACATCTTATGTACTGAAGAGTGTACAGTGTGGTGTGTTAAGACAGCTCTTGCCTTCATGATTTAACACAATGTAGGGATGATTAAACAGAATAGCCCAATAAAAATTGACATTTGCAGAGTGATTTATAGCATTTAGAGCATGAGCTATTGTGATCCTCAAACCCAAGGATAGAGATGGGGCAGTTATTATTCTAATATGTACGTGAACTTCAGACTTTCCCAAATTTACTTGGTTGGTTGGTAGAATAGCTGGCACATGTACCCAAAGTTCTTGTGCTGCTCCTCTGCGACAAGGAGTGAAAATGTGTTCGGAGTCATAAACTCAATAAAAGAAACCATCAATTTGTTACAAGATTTTTGAGAATAATTTTTTTTTTCTGAAAAGATCAAAGGTAGCTTCTCAGAGGGGAATTACATTGAGGATGGATTTACAAGTATATGTTCCAGTGTCCAATGTAAGCCCTCACATTTGTTAGGAGGAGATTTTCTTGCTGAAGAGTTTCTGCAAGGCAGCCTTCATATCTCGGTTTCTCAGACTGTAGATGAAAGGATTTAACATTGGGGTCATTGCAATGTACATCACAGTTATCACTGCATCCTTTAGTTCATACCTAGTCAGAGGGTGTAAATAGGTGCCCATGACTGTCCCATAATACAATAAAACAACCGTGAGGTGAGAACTACAAGTGGAGAAGGCTTTCAGCACACCCTTAGTGGATGGAACCCGCAAGACTGTGGAAAAAACCCAAATATAAGAGATAATGATGCATAATAATGGGACAGAGAAAACACCAACCCCTAAATACATCATCTTCACATTAAAGTGGATGTCAGAACAGGACAGCTTGAGCAAAGAGGCAATGTCACAGTAGAAGTTGGCCACCTCCTTGTTGCCACAGAAGGATAGACTAGCTGTGAGCAGAGTGTGGGGGAGGGAATTGGCATTCCCAACCATCCAAGATCCAATAACGAGCAGAACACAAGACTTTGGACTGACAATTGTTGTGTAGTGAAGTGGGTGGCTGATGGCCACAGCACGATCATATGCCATCACAGCCAAGATATAGCTGTCTGTGTTAGCCAGGGCAAGCATGAAATACATCTGTGTCAGGCATCCCCCAAAGGAGATGATTTTGCTGTCCAAGAGGTGGCTGGCTATCATCTTAGGAATGCTTACAGATGAGAAGAAGATGTCAACCAACGAAAGATTGGCAAGGAAAAAATACATGGGGTTGTGAAGGCGAATGTCCGAATGAATGGCCAAGATGATGAGCAGGTTTCCAATCAATGTAATGGGGTAAATGAATAAGAAGAGGATGAAGAAGAAATCTTGTTCCTGTTGACCATTAACTCCCAGGAGGATGAATTGCAGGGTGGATGACTGATTTACTTCTCTCATTGGTTCTTCAGCAGAAAAAAGGGAAAGGATCCAGAATTATTAGTAAATTATTTTATGTAATGATTTTCCTTATCCATCACTTTTGACTCTGGAGATCAGCTATATCTATGCCTGGTTATACTAAATCCTCAGACAGGCATTTCATTGGGAAAATTCTGGTTGGTCACTGAAATTAATTCACAGCTGTCCTGGACACTTACATCTGAGAAAGGAACAATCCGTAAATCAGAGGTGCTCATCTTCCTGAATCCCAGCACTACCACCCAAACATCTGCGAGTTAATCATTTATTTAATTTTTTAATTTAATTTTTAAAATGTTTAATTTCACAATTTATGTGTGGCACACTTTGGTAAGCCTTGTGGAAAAAACAAGAATATTTGACAATATAGTTTATACATCTATTTATGCAATGAAAAGACATTGTCTCTGCTTTCTCTCTCTTACAAATTAATAGAGGTCAGTATTGCATGCTAATTTTATTACATATGATAAGGAAAGGACTGTATCTTGAAGTCTCTGAAAAAAACACTCCAATGGAAAGAAGGTATAGTACAAGAGCATCCTGGATAATTAGAAATTTTTCAGTGACCAAACTCAGAGTGAGCCCAGAGGTCAGGAGAAATACTTGGGTTATATCCTAGGAAAACAAACTTAGTAAGTCTCCTTCTCAGGTTTCTCATTTTCAGCATCTCCTTTGATATGGTTTAACTCTTTCCAAATCCTTAAATATATGGGATCTACTGTTTTTTCTCTTCCATTGTGTCTTCTTTTTCTTCATTGTTTCTTTCGGTGACTCATCTAACTCCATAGTGACTGCAACTACTGCTTAATAGGCTCTTAGATCTATACGTGAAATGTTGGATCTCTTTTTTCCATATTTCCACTTTCTTTTTTTTTTTTATTGTTGGGGATTCATTAAGGGTATAAAAACCAGATTACATTGATTGCTTGTGTTAGATAAAGACCCTCTTATATTAGTGTTCCACCCCCCAAAGGTATACCACCCCCTGTGACCCTCCTACCTGCTCCCTCCTTCCCTTTCTCTGCTCTCCCCATCCCCACTCCCCACCATGTGCTAGGTTATTAATTGTCCTCATATCAGACTTGAGTACATAGATTCTTGTTTCTCCATTCTTGTGATGCTTTGCTAAGAATATTGTGTTCCACCTCCATCCAGGTTAATACAAAAGATGTAAAGTCATCATCTTTTTTAGTGGCTGAATAGTATTCCATGGTATACATATACCATAGCTTGTTAATCCATTCATGGGTTGATGGGCATTTAGGCTGTTTCCACATTTTGGTGATTGTAAATTGAGCTGCAGTACACAGTCTAGTGCAAGTGTCCTTATGGTAAAAGGATTTTTTTTTCTTCTGGGTAGATGCCCAGTAATGTGATTGCAGGATCAAATGGGAGGTCTAGTTTGAGTTTTTTGAGGGTTCCTACACTTCCTTCCAAAAAGGTTGTATTAGTTTGTAGTCCCACCAGCAGTATAAAAGTGTTCCCTTTTCTTCACATCCATGCCAGCATCTGCAGTTTTGAGACTTTGTGATGTGGGCCATTCTCACTGGGGTAAGATATCTCAGGGTGGTTTTGATTTGCACTTCTTCAATAATTAGGGATGATGAGCATTTTTTCATATGTTCATTAGCCGTTCATCTCTCTCTTCTTTAGAGTAGGTTCTATTCATCTCTCTTGCCCAGTGATCTAAGAGATTGTTGGCTCTTTTATGTTTATTAATTTGAGTTCTCTGTAGATACTAGTTATTAAGTTTTTGTCTGATTCAAAATATCCAAATATCCTTTCCCATTGGGTAGGTTGTCTATTTGCTTTGATTGTTGTCTCCTTAGCTGTACAGAAGCTTTTCAGTTTAATGAAGTCCCATTTGTTTATTTTTGTTATTGCAATTGCCATGGGCGTCTTCCTCATAAAGTCTTTCCCCAGGCTGATAGCTTCAAATGTTTTTCCCACACTTTCTTTGAGGATTTTTATTATTTCAAGCCTTAGATTTAGGTCTTTTATCCATCTTCAATCAATTTTTGTGAGTGGAGAAAGGTGCGGGTCCAGTTTCAGTCTTTTACATGTGGATATCCAGTTCTCCCAGCACCATTTATTGAATAGGGATTCTTTCCCCCAGTGTATGTCTTTGATTGGTTTATCAAAGAGTAGGTGGCTGTAAGATGTTAGTTTCATCTCCTTGTTTTCTATTGGGTTCCAGATGTCTATGTCTCTATTTTTGTGCCAATAGCACACGATTTTAGTCACTATGGCCTTGTAGTACAGCCTAAAGTCTGGTAGGCTGATGCCCCTGGCTTTGTATTTATTACTAAGAATTGCCTTGGCTATATGGGTTTTTTTCTGATTCCATACAAAGTGAAGAATTATTTTTTCCAAGTCTTGAAAGTATGATGTTGGTATTTTAACAGGGATGGCATTGAATCTGTAGATTGCTTTGGGAAGTATAGACATTTTAACAATGTTGATTCTTCCCAGCCATGAGTATGGTATGTTCTTCCATTTTTTAATATCTTCTGAATTTTCATTTCTTAGGGGATTGTAGTTTTCTTTATAGAAGTCCTTCACCTGTTTTGTGAGGTATATTCCTAGGTATTTCATTTTCTTTGAAGGTACTGAGAAGGGAATTGTGCCCTTGATTACCTTCTCATCTTGGTTGTTATTGGCATTTACAAAGGTTACTGATTTGTGCACATTTATTTATTTATTTTTTGTTGAGACAGAGTCTCATTTATTAACCCTCAGTAGAGTGCCATGGTGTTGTAGCTCACAGAAACCTCCAAATCCTTGGGCTTAGGTGATTCTCTTGCCTCAGCCTCTCAAGTAACTGGGACTACAGGAGCCCGCCACAATGCCCAGCTATTTTTTTGATGCAGTTTGGCTGGGGCTGGGTTTAAACCCACCACCCTTGGTATATGGGGCCAGCGCCTTACCCACTGAGTCACTGGTGCTGCTCATGAACATCGATTTTATATCCTGAGATGTTACTATATTTTTTAATCACTTCCAGGAGTCTTGTGGTTGACATATTTCCAATATTAAGTCATCCTACCAACATGTCTGACCAAATCCCATGAGACTTTGGTGTGGGCACATCATAGGACCACCAGTCCTGAGCTTGTAGGGACATGGCACCCCACTAACATTGTGCCCACTCCACCCAATTTTGCACATAGTATGCAGTCCCTTCCCTTCCCTACATGGAGAGACAGTGTTTTTGAGCTGCCCTGACCACAGAATCTCAGCCTTTGGGTCTCTTCCTTAGTGGATCCATAGCAAACATTCCTGAGTACTTAATGGGACTTTAGCAGCCTCAGGGGGCCAGTAGGTCCCAGGGAAACTGGGGGATTCCTGGAATTTTAACATTCAGGACAGGCTGCCCCTAGGCCAGAGGGGAATGCAGCATGCTGTGCCCACCCCCCCACAGGGCCAAGGAAACTAGAGCATAAGCCCCCTTCTATTTGGGGACTTCTCCAGCCCTCCCTGTCCACTGCTGCCCTGGTGGGGGGGGGGCGGCTGGGGATGAAGGTACACCGGAGGACAGGCATTCCAGGCATTTAGGAGCTCCACATCCCCTCTGACTATGTGGCCACCATGCCTAAGCTTGCATACAGAGAGTGGGTCCTGCGCTTTTTCCTTTAAGAAGCCTCAGCTTCTTATGCAGGAGTACAGGTGAGCTGTGAAGTTGGCTGTTCCAGACTGAGAGAAGTTTCACCCTCCAGGTCATCTCGGCAGAGATCTGTGGGATCAGTGCTTTCTGCAGCCATTAATTAGCTACATAACATTTGGAGGAAAAAAAAGCAGTGTCTATCAGGACTGAAAATCAGGAGCCCTGGGAGGCATCCCAATTGGAAAAGAGGAAGTCAAACTATTCCTGTTTGCTGATAAGATCTTTTACCTAGAAAACCCTTAATATCCCCCTAAAGACCTCCAGATTTGATGAATTTGATAAAGTGTCAAATTAAAAAATCAACATATGCAAATCAGAAGCACTGCTATACACCTATGAGGACTAACCTGAGGATTAAATCAAGAACTCAATACCATTTACAACAACTGCAAAAAAAGATCGCTAGGGGCCTGGCATGGTGGCTCACACCTGTAATCCTAGTACTCTGGGAGGCCAAGGCGGGTAGATTGCCTGAACCTAAGAGTCAGTCTAGCCTGAGCAAGAGCAGACACCCTGTCTCTACTAAAAATAGAAAAACTAGCTGGCATTGGGATGGGTACCTGTAGTCCAAGCTACTCAGGAGGCTGAGGCAGGAGGATTGCTCAAACCCAAGAGTTTGAGGTTGATGTGAGCTGTGACACCCACCCTGGCATTCTACTCAGGGTGACAGAGTGAGACTCTGTCTCAACAACAACAACAAAATTCCTAGGAATATACTTAACAAAGGAAGTGAAAGATCTCTATAAGGAAAATTATAAAACTCTGATGAAAGAAATCATAGATGACACAAATAAATGAAAAAAGCCCTATGCTCATGGTTTGAAAGAATGAATATGTGAAAATGACCATACTTTCCAAAGCAATCTACTGGTTCAATACAATTACTATCAAGATACCAACATCGTTTTTCACAGAATTAGAAAAAAATCCCAAAATCCATATGGAAACAAAAAAGAGCCCAAATAGCAAAATCAATCCTAAGCAAAAAAAATAAATCTGGAAAAATCACATTACTCAATTTCAATTTATACTACAAGGCTATACTAACCAAAAAAGCATGATAATGGTACAAAAGTAGACACATAAATCAATGGAACACAACAGAGAACTCAGAAATAAGGCCAAATCTCATGACTTCAACAAAGTACACACACACAAAAATACACTGGGGAATGTCTGCACTATTCAAGAAATGGTGTTGGGAAAATTGGATAACCATACACAGAAGAATAAAATTGTATTCCTCTCTCTCTCACCATATATGAGGCTGGACAATTACGTTTGGAAACTCATCCCAGGAAAAGTGCTACATACTTCATTGCTATCACTATGGTCATCTTCAAATTACTCCCCTTGGGAAGCTGTACACTGAAGCCAGTGCCTAGCTTACCCTTAAAAGCACTTTTCCAAGATGAGTTTGTGAACTTGTCAGACCTTGTACAAAAATTAACTTAAGATGGATTAAAGACTTAAGTATAAGACCTCAAACTATAAAAATTCTTGAAGAAAACCTGGGAAAGACTAAGGACCCCAAAGCAAATATAACCCAAACAATAATAAATAAGTGGGACATAGTTATACTAAAAATCTTTTGCATAACAAAAGAAATAATCAATAGTAAATAGACAAAAAAAGAAATAATCAACAGTAAATAGACAACCTACAGAATGATAGAAAATATTCACAGATTTTACCTGTGACAAAGGACTAATACCCAGAATCTACAAAGAACTAAAGCAAATCAGAAAAACCCCCAACTCCTTTAAAGAGGAGGAAAAAGATATGAACAGATATTTTTCAAATGAAGGTTTACAAATGGCCAAGAAACATATGAAACAATAATTAACATCACTAATCATTGGAGAAATTCAAATTCAAACTACAATGAAATGCCACCTTACTCTGGTCAGGTTGGCCATTATTAAAAAATTGAAAAACAGTAGATATTGGCATGAATTTGGTAAAAAGAGAATGTTTAGACATTGTTGGAATGTAAATTAGTGAAACCTCTAAGGAAAACACCACAGAGATTCCTCAAAGAACTAAAAGTAGTCCTAATATTAGATCCAGAAATCTAACCACTGGAAATCTACCTAAAGGAAAAGAAGTCATTTTATCAAAAAGACATCTGTACTCAAATATTAATTGTAACACAATTCACAATTGCAAAGGTATGGAATCAGTTTAAGTGCCCCTTAACTGATAATTGGATAAAGATGTGGTAAATATACTCATATATATATGGTATAGGTACTTATATATATATATATACTCATACATATATATATATATATATGGTGTATGTACTCATATATATATATATACACCACATCTTTATCTAATTATCAGTTGAGGGGCACTTAAACTGATTCCATAACTTTGCAATTTTGAATTGTGTTACAATTAACATTTGAATACAAATTGTATATGAAATCAGCACATTGTACCCCATAAATGCATTAATGTATACATGATCTACCTCTTTATGATTTAATAAAAAATAATTAACTTGTGTGATGTAAACACTCCTAATTCTATATGAAATCAGCACATTGTATCCCGTATATGCATTAAGATATACATGATCTATGCATTTATGATTTAGTTAAAAAAATAAAAAAATGATAAAGGAAAAAAATATACTCATATATACTATGGAATACTACTCAGCCATAAAAAACAAAACAATGAAGTACGGTCTTCTGCAGCAACTTGAGTGGAACTGGAGGTCATTATGCTATAAGTGAAGTAAGTCAGGAATGAAAAAACAAATATTGCATGTTCTCACTTACAAGTGGGAGCTAAACTATGAGTACACAGGGACATACAGAGTGGTAAATGGACCTTGGAGACTCAGAATGGGGGAAGATTAAAAGGGGTGAGGGATTAATAATAACCTATTGGGTACAATGGACACAATTCAGGTGATGGGGACCCCAAAAGTCCAGACTTCACCACCACACAATTCATCTATGTAACCTAAAACCATGTGTACCCCTAAATCTATTGAAATAAAGAAGAGAAATGAATCTATTGAAATAAAGAAGAGAAATGTGGTATATAAATAGAATGGAATCCTTTAAAATAAGGAATTCTTGCTACTTGCAACAACATGGATGAATCTGGAGGACATTATACCAAGCGAAATAAGCCAGACACATAAAGACAAATACTGTATGTTCACATTTATATATGAAATCTGAGCAAGTCAAACTCATAGAACTCATAGAAGCAGAGTAAAAGAGTGGTTGCCAGGGTCTGGAAAATGGGGGAGATGTTGGTTAAAGTGTATAAACTTTCAGTCATATAATGAATATTTTTGGGGATCTAACATATCGCATGGTGACTATATTGAATATTGTATCACTTATTTGAAATTTGGTGAGAGAGCAGATTTTATATGTTCTTATCATGTGCACACAAACACACCCAAAAAGTAATGATTGGTGATAACTGATGTGCTAATTTACTTAAAAAAGTTAAATTATGGTATAATTGACAAAAATTATGTATATTTGCAGTATACAATGTGATGTTTTCATATAGCTAAGCATTGTGGAATGATTAAATCAAATTAATTATTGTTAAGGGAGTAGATTTGAAAAATCTTAATTATTATGACTGCAGCAATTATTATACAATGTGTGTGTATATATACATCACGCTTTGAATATGTAAAATTTTTATTTGCCAATCAAATATTTTAAAATATAAAATAAAAGTATGTGAATTTTTTTTTTTTTTTAAAAGCAGGAAAATGGTAGAAGTACTGTCTGGTAAAGAGTGACTTGACAATTGGTACACCCATATAAAAAATAACATAGAAAAATAATTCCTGAGAGATTAAGTGTTAAAAATAGAACTTTAAAGATAATAGAAAAAAATATGTTTATGAATGTCATCTTAAATCAGGCACAAAATGCACAAAACATAAGTGAAAATATTATAAAATTTTACTACTTTATATTTAAAACATTTGTATGAAGAAGATGCCCT
>NW_003852540.1:2624494-2694807 GCF_000181295.1 Otolemur garnettii | reverse complement strand
AATGCACAAAACATAAGTGAAAATATTATAAAATTTTACTACTTTATATTTAAAACATTTGTATGAAGAAGATGCCCTAAAGAAAGGTAAAAGACGTGTTATGGATGAGAAATGGTGTCTGTTGCACAGATCCTCACCGAAGGATTAGTATTTTTTTTTAATATATAATGAGCAAGTGCTATAAAATACATCACATACCACGTAGCATATGTAAATTTTAACATATAATACAATAAGGCATACATAGTAAAGTATAAATCCTGAATTAGATGACTCACTCTTGAATTGTGGTTAGATGTTGAATAAGAGAGGGGAAGATGAGATTTGGGGATGACAACAAGGAGAGTTTAGTACATATCTGTGACATGTACCTCTTAAAAAAAAATTGAAGCAATTAGGACTTAATGTTCCACTTGTAAGATTTATGATGAGTTTTGGTTATTTCATTCTGTTTGTCTTTCTGATTTTTTTTAACAACTTAATAACAGAAATTTTTAGTTTAACATAAACATTTCACAGTCATAGTTGATAACTGGGTCCCAAATGTGGCCATAAACTTGGATACTTAAGGTGCATGTTACACTGAAGGTAGGAAGTCAGATAAAGAGAGCTTTGCTTGTGAGATTGCCAATAAGCAAAAGTTTGTGGGAGTTGGGAAGAGGAAGCCGGGGGACATATATTATCCTAAGAAACAAAAAGATTCAGGTTACAGGAAGCCAAATAGTTAAGTGGATGCAAGTAGAGGTTGTCTTTAACATTATTTTGCTAATGTTGTTTAATTGCCAAATGCACTTGTTGCAGCTTAATCATTTTGCATCTACCTGCTCTTTGAGCTGACAGCGATTTGCAGCCTCTAAACCTGTGTTGCGTGCCAGGTAGCCAGCCCAGTTCTAGCGCTCTTATCCCTCTCCAGTCAAAACTCCATGGCCAGGCACCTTTCCCGCAAAACCTTCACCTCTAACAAGCTGCCCATATTTTCACTCCCTGTTTCTAAATAGCCAAGGGATAGCGGAGAAATCACACAAGGCAGAAGCTATAATTCATGATGCTGGATTTCATTTGGACTCTGAACAATCTTCAGGGATCCTGTTTTTATGTTACCCATGGCAGTACATCCAAACCTTTACTGCTCTTGGCAAACTCACCACAAAACCCTGCATTAATACTCTCCTGGTAACCTGGGTGTCACTTCCCCTTTCACAGAGAAATTTGAACCCATAGGGACTATTTCCCCAATATTTTCCCTTGGACATCATTTTCAGGTACCTTCCTTTTTTTGGTTCTTTTTCTCTCAAGACTCAGAAGCAAAGTGCACCTGCACCCAATATGCTCTCATCCTTATGTTCTACTGTCTTCTGAGCTATATTGGTCATTAATTCTTTCAGCTGCAGTATTTTTTCTCCACAATGTCTGCCTCAACAGCAGCTCTTTCCCATTAACTGACAAACACATTATGGTCTCTTTTAGCCATTCAATGAATCTTTCTCCATCTTGTAACCACTTCTATCTACGATTCCATTTCTATCTTCCTTTCTCAGTCAGTCTTCTTTATAGAGATGTCTGGTTACTGGACCCAAAGTTACATTTATTATATGGAAATATGATTATGTCGATCTGTTCATTGTGTTTTTCTTATTTCAAATTAAAATAAGTCTACAAATTTTTAGATTACATTTATTCTCACTTCCAGGGTAAAGTTCCATCTGTAAAAGAACTCCTTACCTAGGGCATATGGTATCCAAACACACATTGTGCCCTTAGGTGAGATGCCCACATACCCTCCCTCCTGTGTCAATTGTTTTCCCTTCTCCCCACTCTTTCCCTGCCCCCATACTAGACTATATTTGTGTTTTATTGTTCATGTGGACATGTAATCATTTATGCATTGGTTCAAATTAGTATTGAGTACATTGTATATTTATTTTTCCATTCTTGCAATGCTTTATTAAGAAGACTATGTTTCAACTCCATCATACCGAGAATCCTCAAAGATCTAAAAGTTGACCTTCCATTTGATCTCTTGATTCCATTACTAGGTATGTACCCTGAAGAACAAAAATCATTTTACTACAACCACATTTGCACCAGAATGTTTATTGCAGCTCAATTTACAATTGTCTCTCTCTTTAAAATCATTCTCTCTCTATCCATCCCCTAACACATGATGTCCAAGCTCTTTATCATGGACAAATCCTCAAAGACAGAGTTCAGACAGTGGAGGGTAGCTTCAGGCAAAAATGGGTGGTGTAACTTGATTAGGATCTGAGTATACAAGCAGGGATGAATCAGCCTGGGAAGAAGTTTGGATTAAGAACTTTGTGCTATGTTCCTCAGCTGCTAAGAATTAGTATAGCAGATGTAGGTCATACTAATCTTTTCTGACAATAGACATAAGCAATGTATTATGTGATATTTGGGCATATAAATTAAAAGACTTATCAATAAGGCAATATTTTGAGGACAACCACAAGATGATAAGAGTTGAAAAGCCCAAGAAAAGTAGCACCAGAAACCAAGTGGTTGGTACAATCAATGAGGAAACTAGAAAAAGTGGAACCAGAGGAGAGAGGTTCCTGAGCAACAGTAGGAAACAGTGAGGAAAATCAGAAACCAGTGTGCGATGAACATTTTTAAAGATCATTAATTAAATATTTTTGAAGGAAGTTCAAAGCACAGTAAGTATATTCTTTATTCTCTTTTTTGATCAACATCATTTAAGTGTGGCATGGAAGTTTAACTATAGGTTCCAGTGTGCTGTGTGATAAAAAAGTTGAAAAATACTGGTATGGAGCATACAGATACATAGTAGTGGATGCCAAGAGGTTGTCAGGGAAAAGATAATTTCTGCTAAAAACTGAGAAAGAGGGCAAAACATTCTTACACTCTCAGAAAGAGGAGCCAGTAGTTGAATCAACAAGAATGCTAGAGGTGTATTAACAGCCATGGGGGCCACTGAATTACTCTTCCAAATTACTGTTCCTGGCAAGTGTTTGTGCTCTGTCACATAGGGTGATGAGGCTGATGAGTTTTTCAGAGACAGAGAGGCCAAATACTTAATCTTAGCATCAGGGACAGAAGCTAAAGCTAAAGAGGTTTTCCCTGAATAACTTGAGGCTTCCTGGTAGTTCAGCTCATCAGTGTTTCGACAAAGTAATAATATTTTTCTGAAGGGCCCCATCAAGATGCACCATCAACTGTGGGAGGAAAAGATGTATTTGTAGCTCCTGTCTAAGATGCTGTACTTATGTAAGTGCACATTTACACACGTGCACACACACACAGACTTCTGAAAGTTGGGGAGACCTTAGAACTGGGTTAACTAAAAGAACAAAACCTTGAGGGGCCTGTTCAAATGGACAAGAACCCAATAAGAAGCATTATCAGAAGGGGACGGTCCTCTCTGTGTTCCTCTCTCTTTCTCTGTCTCTCTGTCTCTTTCTCTATATTTTTGCCATCTAGTCTTGAGAATTTGAGTACTGGAGACAGGATAATGTATGAGTTCAAATCTTGCCACTAGCTTTTGGTGTAACTTTAGGTAACTCAATTCACCATTTTTTTTCATCTGAGAAATGACATAATAATTCTACTTACCTCTTGAGGGTGTTGTGAAGATCAAAGGAGATAAAGCATGTAATGAAGTTGCTGGGTTTCTATACCTTCATGTCACTGTCATAAAGGATTTTTTCTCTAATGTGCATAGCCCCCACAGGCTTTCAGAAAGGGTACAGCCAGCTGGTCTAGCCCCTGCCAGCAATTTTTCTGGAGACAGCACACTGGATAACAGGTTCCTAGTCCCTATTCCTGAGGCAGGGGAAACAGGACTCACATGGTTTAAGGAAGAACTCCAAACATCCCACCTGTGGGGCAGAGGTGATGAAGAAGCTGTCCTGGGTGGAGCTTGAGGATGAGGAGTCTGCTGTTTTCCTAATGAGCAGATGTGACATAGCATAGTGAAAATGGGGAATTATTCAGCAGGTTATGAAGCATCCCGAAATGTGGCTCCCCCAGGCTTCCCCTTTGACTTTGGGCCAAAGTCAAAGTAATTGTTGAGAAAAGATGCATCTCTTCACTTGGCCAGAAGAGACCCAGTGGCTCTCAGGTAGTATTTCCCAGAAGGATGGATGACTAGTGAGAGTTTCCTGGAGACCTTCTCTGGGGTCCAGTTGTGGGTTGAACCTCTTCCCTGGAAGGTGGGCCCCTCTCTCCTGCTGTCCATCATAAACTGGAGAATATCCCTCTGGGACCAGCAAGAACCATGGCACTTCTGAGCTCTTGATCATTTTTTAAACCTACGCTGAAAGTGTTTCAGGTGTTAGGTATGGCAGAAAAGGGGAGTTATATTTCATTTATGCCTCTAGGATTTGACTTGAGGGTTAATGTGGTATTTATACTTCTTTTATGTAGCATGATGATTGTAGGTCTCCTAAAGTTTTTAGATTCTTGGAAATGAAAAGGGTGTAGACATTTTCTAGTCGACTTTATGTATGTGTCACATTTACAACAGTTCTGATTAGTGGTCATGAGTCTATGTGGTGGGCCACCTCTTGTGATAAAGAGGTCACTAGCTTCTGTAGAGGACTATGATAAAGACTGTTAGCTCTGGCTGGGCTTGAATCCTGGCTCTCCCACTTATTGCCTATAACTGGCCTTGGAGAGGTACTTAATGTACTTACTCATTTGTAAAATTGGAATAATAATAATGATGATGGCATCTTCAAATAATTGTTATGAAGATCAAATTGACTTAATATCTGAAAAGCCATAATATCAAGCCTGGCCCATAGTTAGCACTTATTAAATGTTAACTGTTATTATACCAACGACTCACTAGTTGTATAATTGTTGGACAACTCACCAAAATCTTCTATCAAACTCTGCCATTAGTGTCCTTCTCAAAATCTGTTATTATGTCTGTGTTTTATTTACTAGACACCCATTAGAGGAAGGAATTGTGTAATTATATAGAAGAGGTCAGTAAGAAAGTGATGCTTTAGCCTTCAAATATTTTCAAATATTTTCTCTGGACAATGACTACAGCTTTCATTAGCTTATAAAAGGAATCCTGACCACCTCTTTCCCCCTAAACAGAGAACATCTAGGGTTTCCCTTTAGGTGAGAGAGGTTAGATGTAATTGTCTGTTGGAAAACTCCAGGCTTGGTTAATTTCTAGCTCATTGAATAATTTTTCAAAAATAGGAATGATTTATGAAATATATTCAGAGAATAAGAGAATAGGAACAATACCATAGGTACTTAGGAGGAAAATTTAACTTAAAGGCACTCTGAGAAAGGGAACAGAAAATTGTTTTGAAATTATCTCTTTCATGTTCTTAACATATTAAGAATAGGAGACAGCATAAAGAAGAAATTTAGATGAAAATGAAATTGATCTGGAAATAGCAGACAGAAAGTAAAAGTCAGAAAAAATGATTAAAATCAGCAGTCTAGCTTGGTGCCTGTGGCTCAAGCCACATACACCTAAGGTGGTAGGTTCAAATCCAGCCGGGGCCTGCCAAAACAACAATGACAGCTGCAACCAAAAAATAGCTGGGTGCTGTGGTAGGTGCCTATGGTCCCAGCTACTTGGGAGGCTGAGGCAGGAGCCCAGGAGTTGGAGGTTGCTATGAGCTGTGATGCCAGAGCACTCTACCCATGGGGATAGCTCGAGGCTCTGTCTCAAAAAAAGAAAAAATCAGTGGTCTAGACAGCATTGGAAATTCAGGACAGAATTGATAGTCTTAGGAAGATTAAAATGACAATGATTGTAAAACAAGAAAGAAAGTTGGGTATGGAGAGTACATGGAACTCTAACTTAAAAAAAATGGTATTTGCACAAAAAAACCCAGAACAAGTTGAAAAAAAGAGAACATGAAAGTTTTAGTAAAGTGAATCAAATATTACACTGAATCCAAAAATCTCATCACAGATTGAAAGCCTCACCACACTCTAGAGAATATTAATGAAAACCCCCTACACATATCCTATTGATATTTTGGTAATTTACTGCTAGGAATCATTTATTTCAGAATAAAAGTGTCAATGCCAGAGAAAAATAGATTACTTAGAAAGAAATAGAAAACTAAACAGGCTTGAGATTTGTCCTGACAAAACACCAATGCCATAAAATTCTGAAGAATTATCAGAGTTATAAGTGGAAACTCTCACAACTCACTATTCTATACCCAGCTACATTAACCTTTCTGTACATGTGTTTACGAAATTAAATAAAAATACTGAAAATATGTTTTAAAATATAATTTTCTTGGCAACAATTTGCATAATCTATATCCTACATTTTTGTATAATTCAAAAAAGACCATGAATTGGAATCCTAAAAAGGAAACCAAGGAAGAACACATTCTAATTCTTATGTTACATAAAGGTAACTTGAGTTATATCTTTGTTTTCTACTTTATAAACAGAGAAATAAAGGTTTAAGTAGGTTAATTCTACTGTGAACTTGATATCTGCTTCTATAAGTTCTACCTATAGAACTTATAGAAGAAGTCACTGCATCACATCATACGTTTGGGATCTATATGATGTTATGGAAAGAGACACAGATCCTTATACTTTTAGTTAACAGAAGAAGTCTATTGAGGTTGGATATCTACCTTAAAGTACAAGTAAATGAGGTGTAAGCTATGTTGACTGGTTAAATGTAATCACATTAGATTGTATAAAAAATTCAGCACATTGTACCCCACATATGCATGAATATATCCATGATCTATGTGTATGTGTATTTGACTTAATAAAATTAAAAAAGGGCTGGCTCGGCGCCTGTGGCTCAAGTGGCTAAGGCGCCAGCCACATACACCTAAGGTGGCAGGTTCGAATCCCCAGCCTGGACCCGCCAAACAACAATGACGGCTGCAACCAAAAAATGGCCAGGCGCTGTGGCGGGCGCCTGTAGTCCCAGCTACTTGGGAGGCGGAGGCAGGAGACTCGCTTGAGCCCAGGAGTTGGAGGTTGCTGTGAGCATGATGCCATGGCACTCTGCCCAGGGGGATAGCTTGAGGCTCCATCTCAAAAAAAAAAAAAAAAAATTAAAAAAGGGCTATTAAAGAAGGTAGGTATTTGAAACGATTTCTTAGGTAATTCATGACTTAATCAGAGAGGTGAGCAGTTCAACATCCCCAAAGGCTCTTAAAAAATACATTCTATGAAACGTGAAAACAATTGTTGAAATGTAAGTTTCTTTCTTTCTTTTTTTTTTATTAAATCATTGCAGTGTACATTCATACCAGCATGGGGTACAGTGTACTGTTTCTATATACAATTTGAAATACTTTTGTCCAACTGATTAACATAGCCTTCATGTCTTTTTTTAGTTATTGTGTTAAGACATTTATATTCTACATTTAGACAGATTCATATGTACCCTTATAGGATGAACCATAGGCGTGATCCCACCAATCACCCTCTGTCCACCTACCCTGCCCCCTCCATTCACCTCCCTCTCCCCTCTCCCCATATTCCTGGGCTAAAATTGGGTTATAGCTTTCCTATGAAAGCTATAAATTAGTTTCATAGTAGGACTGAGTACATTAGATACTTTTTCTTCCATACTTGGGATACTTTGCTAAGAAGAATATTTTCCAGCTCCATCCATGGAAACATGAAAGAGGTAAAGTCTCCATCTTTCTTTAAGGCTGCATAATATTCCATGGTGTACATATACCACAGTTTATCCACTTGTGGGTTGATGGGCACTTGGGCTTCTTCCATGACTTAGCAATTATGAATTGGGCTGCAATAAATATTCTGGTACAAATATTTTTGTTGTAGTGTGATTTTTGGTCTTCTGGATATATACCTAGTAGAGGAGTTGTAGGATCAAATGGCAGGGCTATTTTTAGTTCTCTAAGTGTTCTCCAAACATCTTTCCAAAAGGAACGTATTTGTTTTCAATCCCACCAGCAGTGTAGAAGTGCTCCCTTTTCACCACCACCATGCCAGCATCTGTGATTTTGGGATTTTGTGATATGGGCTAATCTTACTGGTGTTAGATGATATCTCAAAGTAGTTTAGATTTGCATTTCTCTGATGATTAAGGATGGTGAGCATTTTTTCATAGGTTTGTAGGCCATGCACCTGTCTTCTTCAGAGAAGTTTCTCTTTACGTCCCTTGCCCACCCTGAGAGGGGATCACTTGTTCTCTTCTTGTTAATGCTTTTGAGTTCTCTATGGATTCTGGTTGTTAAACCTTTGTCAGAGACATAACCAGCAAATATCTTCTCCCATTCTGAAGGCTATCTATTGCTTTACTTACTGTGTTCCTGACTATGCAGAAGCTTTTTATTTGATTAGGTCCCAGTAGGGTATTTTTGATGTTGCTTCAATTGCCCAGGGGGTCCTCCTCATAAAATTTTTGCCGAGGCTGATTTCTTTAAGTGTTTTCCCTACAGTTTTCTTCTAGTATTTTTATAGTTTCATGTCTTAAGTTTGAATCTTTAATTCAGTGAGAGTCAATCTTAGTGGTGAAAGTTGTGGATCCAGTTTTAGTCTTCTGTAGGTTGCCAGCTAGTTCGCCCAGCACCATTTGTTAAATAGGGAATCTTTTCCCCATTCAATGTTTTTAATTGGCTTGTCAAAGATCATATAATGGTAAGTAGCTGGGTTCATCTGTTGGTTATCTATTCTATTCCATACATCTACCTCTCTGTTTTTGTGCCAATACCATGCTGTTTTGATCTCTATGGATTTATAGTATAGTCTGAGGTCTGGGAGCATGATTCCTCCTGCTTTGTTTTTATTTGTGGGTAATGTCTTGGCTATTCGAGGTTTTTTCTGATTCCATATAAAGCGAAGTATTATTTTTTCAAGATCTTTAAAGTATGACAATGAAACTTTAAGAGGGATTGCATTAAAATTATATATTGCTTTGGGTAGTATGGACATTTTAACAATGTTGACTCTTCCCAGCCATGAGCATGGTATGTTTTTTCATTTGTTAACATTTTCAGCTATTTCTTTTCTTAGAGTTTCATAGTTCTCTTTATAGAGGTCATTCACGCCCTTTGTTTGGTAAACTCCCAAATATTTCATCTTCTTTGGCACTACAGTAAACGGAATAGGGTCCTTGACTATTTTTTCAGCTTGATTGTTGTTGGTATATATAAAGGCTACTGGTTTATGAGTGCTGATTTTGTAACCTGAGATGCTGTTGTATTCCTTGATCACGTCTGAGAGTTTTTTTAGTATAATCCCTGGTATTCTCCAGGTATACAATCATATCATCTGTGAAGCGTGAAAGTTTAATCTCTTGTGATCCTATATGGATACCCTTGATTGCCTTTTCTTCCCTAATTGTGATGGCTAAAACTTCTATTACAATGTTAAAGAGCAATGGAGACAATGGGCAACCTTGCCTGGTTCCTGATCTGAGTGGAAATGACTTCAATTTAACTCCATTCAGTATGATATTGGCTGTGGGCTTGCTGTAGATGGCCTCTAGCAATTTGAGAAATGTCCCTTCTATGCCAATTTTCTAGTGTTCTGGTCATGAATGGATGTTGGATATTATCAAAAGCTTTTTCTGCATCAATTGAGAGAATCATATGGTCTTGTTGTTCTTATTTTGTTTATGTGATGAATTACATTTATAGATTTATGTATGTTGAACCAGCCTTGAGATCCTGGGATAAAACCCACTTGGTCATGGTGTATAATTTGTTTCATGTGTTGCTGGATTCTGTTTGTTAGGATATTCATTAGTGATATTGGTCTGTAATTTTCTTTCTTTGTTGGGTCTTTCCCTGGTTTGGGGATCAAGGTGACATTTCCTTCATAGAATGTTTTTGGTAGTATTCTGTCTTTTTCTATATTTTGGAAAAGGGTAAGTAGTATAGGTCCTAGTTCCTCTTTAAAGGTTTGATAGAATTCTGACATGAAGCCATCCAGTCCCGGGCTTTTCTTTTTAGGGAGATTTTATATAGTTGATGCTATTTCAGAACTTGATATAGGCCTGTTCAACATTTCCACTTCGTTCTGACTAAGTCTTGGAAGGTGGAGTGCTTCCAAGTATTGGTCAATTTCATTCATATTTTCATATTTTGGAGAATAAAGTTTCTTGTAGTATTCATGGAGGATTTCTTGAATTTCTAAGGTGTCTGTTGTTGTTTTGTCTTTCCCATTTCTGATTGATGAAATTAGAGATTTTATTCTTTTTTTTCTTGGTTAGGTTGGCCAAAGGTTTAGCTATCTTATTCACCTTTTCAAAAAAACAACTTTTTGATTTATTAATCTGTTGTATAATTCTTTTGTTTTCAATTTCATTTAATTCTGCTCTAATTTTGGTTATTTCTTTCCTTCTGCTGGGTTTCAGATTAGAGTGTTCTTCCTTTTCCAGTTGCTTGAGATGTCCCATGAAGTTGTTAACATCCTCTCTTTCTGTTTTCTTGAGGAAGACTTGCAGTACTATAAATTTCCCTCTTAGGACTGCCTTTGCAGTATCCCAGAGGTTGTGATAATTCATGTCTTTATTATTGTTTTGTTCCAAAAATTTAGTAATTTCCTTCTTGATCTTGTCTCTGACCCAGCTATTGTTCAGCATAACTTTACTTAGCTTCCATGTTTTTGTATGAGACTGTAAATTCCTGTTGTTACTGAGTTCAGCTTTTATTCCATGATGGTCTGAGAAGATGCAAGGAATAATTTCTATTCTTTTAAATTTGCTGAGGTTAGACTTGTGACCTAAAATGTGGTCAATTTTGGAATATGTTCCATGGGCCGATGAGAAAAATGTGTATTCAGTTTTGTTAGGATGAAATGTTCTGTAGATGTTTGTTAAATCCAAATGCTGAATGGTTGAGTTAAAATCTACAATTTCTTTGCTAAGCTTCTTGTTGGAGGATATATCCAACACTGCCAAATGAGTATTAAAATCTCTGACTATGATGGAGCTGGGAGAAATAAAGTTCCTCATGTCTAGTAGAGTATCTGTTATAAATTGAGGTGCATTCTAGTTGAGTGCATAAATATTGATGATTGAAATCTCATCGTATTGAGTATTACCCTTAACAAATATAAAGTGACCATCCTTATCCTTGTTTACTCTTATTGATTTAAGGCCTATTGTATCTGCGAATAAAATTGCAACACTTGCTTTTTTCTGCTTTCCATTTGCCTGGAATATAGATGACCATCCTTCACTCTGAGTTTATATTTATCTTTTAAGGTAAGATCAGATTCTTTGTATGCAGCAGATATCTGGCTAGAGTTTATGTATCCAATCAAACAACCTGTGCCTCTTTAGAGGACAATTTAAGCCATTCATATTAATTGAGAATATTGATAAGTCTGGTAAAATTTTGAGTATTGAGTTTTTTGATAGTCCAGTGGTCATATTTAATCCTTTCGCCACTATGGAAGTTGGAATTTGATCAAAAGTTTCTGAGTGAGTTTACTTTTGTGGTGGAGGATTGCATTGGTCATTATGAAGGATAGGTCTGAGAATATCCTGGAGAGCTGGTTTATTTATGGCAAATTTCTTCAACATGTGAATGTCATTAAAATATTTAATTTTTCCATCATACACGAAACTCAGTTTAGCTGGATACAGATTCCTGGGTTGAAAGTTGTTTTGTTTTAGGAGATTAAAATTCGATGACCACCCTCATGTAGCCTGAAAGGTTTCAGCAGAGAGATCTGCAGTCATTCTAATATTCTTCCCCTTGTAGGTTATGGTTTTCTTAAATGTGGTTGCTTTCAGAATTTTCTTCTTCATATTAACTTTAGTGAAGTTAATTATGATGTGCCTGGAGGATGTCTTATTTGGGTTGCATTGTGCTGGGGTTCTGAAACTGTCTCCTATCTGAATTACAGATTCTCTTGGCATATCTGGAAAGTTCTCTTTCATAATTTCATGAAGAAGAGCCTCTGTGTTTTGTGAAGCAACTTGGTTGCCTTCAAGGATTCCTATAAGGCAAATATTAGTTTTCTTTGAATTATCCTAGAGCTCTCTGAGAGAATGATCCATTTTTGCTCACCATTTCCCTTCCTCTTTGAGCACTTGGGCATGTTCAAAAGCTTTGTCTTCAATGTCAGAGATCCTTTCTTTACCTGCTTATTTCTGTTTGCAAGGGATTCGACTATATTTTTCAGATCTTTGAGGGCTGTAAGCTCTTGCTTCAATATGTCAAAATATTTGGTCATTTTATATTTGAAATCATTGAATTCTTGAGACATCTTTTGAATAATTCCTTGAAATTCTGATTCCCCCCTTTCATCCATTCTGTTGATCTTATTTGCTATCCAGACTCTGAACTCAGTTTCTGACATCTCAGCCATCTATTTATGGATGGGATCTTCAGTTGCATCTGCCATATCCTTTCTTGGGGGGGGGTTTGATCTACTCTGGTTATTCATGTTACCAGAGTTTTTATGCTGATTCCACCCCATGCTTAATTACACCATTTGGCTAGATGAAAAGATAAGGAGAAGTTGGATTAGGGGCTCCAGGAGTAGTGATTAACTAGCCCTTTGCCCAAAGGCTGGGGCTGGTGTTTGTACCTTTTCTCCTAGAGCTTTGCCAAGGACCCGTACAGTGTTATGGCCTGAGAAACTGGGGGCCTTCTTGGTTTGGTGGGGCTAAGTTGCTCTGTCTTATTTTCAGCTGGTCTCTGTTCTACCCTAGTAAATCAGTTACTCTGGGTTGAAGTCTCAGTTGTGGAGAAATGCCAGCAATTAAGTCACCCTACCCCCCACAGGTAACAATTGGAAAAGGAAAATTACACCTTCCCACAACCACACACCCAGGGTACCACTTTGGATAGTCCTTGGGTGATCAGCCCTATTCAAGAGGTCCAAATGAATTGTCCCAATTAGCACCAGTTTCAGGTGGGAGAGTTCAAAAGGTCTCCAGCAACTAGGCGGTAGGGGTCTGCTGGCAGCTCAAGTATGACTCACTCTGGTGCTCCATGAGGTCAGAAGGACCCACCCAGCAAATAAATTAGTCTGGGAAGGTTGATGCCTCCTTCCCTACCTTGCACCTCTGTCACATCCAGTGACTGGTAACCTCACAGGGCTGTGACCCAGTTCCCACCAATGAGCAGATGCCCCAGGGGTTTATGCCTGCCTCAGTCAGAGGGAGATTATGTCTCCTCAGCCAGGTTTCTGTTCTTGGTTACTATCCAGCAGGCGGAGGTGAGGCCTGAGGACCTCAAGTGCTTAATGGAGGCTGGGGTGGTTCACTCAGTTCCAGCCCCACCCCTGATTGATGTTCCTGGCAGAACAGCACAACTTCACAGAGTTTGTTTCTGTCCTAGCTATCAGACACTGTTTGAGGTAACAGAAACCATGACTCAATTCCGGGCAGTGGCAAGCAATTAGAGCTCACATTGAACTGCCAGTTCCTGCCTCTGCCTGTCTGCCTTTGTCTCGGCTATGATTCCCTGAGAGCTGGGTGTGTCTTAGCCTCAGTAAAGCAGTCCTCTGGCTCAGCCCTGCCCTGGGAGTCTGCTGGCTCTGCATGCACATATTCTAGTCCCCATGCTCGCTTTACTCATGTCTCAGGTCTGTCCACCAGTGCCTGCCACCAGAGAAGATGCCTGGCTTCCTCTGGTTGCCCAGAGGGACAGGGTGTGTCTGTCCAGGATGGCCCCAGGGGTGTGAGCCTTATTGTTCCCATGGCTGCTGTTCTACACCTGGGGGCACTACCACTGCTCTGTATGTTTCCCTCTCAGCTGACTGTCCTCTCTTTACTCCCATGCCACAGAATCAGCACAGCTGAGCAAGGGCCCTTTCCCAGTCCACACCTCTTGAGAAAATGCCTAAGAATCTGGACTCCATGGGGAACAAGCTTCCAGACCTTGGGGTGAGAGTGGAGGAGAGTTCTGGGAGTTCAGAGTTGAAGGTAGAGAGTATATACAGTTTTATGCCTGGCAGGAGAGTGGCATGGCACCCTAGTATGAGTAGGAGGTCCAGTTTTTAGAGGGTCTCTCCCTTGGGATGGAATGGGAGGATGTTTGAACTCTGCTCACTTATTTGTATGAAGTTTACTGTGAGCCTGTCTCCTGGGGGAGGGGACTCCCATCCACTTGGTGATGGATTTAGTACCTTTTGTTTGTATCTTTGGGGTTGCAGGTCACCTCAGCAGGGTTGATGTGTGTTCTTCAACCTTCTGTTGGCTCAGCTCCAAACCATCGGCTTACTTGCTAAACTTCTGTCTTTTAACTCTCCTTCTGGATGGGAGCCTCTGTGGAAAGCTGACTGTAGTCCACCATCTTACCTCCTCCCCCAAAAGGAAATTTTCTTAATCTGATTAAAAGTATTACAAAAATCCCTCAGCCAAATCATACTTAATGGTAAAACATTGAACACTTTCTCACTGGGGTCAGAAAAAGAAATACCACTTCCATTTGAACTTTTTCTGCACACTTCTAGAAGACAAGAAAAATAACTTAAAGGTATTAATATTGGAAAAGAAATGAATAATGAAAAAAGTTATTAATCACAAAGAACATAATTGTGTGCCGTAAGGAATCTCAAGCAACATACTAGAATAAATAAGTGAACCTGAAAAAATTGTATAGAAGTAAAAAATACAAAATTATATTTCTATATATCAAATATAAACACTTTAAAAATGAAATAAAGGAAAAAATAGCATAAAACATCAAACATTTAGGTAAGATCTAACAAAAGATATAAAAATTTTTCATATTGAAAAAGAAAAGACAAATGCTGAGAGAAATGTAAGACTCTAAATGAATGGAGAGATATTGGTATTTATTAATTGAGTAAATATACTTAAAATTTTTAAAATGTCCTTTGTTACTACATTGAACTATGGAGTGAAATGCTCAATCTTTGAAGGGAAGAACACAATTGGTAATGTGATAGTATCACATTTCAAGAATTAAAGTAAAGATTTTTTAATCAAAGTAGTGTGCTATTAATTTAGACAGTGTAGTATAAATTGAAGCAGTGTGGACAAATAGAACAAGAGTGCAGAAGTCAGTCCACTCTCTATTCAGTATGTTAATATAACAACAAAAATGTCATGATAGTTTAGTGGAGGAAAAAAAAGTCAAATAATTAAACATATCTAGGGAGAAAAAGAACAACTTGTACCGAACACACACCAAATAAATAAATAAATAAATAAGATGGATCATATATTAAATATAAAAGTTAAAATAAAACCATAAGATCATATCTTCACAGCCTTGAAATATACCAAGATATTCATCTCCATCACTTTGGAACTGGTCAGTGGTGCCTTCATTTGGTGAAGTCTTCTTTTCCTGGATGTTCTTGATGCTTGTGGATGTTTACTGTTGTCTGGACATTGAAAGACTCGGTACTTATTCTAATGCTTGCAGTCTGGGCATATTTGTACCCATCCTTTTGGTATTCAGAGGGAGTTGAGTGTCGTGATCTAAGTCTTTGGTCAGCACAGCCATGTCAAAACTAGGGCGCACTTAAGCACAGAAATGTCAAGACTCTTGCAGCCTCCTGGTGGTACTGCCTTGGTGAGCCTGGGTAAGGCAGGGGAATTCCCTGGATTACCATCTCACTCTCTTTCTTCACTTTCCCCCAAATGGAAGGAGTCTCCTTCTCCATGCTGGGCTGTCTGGAGTTGGGGAAGTGATGATGCAAGCCCTTTCCACAGCCACCACTGCTGGGATTGTTCTGGTCACACCAGACTATGTAGCCTGGCTACTGCAGATGTTTATTTAAGGCTCAAGTGCTCTTTAGTCAGCAGGTGGTGAATCTTGCCAGGACTGGTTCCTTCCCTTCAGGAACGCATGTTCCCTTGTGGTCCAGGGTAACATCTAGTATTGTCATTTAGGAGCTAATTTCTGCAATCAGGAACTTCAGGTATCTGTGTGGCACTTGATTTTATGGTGGCTGAAGTGTATGAGAAAGTTCCCTGTACTCTTCCCTTTCCTTTTCCCAAGTGGGAGGAGCTTCACCCTGAGCTATACTGCCTGGAGTTGGGGGAGGGTGATGCAAGCACTCCCTTAGCCACCACAGCTGGTGTTCCAGCTATGAGCTCCCCAAGTCCATTGCTTCTAAGCCTAGAGCTGCACCAAGACTTGTCCAAGGACCACAGTCCTTGTGGCCTATGTTTCACACTTATTCCTGGCCTCAGGCCATTTTCATGAGCTGGTGGTGGAGCTAGCTGGAATTCAGGTTCCGACTGCTGGGTGAAAGATTTCCTTCTGGGGCTGGTCTGCATGCTCCCTTCATGGGTGCCAGCAGAATTCTGCCCTGTGTTGTGTTCCCCCGTGTTAGTGTCGCCCTGAGTTCCAGTGTGAAGTCCCACAGTCCTGTGCCCTCCTTTCCCCAAGCACATAATAGATTCTCTCCCCACCCAGCACTGGCCTGAAGCTGGTGGGGATAGTGGAGGGTTGTGATATTGTATGGCCAAAGCAAACCATCTTTTATACCTTCTTCGATGACTTTTTCTATGTTAATGATGATAAAACTGGGTACTGTGATTGCTTATCTGTCGTTTGGTTCTTACCAAGGTGTTTTTCTATGTGCCTAGTTGTTCAATTTGGTATTCCTGCAGGGGGACAATCCCTGGAAGATTCTATTTGGCCATCTTGCTCCACCTCTTGACTAAGCAAAGATTTTTACACAGGACATAAATACACATACACACTCTCACAATAACAAATGATAGACTGTAACTTATGAAAATTCAGAACTTTATTCAATAAAATTCATGATAGAGAGAGTTAAAGGACAAGCCACAAAATGAGAGGTGATGATTGGGATATATCCAGAAAACATGGACCTCATCTCCTATTTCACCTGTATACTGAGATGAATATTTAAAATTATATCTATTCCCCAAACCAGAGATGCTGGCGTGGATGTGGAGAAAAGGGAACACTCCTGCACTGCTGGTGGGAATGTAAACTAGTACGTTCCTTTTGGAAAGACATCTGGAGAACACTTAGAGAACTAAAAATAGACCTGCCGTTTGACCCTGCAATTCCTTTATTAGGTATATTCCCAGACAACCAAAAATCGCATTACAACAAAGATATTTGTATCAGAATGTTTATTGCAGCCCAATTCATAATTGCCAGGTCATGGAAGAAGCCCAAGTGCCCATCGATCCACGAATGGATCAACAAACTGTGGTATATGTACACCATGGAATACTATGCAGCCATAAAGAAAGATGGAGACTTTACGTCCTTCATGTTCACATGGATGGAGCTGGAAAATGTTCTTCTTAGCAAAGTATCACAGGAATGGAAGAAAAAGTATCCAATGTACACACACCTATTATGAAATGAATTTAAACCTTTTTATATGAAAGCTATAACCTAATAACAACCTAAGGATGGGGGTGAGGGAGGGTGGAGAGGGTGGAGGGAGAGGGATTCGAGGGTTCACTTCTGTGGTTCATCTTGCAAGGGTACAAGTGAATCTTTCTATGAGTAGAATATGAATGTTTTGACATAATAACTAAGAAAGTTACATGAAGGCTATGCTAACCAGTTTGATGGAAATGTCATGGATTGTGTGTGAAAACAACACACTGTACCCCCAAAGTGCATCAATGTACACAGTTACCATTCAATTAAAAAAAAATGGGGGGGAAAGGAAAAAAAAATAAAATTGCACCCTTCGCACCCTGAAAAAAAAAATTATATCTATTCATATCTATGATGCAAATAAACTGCAAGGTTTTTTTTATTCTTCATTATTAGGATTTTATGGTGTGGGGTGCTATGAGTCAAGTTGCTATGAAAATTTTTTACATGTCTTTTGGTAGTCATTGAACTCAATTCTCTTGGGTATACATTTAGGACTAGAAATGCTCTGTTAAGGGGTATGGAGATACTGTCCAACAATTTTTCAAAAGATGTACCAACATAAATTCCCACCAGCAAAGTACGAGATTTCCAGTTACTCTGCATTCTTGTCAGCACATAATATTGTCAGTGTTTTCATTTTAGCTATATGAGTAGTATACAGTGGTACTCATTGTAGTTTTAATTTGCTCTTTCCTGATGAATAATGGGGTTGAGCATCTTAACTTTGCATAATCTTGTTGATTATTTGGATCTCATCTTTTATGATGTACTTATTTAAATATTTTGCCCATTTTAAAATCAGTTGTTTATTTTGGAAAATGTCTCTCAGTTTGAATTTTCTCCAGCTTTAATGATGTACACTTGATAATTAAAAATTGTATGTATTTAGGGCATATAACTTAATATTTTGATATATGCTGTCATTGTGAAATAATCACCACAATCAAGTTAATTAACATGTCCATTCATGTGGTTAGCATTTTCATTTATACCTTTGTATGTATGTGTGATATATACAAAAATATTGGGTTTTTCATCTATTTTTGTACTTTAGTTAATACACTTAAAATATTTGAAGATATTCATCACCTCATTGAATATAATATTGCAGGTCAGGTGCACCTGGTTCATGCCTATAATCTCTTGGGAGGCTGAGGCAGAAAGATTGAGGATATGTGTCCAAAACTAGCCAGATCTACATAGCAATACCCTGTCTCTACAAAATTAGAGGTAATGCATGACTATAGTCCCAGATAGTTTGGAGGCTGATGCAGGAGGATCTCTTGAACCCAGGAGTCTGATGTTATAGTGAGCTATGATTGGATCACTTCACTCCAGCCTGGGTGAGTGACTCCATCTAGAAATACAAATAAACAAAATGTATAATATTCCATAATATGAGTATAATAAACTGTAAAATAATCCCACAATTGTTGAAAATTTGATTTTTATGTCCACGTTTGGTTTTGTGAATAGCCAATTAATGCACATCCGTGAGGCACTATAATGCCATTGTTAAGAAGGGACATGTGTGCAAGCAGTTATGTCCTACAGTATCTAATTTGTTCCAGAGATGACTTGGCAGTTACAAATGCTGGGGGTAGGAAAACCGCTTCTACCCATTTGCATAGATCTTGAACTATGTGGGACTTACTGCTACAACTGCATTATGAGGTCAAGGGAAGAGCCCCAAATATATAGATGTCTGTGTCTCCTAGTTTCCAGAAGGAAATATTTCTTAAATGAAAACTTGATTGAGGATGCATATCAAAGGAAAGAGAGAGAGGAAGCTCTTAGAAAGTAAAGGGCTGCAGAGTTTAAGAGAGATATGAGAATTTGGGAGACAGTTCAGAAGACAGCTATCATCTGATAAGTTGTTTATGAGGAAGGTATACAAAATGGTGGCAGAAAATAGGGAGTATAGACACCTGACATGAAGAGCCTGCATATAGGAAAGGTCACATTCACATGGCCCATGGAAGACTCAGGTTAAGGCTACTCAAGACCAGATTCTGCCTGAAGGTTTTGACATTTCTAGGTCCTACCTTGCCACCATGGGCTGAGGGAGTCAATAGTTTATCACACTGAGCTATGCCTGGCTTAGGGGAGCCACAGACCTGTAATGAAATTAATGTAGAGGCCTGGGACTATCTTTTCCTTAGGTAAGGTTAGAAAAAAAGGTATGGTCAATATAATGAAAAGAAGGTTGAAGTAATAGGAGGGAATTGACTCCTGAATTAGAAAGTATTGGATTCATTCATCAAAGCATGGGTGTGTGCATATGTGTGTGTGTGTGTACAGACTATGTCTGAAGTTATTATACAGTTTGTTTCACTAACTTCAGAGAAATAAGTGCTCTAAATTTACCCCCAATATCACTTAAAGTTTTAATTATATACATTCATTTTATACTTATTTTATTTTGGAATGTTGAGTAATATATTATTAGTTTTATTTGAGTTAGCTACTCTGATTGAAAACACTAAGGCTGACTTGAAAACATTTTCTATTCAATATTCATAGGACTAAAATAAGTGTAATGGAACTTTAGGTTTTACATCTAGATTAGAGTAAGGCAAAAAAAATTCTGTAGATGAGATGAATTTGAGGATCTATGTAATCCTGAGAGTATAAATGTCTGGGTAGAAGCAGAAATTCCAGCTGTTTCAGACTTCCGAGGTCTAGGTCAAAGGCTGCACAAAGCAAAGGGGGGCTCCGGTAATATCTGGGTTACAGATAAAACAAACAGAACATTTCACTGAGGCAAACATACAGTATGAAGAAAGGGTGAAGTTGTAAAATGGGATGGTGGGGGAGGGCAGAGGGACCTAGAAGTCTCAAAAGGATCAGAGGGTCTGCTGGGATGGTGGATGGGGACTGTAGCTACCCTCCTCCTGTTGTCTTCTCCCCACCCTCAAAACCCCATTGTGACTCTCTTGTGCTGTGTGATGCAGGTCTGGGGCTACAGCTAAGCCTGGGCACCCTTAACACTCAGCTGCTTTAGGCAGCCACACTGCCCAGACAGTGCAAAAGAGTCTCTGTTTTCTGAACAACCATATGAGCCCTGGCTGAGTTCTGCTTCTGTTTCAGACTGTTCCCTTTGTACCTCTGCTACCTTGTGTTGAAAGCATTTTCACCAACCATCAGGAAATACTCAGACATCCAAAAGGTAAGGAACTCCCAAGAGAGATTCCCTGTTGCTGTTTCCCATTTTTATTTGCACATTTCTAAATGAGTCTTATTGGGTTGGAGAGTGATAGAGTATCACTCCTCCAGGAGGAGAGGCTGGGCAGGGATAGGGGTTAAGGAGGATGAAGGCTTCCACGTTAGGCTCATAGGCTGCCTATTCGGGTGTGGTGGAGGCTTCTTGGATAAATCCCTGAACACGTGACTTTGTGATTCTGGATTGGCATATTGAGAAAATGACACGTGATCGTTGCTTTCCCATATTAAGTATCACTCAGCCAACCCTTCCTTCATGTTGAGCTGCTCAGGAGAGCAATGTCCAGATCATCCAAGCTTGTCCTCAGAATACAGGGTCCTTTGAGAGAGCAGATCTGACAGTTGGTTTCTGAGTCTGTATCCTCCTTAAGCAGAGGACTGCTAAGAACACTAAGTGGAGATTCCACAACAAAATCCTCCCTTGATTTTCTCAGAGAAGGAAACTGTGAAATATTCTATCACTTTTAAAAATGGATAAGAGGAACATCTTTCTATTTGTTAAAATGAGTAGTCACATTATTATTATTATTATTTGAGACAGAGCCTCAAGCTATCCCCCTGGGTAGAGTGCTGTGGCTCAAACTCCAACTCCTGGGCTCAAGCGAGTCTCCTGCCTCAACCTCCCAAGTAGCTGGGACCACAGGTGCCCACCACAATACCCGGCTATTTTTTGGTTGCAGCTGTCATTGTTTTGGAGGGCCTGGGCTGGATTTGAATCCGCCACCTTAGGTGTATGTGGCTGGCGCCTTAGCCACTTGAGCCACAGGCACCGAGCCAACATTATTCTTGGATGATGAATGTCTGAGCCTCTTAGGGAAGAGGTGTGAGAGAAGCAACTCTCAGCCTGTCATTCTTTTCCTTTTGTTCTCAGCAGTATCAGGGTAGAGCCAATTGGGGAAAGGAAGGTGGAACATTAAAAGGTAAGGTTCTGTGTATTTGACACAATGGCTCTCCAATGGTGAACCTTTCTGTTACTTCCGTGAGGCCCCAGGTCCATGTTCTCAGAGAATGTCTGGGAAAAGAGAGCCCTTTGAAGAAGGCTCCTAGGAAGATATAAGCAATGAGACACTTCTCAGGGTCTCCGCTCTGCCCATCTGTGGGCAGGAAGCCGTGACTGACCTCGGCACTGGTTATCTCCAATAGGTGGCCAAGGGAGATGTCCAGGAAAGACTACAGGTTGGCTGGGAGTCAGCACTTCCTGACTGATGCACTTCCTGAGTGTATCAGTACTTTAATTTCCTGGGTGCTCACCTTCCTCTTTAAAGTAACCACTGATGTCTCAGCTTCACGTGTTGGTTTTGAGGATCAGGTGGGGTAATGTACTTCATAAATGAAGCCACACAGACCTGAATCTGTTAATATTACTGTTGACCATTTAACCTTGTCAGCTGATTTTGGGCCATCAGAGCTTAATAACCCAGGGGTCTCTCCTAAAGGGACTCCAGTATGATCCCTGTGTTCCTATCTTTCTTACATATCACCTACTCTTCTGGTTTCCCAGGTTTGGGGAGTTACCTAAAGAGAAGCAGAAGAGTGAAGGAAGCTGCTCTCTGTTCTAAAAAGGTGATGAATCTTTCTGTGTTTCCTAGACCCTTTGGCAAGCATGCTTTCTATATTTCAATATTCAGTGTGTCCTGCCATGGTCATGTGAGGTGGTAGCCATGGGAAGGGGATATGAGTGATGGCCTTCAAAGGAGGCCACAGAGGGTATTGTCAAGTCACGGGTGTTTGAGGTGAGGTGAAGGGGGCGCAGGCTTCAGGCTGCTCCACCCTGCTAGACGAGCAGGCCCCTCTTTTCTTGTTCTGGTCCTTGGTTGCAGCTCTGTGCCTCCTGTCTTCTGCAGCCTCCAGGCCAGCATTGTGATACTGTCCACATTTGTCAGCCATGTGTCCAGATCCCCTGTGAGATATGCTTTGGACAACTGCTGAAGTCAAGCCACTGGTGTCCTGGGAGTCCCCGAAGATTCTGCTCCTTCTGTAGCCCTGATCACTCGCATGTTTTCCATGAGATATCTTCACCCACTCTGTCCTCTGCATTCTCAGCAAGCCCTCCAGGAGAATTAACACCAGCCCCTCTGCCCGAGCCTTCTTCAACTCTATCCTCCATTCTTTCTCCTGGTCTGAGGACCCTCTTATGTGACTTAATTTCACCCTCACCACTCAGTCACTCTCTGCTCTGAGAGCCTGTTCCTCCCTTGGATCCCACATTCCCAGTGGACATTCTGCACCTCAGCTATGTGTCTTTTCTCCCACCATGAGACGCTCAGGGAGCAGATGTTGTTTTCTGATCAGAGGTGACTTTTTCTATGGACACTGTGAAGTTATTTGATCCCTGCCTTTCCTGAGATGTCAACCTCTTACCAAGTTTATTCCAAGCAGTGGTCCCACTGATTCCCATGTTCATCATCAGGCAACAGTGACCCGCCAGCAGATGGCACTTTAGTTGTGACTCAACTAAAGCTGTTTCCATCCACTGAGGCTCATTCTGGAGATGTTCTCTTCAGAAGGTGTTGATGAGCTGTCCACTATTTCCTAGCAATCATAGGCACTGACCCTTCAAGCCTAGCAATGTCAGAATCCTCCTGTGGCAGCCTGCATCTTCTGAGTTTCTTCTCCTTAACCTCTGAGTCATCATTTGTGGGAGACCCTGCAGCCAACCTTGTAACATCTGGTTATCTCTCCCTGCCCAACTCTGATTTTATGGCTCTCTTGGAGAGGCAAGTTAAAAAGTGGAGTGATTTCATGATGTGGAAGGACAAGGAAAAGAAAACAGGATCTTTCCCAAAGCAACTTAGGCCAGACTCTCAACTACCAAATTTGCCGTGTATAAAGTGCACCTTTTTGCCCAAATTTTTGAGGGATAAACAAGGATATGCATCATATATGGGTAGTATGGTTTGGGAGTGTGGGGCCCAATGGACCTCCTGGAGCTGTTGTGCTTTCCCTCTTGGCAGTGCTGGGTGGATGGGGCTCCGGTCCAGAAGAATCACAGATTTGGTGGGAGTGAGCCAGTGTGGCCTCCGCCTAGTGCCATGACCAAGGGAGGGGGCTGTGGTGGGGTGGCGAGGCAGGCCCTGGCCTTGTTGGGTGGAGTCTTGGACCTAAAGTGTTGCTGTGCAGAGGGGGTTGGGAACCCTGCACAGAGGGGGTTGGGAACGCCGTGCAGAGGGGGTTGGGAACCCTGCACGGAGGGGTTTGGGAACCCTGCACAGAGGGGGTTGGGAATGCTGTGCAGAGAGGTTCTAGTCCCTGGGGCAGATCTCCGGGAGCATCATGGCTGCCCTTGAGTTGAGCATCTCAGAAGCTCCTGCCCTGGTGGCCACATGTGTGGTAATCTTGAGTGTGGCCTCTGATGTGATGAGGAGGGAATGGCTCCCAGGAGTGAGGGAAGGGGCAGCCATCACAGAGTGGGTGGCTATGGAAGGGTGGCACAATCTGCATGTTTACAGAGGAATGTTAGCCCTCCCACATGTCTCTTCTAGCCAAGAACTGAGGTGCATTTTCCAGAAAGTTTGGGCCAAAAATGTGGGTGCACAGTATACATGGAAAAATATGGTAAATTCTTCAGGGACAATGTTAGTGTCTGCCAACAAGCACGGCTCAGCAGATTCCCTTCCTTTGTGAACCAGCAAAAGCAAACCAGAGCACCTGCACGTGGACAGCAGCTCCTGGGTCCTAAAACCTTTGAGGATGACATAGATGAAATACATTCAGCTCTCCTGACATCTCCTCCCTCTGCAGGGTGGGTCCCTACCCTTTGTGGTCATTGTCCCAGGTGGCTATTCCTCAACATCTGTGTTCTTCAATCTCTAATATATTCATAGCTGAAGAATCCCCAGTAATTAACCATCTCCAACCTCCCTGCCCAGTCTCACTCTTTAATCCTCATTCAGGTCCAGTCGCAGGCCCAATTTCAATCCCTACTCCCAATCTGTCACCTGGTTCCTTATCCCAGATTAGGTTTGTGGAGTGTGTTTTCATAAATCCCAGAATGAGGCACAGTGTGTTATGTCATCTGACATTTCCCACCTGATCTGGAAAGTGTCACAGAAAGAACAGAAATTATGTGGGCTTTCCACTCTGTGATCAAGAAATGCCAGGAAGACATTTGTCCTCCAGTTCCTAACTTCACATTGCTCAGCCAGTTCTCCAAGGTCTATATTCCAACCCCCATCCTTCTGAAGATTTTTTTCTCAGCACTTTGCTTCTGAAAAAAATAGGTCTCCATCTTCAGCAAGAAAATTTTGGATTCAGCCAAAGTAGAAGCTTCCAAGAAAGCTGCTCCGAAATGTGACCACTTAACAAGGATAGTCAGGAGGATGAGGAACATAGCCTTAGGAATGGCCCAAAAGTTCATCTGTTGAGTGATTCAGAGAGGTCTTCAGATAACGGTCTGAGTCTAACTCTCTGAAAGAGCTAGAAAAGCAGGGAATAATTCAAGGTCCTCAAGAAAAAGCCTCGGTCTGAAAACAATTGGAATACATGGGAACAACAAATCCTGAAGGTAGGATCTCCAAGACCAGAAGAAGCTCTAAAGCTTGTGATGAAGAACAGTTTGGAACAATAAATTCAGTTCCCAGCTTGGATCATCCCCTTGTGCCTCCTCATCTGCAGGCAAAGGGAGGACAGCGAGCCCTAACACAATGTTCCTTTTATACCAAGCATGAGCCAATGGAGAATATACAAACAATTAAGAATAGCAGGCAGACTCTTCTGTGTCCCTCTCATGGAAGCATAGACAAGATGCGTGAGGACATGCTTAGGAGCACATCTTCCCCATCTCTGTCTCTGAAGGCAGAGCCTCCTCCTGAAAATCACATTAGAAAGCAAATGATTCCTGCTTAGCAGTGGATTTCTAAATGCAGAATAAAACAGAAGGGGTAAGATTCTCTGGTAAAGGGCGGCCTCCAATTGTGTTAGGAGCATTCCCCACCCATGCTCCACAGAAAGCCTGTGCCCCATCCACGAATCCTTGCAGGTTTCAAGTTGGGTAGTTACTCCCCTAAAAGAAAAATCAACAGATTCTTTCCAATAAATGTTCTCCTAAGAGCCATGTCTTTTTCTCTGTGCTTTCTGGGGGCATAGGTTTTGGGGAACCTAGAGTGTGTTCTTAGTCAGGAAAAGTAGGAGTTAGTTCATTTCTTCACATTGCTTATTTTGGCCTCTAAAAGTTGACCAGTGCTCTGGAGCTCTTGTCGAGGAATGGATATTATGTACCCCCACAGCCCCTTCCCTGCCTGAGGAAGTTTGAGAAGATGGACTCTTTCCCATCTCTTTGCCTTCATTGTAGCCCACACCTTCTCCCTCATAGTCTTTTTTCTATCCTGTAGAGCAGCAAGCAAGATAGGTCTTCAGGATCTGTACAGCAGGCCAAAGATAGTCATGTATTTCAGAAAATGATGGTTTAGATGTTGGTGTCCCGCCCTGAGAGCAGCATCAGTTGAGACCTGTGGAAAGTGGTGGTGATCAACTGAAGAAATATAGAGTTAGGAGCGACAGTAAAGAAAGACAAGAGACATAGAGTAGGATTAAAAGTGGGAGTGCAGGGTTCCATTGCCCATTGTGAGATTCTGGCAATGGCCCAGAGTGTTTACTCCTTTGGATTTTATTGAATTCTATTTGCCCAGAGGGGAAGATGAGGACGGGAACAAAGGTGACAACAGTATCTTAGATTGGTGATATCAGTTTCTATTTTGTTTATTATTAACCTTAAGGGTGGCCTTCAGTAATCTGAAATCTGAGCCTTGTGTTGGGACACTCTCCTGCTTGAGGTCACACACACAAATTTCTAGAGAGGTTTTAAGCTACCCTAGTCTCTGTGGAGCAAAATGCCACCAGCGTTCATCTCCTCTGAGGGATCGGTGGGAAGGAAGCAGTTCTCTCCCATCACCACCACAGAGGATTTCCCTCTGCTATAAGTGATATAAGCTCTTTTGCCGATTTCTCAGTGCTCGAACTATTCCCTTGGTCTCTGATCCAGGCAAATGCAAACCTCCACAATGGGTATCTGCTCTGCCTGTTTAATGGGCAGGAAATGTCCTAGAAGATGTATCTTTTCTTAGGATATGTCATAGCCTCTTCTATGACCATTATTCTACTCAGAGTGCTCACAGACGCAGCAGGATATTTGTAAGCTGTATCTCCAACAGGTTAGACTTTTAGGAAAGGGAAGAAGCTTGCTAGCAATGGCTGGCTTAAACATAAGCTAGCTGACTTTTCTTTGTTCAGACTCACTCAGCTTACTTTTAGTTTTCCTCTTTTTCTGGGGGTGCTTTCTTTTGCCATGAATGGGATCTTTGGTCCTCATTCTCCCAGCATTAATCATGTCTAAGAAAAAGTTGTCAGTGAGCAGAGGCTCCCACAGGTGAGTGAAGGTGGGTGGGAGTACTTGAGGTGTTACTGCTGTGGTGGATACTGGGCTGGTTGAAGCAGGATCTGAGGAACAGGGTAGATGGTGCTTAAGAATCTGTCATGTGGGGCATGCTCATGTGATGGGGAAGCACATATGTACTTGGACCTTAATGGTGTGGTTTCCTTACTGGACAGTGAGGAACATAAAAATTATGCAGGCCTAATTGAGTATGGCCATGTATTTTGACAGCTAAGGGGCATGTTACACAGAAGTTAGGAGGTGAGATAAAGAGAGCGTTGCTTGGGAGGAGATTGCCAATAAGCAAAAGTTTATGCGGGTTGGTAAGAGGGAGCCAGGGGACACAGATCATGCTAAAAGACAAAAAGATTCAGGTTAGAGGAAGCCAAAATAGTTAAGTGGATGCAAGTAGGGATTGTCTTTAACACTATTGTGCTACTGTTGTTTAATTGCCAAATGCTGCTTGTTGCAGCTTATTCATTTGTGTCTACCTGCTCTTTGACCTGACAGTAATTTGTAGCCTCTAAACCTGTGTTGTATGCCAGGTAGCCAGCCCAGTTCTACCACTCTCATCCCTCCATGGCCAGGCACCCTGAAGTTTTAGCTGCCCATATTTTCACTCCCTGTTTCTGAATAGCCGAGAGATAGTGAAGAAATCACACAACACAGGAGCTGTAACTCATCCTGCTGCCTTTCATTTGGACCCTCAACAATCTTCAGTGATCCTGTCTTTCCCATTACCTATGGTGGTCATCAAAACCTTTGCTACTCTTTACAAACGCACCACAAAACTCTACATTAAAACTCTTCTGGAAACCTTGGTGTCACTTCCCCCTTCACAGAGAAATTTAAACCTATAGGGAATAGTTCCTCATTATTTTCCCTTAGACATCATTTTCAGGTACGCACCTCTTTTCTGTTCTGTTTCTCAGAAGAAAAGTGCACTTGCACCCTATGCTCTGATCCTTATTGTCGTCTATCTTCTCAGCTATATTGATCATGCATTCTTTCAGCTGTGGCATTTATTTCTCCACAATATCTGCCTCAACACCAGCTCTGTCCCATTAACTGAAAAACACTTTATAGCCTCCTTAGTCATTCCGTGAATCTTTCTCCATTTTGTAACCACTTCTAGCTACAATTCCATGTGTATCTTCCTTTCTCAGCCAGATGTCTGGTTACTGGACCCAAATATGATTGTGTCAATCTCTTTATTTTATTTTATTTTTTATTTATAAATTAATATGAGGCTACAAATCTTTAGATTACATTGTTCTCACTTCCAAGGTAAAGATTCAGATGTAAGAGAACTCCTTACCCATGGCGCCTGGTATCCAAACACCCATTGTGCTCATTAGGGGAGATAAACACATGCCTTCCCTCCTCCTGTCAATCGTCCTCCCCTTTAACCCCTCCTTGCCCACCCCCATACTAGATTATATTTGTTCTTGTGAGCATGTAATTATTTATATATTGCTTCAATTTATTATTGCATACATTGGATATCTATTTTTCCATTCTTGCAATACTTTACTAAATAGAATGTATTTCAAGGCCATCCTATGGAGAATCCTCAAAGATATGAAAGTTGGCCTTCCATATGATCTCTCAATTCCATTACTCGGTATCTACCCAGAAGAACAAAAATAATTTTACAAAGAATTTGAACCAGAATGTTTATTGCAGCTCAATTTGTAATTCTCTATCTCTTTAAAATTACTCCCTCTCTATCCATCACCTAACGCATGGTGTCCAAGCTCTTTATCATGGAGTAAACCTCAAAGACAAGAGTTTAGACAGTGGAGGGCAACTTCAGGCAAAAATGTGTGATGTAAGTATCAGAATCCGAGTAAACAAGCAGGGAGAAATAAGCCTGGGAAGAACTTTTGGTTAAGAACTTTGTTCTATGTTCATTAGGTATTAAGAGTTAGCATAGCAGATGTAGGTCATACTAATCTTTTTTGACAATAGACATAAGCAATCTTTTATATGATGTAAACTTCTATATTTGGACACAGAAATTAAAAGACTTATTAATATTGCAATATTTTGAGAACAACCACAAGGTGATAAGAATTAAAAAGTATAAGAAAAGTAGCACCAGAAAACGTGTCTTGGTACAATCAATGAGGAAACTTGAAAAAGTAGAACCAGAGGAGAGAGGTTTCTTAGCAACAATAGGAAGCAATGATGAAAATCAGAAACCAGTGTGCCATGAATGCTTTTAAAGATCATTAATTAAATTATTTTTGAAAGAAGTTCAAAACACAGTAAGTATATTCTTTTATTCTCTTTTTTGATCAACATCATTTAAGTGTGGCATGGAAGTTTGACTATAGCTTCAAATGTGCCGTGAGATTAAATAGTTGAAAAACAGTGGTATAGATCATGAAGATACACAGTAGTGGATGCCAAGAGGTTGTCAGGGAAAATATAATTTCTGCTAAAAACAGACAATGGAGGCAAAAGACCCCTACACTCCCAGGAAGAGGGTCTGGTATTTGTATCAACATGAATGCTTGAGGAGTATTAAGAGGCACTGGGGCTACCTTTGAGTTCGTCTTCCTGGCAAGTGTTTGTGTGCTTTCTCATAAGTGCGATGGGGATGATGAGTTTTGAAGAGACAGAAAAGGCCATATGGTTCTTGGCATCAGGGGCAGAAGCCAAAGCAAAAGAGGTGGTCCCTGAATGTTTGAGGTTCCCTGGTAGTTAAGCTCATCAGTGCTTTGACAACGAAATAACATTATCTGAAGGCACCCATCAGGTTGCAGCATCAGCTGTGGGAGTGGAGGATGTATTTGTAGCTCCTGTCTAAGATGCTGTACTTGTGTAGGTGCACATTTACACACATGCACACACACAGAGAAACTTTAGAAGGTGGGGGGAACTTTGAACTGGCAAAACTAATCAGAATAACCCCTTGCTGATCTTGTTCTACTGGACAAGAACCCAGTAAAAAGCATTATCAGAAGGAGACAGTCCTCTCTGTGTCCCTCTCTCTTTCTTTGTCTCTCTGTCTCTTTCTCTACATTTTTGCCATCTGGTCTTAAGAACTTAGGTACTGGACAAAATATTAGTTAACTCAATTCACCATTTTTTTAATCTTATAAATGACATAATAATTCTACTTACCTTTTGGGGGTGTTGTGAGGATCAAAGGAGATAGAGCATGTAGTGCAGTGCTGGCTATCTATCCCTTGATGTCATTGCCATAAGGGATTTATTTTTCAATGTGCATAGCCCCCAGAGGTTTTCAGAAAGGGTACTGACCCTTGGCCTTCACTCTTCTTCCACAATGAGAAATTTACAGCCAGCTGGTCTAGCACCTGCTAGCACTTTTTTCTGGAGGCAGCACACTGGATGACAGGTTCCCAGTCCCCATTCCTGAGGCAGGGGAAACAGGACTCATGTGGTTTAAAAGGAAGAATCCTAAGCTTCCCAACTTTGGGGCAAATGTGATGAAGAAGCTGTCCTGGGTGGAACTTGAGGATGAGGAGTCTGCTGTCTTCCCAGGGAATCAGGGTGTGACATAGCATAGTGAAAATGGGGAATTATTCAGCAGGTTACAAAGCATCATGAAACGTGGCTCTCCCAGGTCTTCTTTCAAGCCAAAGTCAGAGTAACTGTTGAGAAAAGACACACCTCTTCACTTGTCTCCAGAGGAGAAACTGGCTCTTAGGTAGTATTTCCCAGAAGGTGGTATTAGTAGTAAGAGTTTCCTGGAGAGCTTCTCCAGGGTCCAAGTGTGGGCTGAACCTCTCTCCTGCTGTCCATCACAAACTTGAGAATATCCCTCTGGGACCAGAAAGGACTATGGCACACTTGAGCTCCTGATCATTCTTTAAACCCACACTGAAGTTGTTTCAGGTGTTACGTGTGGTAATGGAAGAGAATTACCTTTCATCTTTCCCTCTGGGATCTGACTTGAAGGTTAAGGTGATATATATACTTTTATGTACCATGATGGTTATAGGTCTCCTAAATTTTTAGATTTGTGGAAATGAAAAGGGTGTAGACATTCTCTAGTCCACTTTATGTATGTGTCACTTTTACAACAGCTCTGATGAGTGGTCATGAGTCTATGTGGTTGACCATCTCTTGTGGTAGAGAGGTCACTAGCTTCTGTAGAGGACTATGATAAAGACTGTGAGCTCTGGCTGGGCCTCAATTCTGACTCTCCCACTTACTGCCTATAACTGGCCTTGGAGAGCTATTTGATGTACTCACTTATTGGTACAATGAGGATCATTATAATAACAACATCCTCAAACAGTTGTTATGAGGGTCAAATTGCATTAATATCTGAAAAGACATAAGATCAAGCCTGGCCCATAGTTAGCACTTATTAAATGTTAAATGTTATTATACTAACAAACACACTAGTTGTATAATTGTTGGACAACTCACCCAAATCTCCTATCAGACTCTGCCATTAGTGTCTGTCTCAACATCTGTTATTACGTCTGTGTTCCACTAGAGAAAAGGAATTTTGCAATGGCATAGAAAAGGACAATAAGAAAGTGATTCTCTAGCCTTCAAATATTTGCAAATATATTCTCTGGACAATGACTTTCATCATCTTATAAAAGTAATCCCGACCACCTCTCCTCCACTAAACAGAGACCATCTGGGGTTTTCCTTTAGGTGAGAGAGGCTAGATTTATTTTTCTGTTGGAAGACTCAAGCCTTGGTTAGTTCCCTGCTCATTGAATGATTTATTAGAAATGGGAATGATTTATGAAATACATTTGAAGAATAAGAGAATAGGAACAGAACCATATGTACTTAGGAGAAAAATTTAACTTAAAAGCACTTTTAGAAAGGGAATGGAAAATTGTTTTGAAATTATCTCCTTCATGTTTTTAACACATTAAGAACAGGGACAGAGTAAGAAAGAAATTTAGATCAAAATAAAATTGATCTGGAAACAGAAGACAGAAAGGAAGGCTCTTAGGTCTATTAAAGAAGGTGAGAATTTGAAACCATTATTAAGGTAATTCATGAATTAACAGCGAGGCCAGCAGTTTAATATGCCCAAAGGATCTTAAAGGTTACATTCTATAAAATAGGAAAACAATTGTTGAAATGTAAGTTTCTTGAAAAAACTTGTTTTCCAGGACATTTTTATATTTGACTGACAAACAGAACAGGATGCTATGTACTTCACAAGAGTATAAGAGAATATTTTATGCATTTTCCCAGCTTAACACTTTATTACAATGAATCAGTGAACCAGACCTCAAAACTGTTTTGCAGTTTATGATTCTGTCTCCCCTCTGCAGCTACAAAGAACAGTTATCCCTTGTTTTTATTCCCCAAATCCCTTTAATAGAGAGGGCCTAGTCTTTAAAGTGAAACAACAGACCTTCTACAAGCCGACATAAGAGAATAATTCAATTCAATTCAGGTTGTGGGGAGGAGGAACAAGGTCGTGGGGAGGAGGAGAGGAGATTGGTGTGCTCCCACTTAATGGGCACCATGTAAGGGTATATGGCACACCTTTTGAGTATAGGACAAAATTATAAGAGGGGACCCTGACAAATGCAAGTATTGTAACCTAGTTGTTTGTAACCCGCAGTAACTTGAAATTTAAGAAAAAAAAAAAAGCTAAACAGATCACACCAGATAGCACTGACTAGGGGTGAGCCGGACAGTTTCCCTTTACTTCTCCACATCAGTTCCCTGCTTTCCACTGTGCCCTGCACTACCAGGAAGTTAATCACTTTGGAGTCAACAATAGGCTGTCTTTTTTATTTATTTATTTATTTTTGCAGTTTTTGGCAGGGGCTGGGTTTGAACCCTCCACCTCCAGCAAATGGGGCCAGTACCCTACTCCTCTGAGCCACAGGCGCCGCCCTAAGCTGCCTTATTTTCTGCCTTCTGCTTATTAGCAGGTATGCCAGACCCACCATCCACAGAGGAATTAGAAGCCACTGGGATATAAAATTTTTCCCAAACAACCTTGAAAAAACTCTATCCATCTCTCCATTCCTTCTTTATTCCTATCACATACAAAGAAATTTTCTTCTAAGGTTTCTACACTCAAGGAAATTATACTTCTGAAATGTCTTTTCTGAGAGAGAGCAGAAATCCAATCTTGATGGACTGACCTACCCTTGCCAGCTATCCTTACTGCCCCTACCCACTCTTCCTGAGGCCCTCAACATCTTTTATCTTTAAAAGCTTTTTGTTATAGAAATGTTTAAGCATACAAAAAAGGCAGAGAGAACAGTATAACTCCCCATGTATCCATCGTCCAACTTTCAAAATTAACACAAAGCACCCCATGTTTTATACTATTACTAAAGTATAAAAGTCCATTCAAACATCTTGCCACCTATCCCTTAGAAGTTATGACATATGCCCTATGTCAATGCTTTCATACATCTTTGATATTTATCACAGGAGAATCACGTCTATCCACAACAGATATACACCCAATTGGTGACTGAAACAAATTGACCTTTACCAGTTTGGCAATCAGTTCTTCTCTGCTCCGTAGAAATCATTTTTATTCCTCCCCCGCTTATGCCACAGAAGTAGTAATATTTTCTTTTAACTTAAAATAATTTCATTCAATTATTCATTTGTTTTTTATTTCAGATTAACATGAGGGTACAAGTGGTTAGGTTACACTGTTTGCATTTGTTAGGGTAACGTTCATGTTGTAGCTGAGCCCTTCACCGAGGGGTGTGCTGTACAAGCTTCCACTGTGCCCATAGGTGAGAGAGAAGCAGTGATCTTTACAGAGCAAAGTCAGTGCATAATGTTGTAATCCCACGATCACAAAGTAGATATCACATGAAGATCATCCACAAGTAGAAAACTTTATGTGTTGATAAATACTTAAGATCACTACATAAATGCTTTCAAATATTTACAAGAAACAATTTTTTCTGTCACACATTCAAAAAGAGTTATTGTGTTTCCAGTTAAATACAGGAGATTGAATTTACTTGTTTATCTCCTCTCCTACCTCGTATGCTATTAAAAGTACAGGATTATATGAAAAGATGCATCACATCATTGATCAGCCATGAAATACAGATGAAAACCACAAATCAGATACCACTTCACACCCACTGGGCTGGGTAAAATAGAAAAGTCAATGTTTGAGAGAATGTGAGAAGTTGGAAGCCTCAGACACTCCTGGTGGGAATGGAAACTGGTGTGGCTGTTTTGGATGTATAACGGTCTTGTATTTTCTCAAAATATTAAACAGGGTTGGCACATAACCCAGCAATTCCTCTCCTAGGTATATACACCAAACCTATGACAAATCCACTCCAATCAGCATTCAAATCTGGTTGCTGTATACTGTTTGAGTCCGCCCATTCTTCCAAACTTTCCACTTAACGTGCAGTTTCCCACAACAACTGAAAACTCCAGAAAAGCTTCCTTGAGTCTTGGACCTCCTTGGGGAGCTAGCTGAACCCAGCGGGTTACAATTGCTTGCCTAATTTGTCAGATTTCCACCACTCCAGATCATATGCTGTATCCAGCTCACCACCTCCTGCTGTGCCCCCTAAGCTACAACTCTGACTAAGGTCACCACTCCAGGTATTGGCTGGATTCTCTCTTTTTCCCTAGTCATTCTAGCTGAGCAATCCTTCTGGTCCACTATCCTGCCCCACTCACCCACCATGTTTGTAGACTTTTAAAAATGGATTTTAAAAATTAATCTAGAAGAATGATTGCATGAGAGTAAGTAGTCCTAATCTTGCTGATGTCCCTGCAGCAATGCCTACTTTGGATTTTGTCTGATATTTTCTCATAGGTTGATTCAGGTTATGCATTTTTTGACAGGAATACCCTAGAAATGATGCTGTGTTCTTCTCAGCACACCATAATGGAGGGCGCATAACCTGGCCTCGTAGTGTCTATGTTAGTGTCGGGCACCTGGAAAGGGTGGTGTTTATAGGTCTGTCTACTGAAGAGATACAAGTTATTCCTTTGTAATCAATAAATATCCTAGAACAAATGTTACTATGGTGTTTACCAAACATTTTTTATTCTATCATACATTTATTAGTTGAAATTATACCCAAGGATAATTTTTCTTTTCTTTTCTTTTTTTTTGAGACAGAGCCTCAAGCTGTTGTCCTGGGTAGAGTGTCGTGGCATCACAGGTCATATAGCAACCTCCAACTCCTAGGCTCAAGCAATTCTTCTGCCTTGGCCTCCCAAGTACCTGGGACTACAGGCGCCCATCAAAATGCCTGGCTATTTTTTGGTTGCAGCCATCATTGTTTCTGGTGGACCAGGGCTGGCTTCAAACCTGCCGGCTCAGGTATATGTGGCTGGTGCCTTAGCCACTTGAGCCACAGGCCCCAAGCCAGATTTTTGTTTTCTTATTTACTTATTCATATTCATTTATTAATCCGTTTATTTCAGTACTGGCAACTCAAATAATGAGATTCAGAAAATAATAGTAAGCATAGAGTTTATTCAAGCACAAATCTTGAGGTTAGCCACTGGTGAAACCTTGACTCTGAAGGGATGGGGTCAAGGCAGCAGCAAAGTGGGAAAGTTAAGGTAGTTAGAAGCAGTTTTAGCAAGATTGCAATATTTTCTGTGCAAGACTGGTACGTACATTATAGCAATTTGATTAGTACATATTGCTACATTCCAAAGAAGATTGCTCTAACATTTCAAGAGGAGAAGTAATATTCTGAGAGTCTTATCTCTGGTACCACTTGATCATTCCTAAGTATTTATAAGGAAAAGCAGAAATTGTAACTGCATGCTACCTGACTCAGGCTACATAGCTTCATTCCTTTCAAGGTTCAGAATAATTTAAAGTTTAAACAGATTTAAGTTGAATTATTTAATTTCAAAGCATGATACAATGATTTTAATTTTATTCTTTGAGTTATAATCCATCGTTATCTCATTATTTAATTGTTCAATTTTTCCAAACTTGGGCACTGCGAATCCTTCAGGTTGGTTTCTCTGTCTTTTGGCATGTTTTCACCAAGAAGAAATTTCCTTCTTGCTGGTATAAAATATGTGTCAGCCTCGTCTTCTATTTTTCCTGTCCAGTAGTGGACTTATACATGTTTTCAAAAAAGCCTTTATTTCTCTTAGAATAGAATAGTATTTCAAAGCTAAGATATAGATAATAGGTGTGTTTATTGCTATGGAGGTGTCATTGTTTTGGGGTCCTCTCAATGAATAGAGCTAAGAAATGCATACACTTATTCACTAACATATACCTTTCTATACCTATATATCATATTCAAAATCATGATTTTACACCAATAACTCTAGTTCCCATGCAATTCCCCAAGGTTCATTCTAACCTTTCCTTTTTCATATTTGTAACTCTATTCTGTGATCTTAAACAACCTGTTATTCTCCATATTATATTTACTTACTTGCTTAATCTTAGCTTACACATAAAGTAGTTTCAGAATTACTTACTCATGCTACTGTAAAAAAACAAACCCATAACAAGAATACAATGTACTTTTTACAGCTAAAGTTGGTTATCCTGAGCATAAAGAGTGAAACTACTATGTTTAAGATCTACGTGGGTTAGAACTCCTTCTTTTTCGTGTGTTTTTGTTATTCATTTGAAACACAGTTAGGTTTATTGGTTTGGGGTTGTGTTCAGTTTTGGTTGGTTGTCTCCTCTATGCGATTTTCTAGGCATATCTGTTTCTCCATCTACATGTAATCTATAATTCAATTTATCTGTCTACATGGTGTGTCTCATACCTTGTAAGACATCCCATCACTCACTGTCTTTCAATTCAGTAACATACCCCACGGGGGGAGTGGGGGGCAGGGAAAATTAACCTAAATAGTTCTTAAACACAGTATTTTGACGAAATACCCTTGTGCTAAATACAAAATGAACTGTAAACACATGTGCTCTAGTTATTTGTTTTCCACAGTTATGTGGGTTAGCAACTCTAAGACAACTACAAGTATACTATAAAAAGGAGTATTTCTTGTCTAGTGCTTTCCAGGAAGAAGAGTAAGGAAAGCTGTGGCCACAGAGATGCTGATAGAGTGGGGCAGTTCTGGATCTGAGCTCTAATCACAACTATAGCAGCTGCATCTAGAGGACCAATGCAGGACACCCACTAGGGGAAGAGCCATGGCTGCTTACCACGTTCGTCAGAGCTCTGTAGGCAGAACAGGAGGCAGGTCTAGAGCTGGAATTTCTGCCCTCTGTGCCCCTTGTTAACCAATTCTTCTGGCAGGAGGGTCAAAACCCATGCACCTCACTCTTGATTCTCTCTCCATTTCCCTACTAAGCTTAGAGTGACAGAGTGACCTTCTTCATAATGACTCTGAGAAAGAATCCACACTGCAATGAGAATGACCATGACCTCACACTTTTTTGACTGTCTCAAGGGGTGAATCCCTCCACATAAGACATCCTAATTTTAGCAGAGGACTTCTGTGAGTTAATTAAAGGAATGTCATTGCAAATATCAAAGGAGATATTTTTGGATAGATGGGGTATACTCTCTAGTTAAGCCCAAGAGACCACATTTAATAACTTCTCATCATAGAAATCCCAATACTGTAGCAGCACATCTTTCCCTGTCCAAGAAACTGTTCCTGAGAGGATGCATGGGGCATGGGAAATGACAAAACTCCAGTCTCTCACAGGACACCCAAGAGAGCTCACACTCAGGCTACCTGGGAAATAAATATGTAGGACAAGTCCCCTTAGATCCTGGGGCTGGGGACCATGAGGTTATTTCAGAGGTCTTGGTGTTAGTGAACAGAAACCCCCACATCTGCAGTCCTGCTGCAGATGGGGTGCAGGAAAAGCCTGCTGCCACAGAGGTGGGCACCCTGGCCACGAGCCTGCTACTATGTCCATCGCTCTACAGAGGGACAGGCTCTGAGTTCTCAGACAGCTTTTTCATGTAAGTTTCCAGGGATGTAGAGAACAGAAGAGGAAACAGGTCATGGTGATGGTGGCGGACACAGGCATGGAGGTAAGCCTCATGACTGGGGTGGGGCACAGGTCCTGAGAAAGCCTCTGTCCACCACAGCAAACACTAACCTAGCACAATGCCAGGTGCTAGGAGGATTTGGAGGTAAACAAGGCACATTCTCCATTTGTGAGAGTCTAAGTCAAATAGCTAAGAAAGACCTATGCATTTGAAAATCATAATGAGATTTTGACACTTGCACTGTTTGGGAAAAAGGTTGTGATGAGTCCCTGGGCTACATGCTGATTTTGTGAGAATTATTTTTGCTTATCTGTATTATCAGCACATAAAGTCTGCACACACTTTTTTTTTGCTCAACAGCTTTCTTTACTGTTTGCATATTTAACATGTGGCCCAAGACACTCTTCATACAATGTACAGCAGATTAAAAAAAATGCTGGACACCCCTGTAACAGTTGGACCCTCAATGGGAGAGACCCAATAAGCTGGATAACAGCTGGCCAGGAGGAAGATATTTGGATCCAAATGTAGGTTCTGCATGGCTATTCTTCTTTCCAAAGCACCCAATACCAGTGCACGGCATTTACTCATTGGTATAAATGCCTACCTTGGGACAATTCATTCAGCCTCTTTTAAGCCTCAGTTTATGCACTGAGCACAGGTTGATTGCAAGTCTATCTCCAGTGAACTCGAGGGGATTTAGGATGTTTCCTGGTCAGGCTCCCTGGAAGGACTCACTGAATATAATCACTTCCTTTGCCTTTAATATCATCTTCCCTGCAACCCCATCTCAGCCTCAGCAGGGAGGCTCTGGCAGGAACATGCTGTGCTCCATGCTGCTTACTTTACAGGAAATGCTCCTTCATCTGGGATAGGTGAAGGTCTTGCTCTGAGCCTGTGTTCTGAAGTCTGGTAGAGCCAGGCACCCTGCCCAGTGCCTAAGTTCTTCATCCAGTTGAGGGGATATGGCTCTCAGAGATCACTGGCATCCTGGGGTTTCTGTCCTGCCCCTGGGCCCCAGACCCTCTTCTCCTTGGCTGTTCAAGCCGCCTTCTCACCTCTCTCCTCCTGCCTGTTGAGCACATCCCTGTTCTGTGCAGCTTTTCTCCCCATGCACCATCTCTGGATGGACTTGCCCGCAAGTCTCTGAGCTTCTCCACCACTTAGGAGTCTGTCTATACCTCTCATGAGAATGTACCCTTAACTCCTTAAAGTTTTCCCTTACCTGCAACCCTGCACTCTATTCCTTGTTGAGAAAAGAATGAGCATTGGCATGAGGGGTGCTACAGAAGGCTGTTGAGTTCATCTTTCCTTTCAATCCAAGAATCCTCTCACTTTTTGCCTGTTGAAGGACTTTGAGTGGTAGGGGCTTCTCCAAGGCAGAGCAACCCACTCCACCATGGATTGGGTTCCCACGTGACCTTTCAATGCTGCATCCTGGGCACTTCTTAATACAGTCTGGCTGTGTTTTTAAGAGCTCTTACATACATTTTGCCTTTGTTGGTAAATGTTCTTTAAAACATGATTTGAACAATGCATGGTTTTCTTTCTATCAATGCTGATGTCACTTACCATCCCCTCCCCTACTTAAGCCACTCCAAGTGCTCTGAGGATCCTTGCTTTCTTTTGCCTTAATCTTTGTAACTTCCTCCAGAAAGCCCTGTCTAATTACAAAGCTGAATTAAATATAGTGTCAATGTCCAGGATGCATTAGAATATTAGCATCCTGTGTTCCTGTGACATGCTACGCATTTCTCTATGACAACATGTATGGTTGTGTTTCTAGTCTGCCTGGTCTGCTAGATGAGGCAATGAAGATGCATTGTGAACAATCAGGAAAAAACCTACTTTCATGGAGTAAAGAAATACAATGAACAAGAAAACATAAAGAAGATAATCTCAGATGTACAGAGTGCCATGAAGTTAACAAGCATAAGATATGATGGAGGACAACTGGTACGTGAGGGGAGGTTCTTTAAATAAACACATTGAGAAAGAACTCTCTGAGACAGATGAGCTGAAACTTAAGACTGAAGACCCAATAATTGGATTGGAGTAGTAGTATTTTTATATTTTTATTTGGAGAGAATTAGAATTTTTATGATGACAAACTTTCCCCAGCCTAGAACATTTTTTCACGTTTTTGCTGATTTTCTTCAGAAAATTTTATAATTGTCTCCCTAGATCTTATGCTTTATTTGTGGTACTGAGCCTTAGGTATTCCATAAACTTTTTTCTTGTCATTGTTACTATGGTGATTTTTTTTTTCAGTTTCTCTTTCTAGTTTGTGGTTGCTAAAATTGAGAAAAATCTCTTTGTACATACATATCTTTATGCTAATAATCTAGTCTACCTCCAGACTGTGTTCCTGGCACATACTTCACATTCAGTAAATATTTGTTGAATGACTGAGTGTCATGCTCATCTGTTCTTTTCTCATGACAGACACTTCTTTGAGGGAAGAGAGAGCTTTGAGTTCACCCAGAAAATGAGAGGGAGGACTCAACTCGATGTGGTTGAAGACAAGAGCCCAAGTTCTTTTTGTTTTTTTAAATTGAGTCATATATACATAGATCATGAATACATTTATGCCTTTGTGGGATTCAATGTGTTGATTATTTGTACAAATTGGAGTGCTTACATCCTACTAATTAACATAGCTTTCACCTCACTTACTTAATCACAGTGTTAAAACATTTGTGTTCAATACTTGATAGATTTGACTTGTACCCTTGCAATATGCTGCATAGGTGTGGTCCCACCATTAACCCCCCCTCTATCAAACTACCCCCTCCCTTCCTATCACCATCCCATTCTCTCCTTCATCCTGGGCTATAGTTGCCCCTTGGGCAATTGAAGCAACATCAAAAATACATTACTGGTATCTGATCAAACTAAAAAGCTTCTGCACTGCCAAGAACACAGTAAGTAAAGCAAGTAGACAGCCCTCAGAATGGGAGAGGATTTTTGCAGGTTATATTTCCAACAAAGGTCTAATAACCTGAATCCACAGTGAACTCAACTTATTAATAAGAAAAGAACAAGTGATCCTATTTCATTGTGGGCAAGAGACATGAACAGAAACCTCTCTGAAGACAGGCACACGGTCTACAGACACATGAAAAAATGCTCATCATCTTTAATCATCATAAAGATGCAAACCCAAAGCACTTTGAGATATCATCTAACTCCAGTAAGAGTAGCCCACATAACAAAATCTCAAAACTACAGATGTTGATGTGGATGTGGAGAAAAGGGAACACTCTGCACTGCTGGTCTGAATGCAAGCTAGTCCTTCCTTTTGGAAGGAAGTTTGGAGAACACTCAGGGATCTAAATGGAGACCTGCCGTTTGATCCTGCAATTCCCCTATTAGGTGTATAGCCAGAAAACCAAAAATCACTTGGCAACAAAGATATTTGCACCAGATTGTTCATTGCAGCTCAATTCATAAGAGCCCAAGTTTTAAAGTTTGAGAGAATTGGGATTGAGTCTTGATTCTACCACTTTAAAGGTGTATGAAATTTTCAATATAATCTCTTAGGACATTAATTTCCTCAGCAGTAAATGGAGATAATAAGTACTTTCTTCCTCATAGTCTATCAAGAAATTCAAATAAGTTAACACAGGTAAAGAACTTTGGAAAATACCCTGGAAATTAAGCTCTCAATAAATGCATATTAATATTTAATAAAATGTGGTGAATGTTCATCTCTAAAATTTAAAAATTCCAGGTTGTGCAAATTTACAAGTCCTTTATTCTTCAGTAATTTTTTTTTTTTTTTTGAGACAGAGCCTCAAGCTGTCCCCCTGGGTAGAGTGCCATGGCATCAGAGCTCACAGCAACCTCCAACTCCTGGTCTCAAGCGAGTCTCCTGCCTCAGCCTCCCAAGTAGCTGGGATCACAGGTGCCCGCTGCAACGCGCGGCTATTTTTTGGTTGCAGCCATCATTGTTGTTTGGCAGGCCTGGGCTGGACTCGAACCCACCACCTTAGGTGTATGTGGCTGGCACCTTAGCCACTTGAGCCACAGGTGTCCAGCCATATTCTTCAGTAATTATAAGCAGAGTTCTGAGAGCTGTTTACATTTCCAAATGTGGGACTGTCTCCATTTTGGTACAAAATGCTCTCAGGCTCTAACATTGTGTTTTCTTCCTTTCTTGTGGGGGTTCTCAGATTTTTAAATTGGATCTTGGCTATTTCGTGTAACTATTTTTTTAAATTACTTTTACATATTTGTTGCTTTCATATGAAATTTTTGCAAAAATCTTGTTTATATTCCACAAAATAGTTGATCATTTCAGGAATATTCATGTTAATGTTATCTGTACTCCATGTCAGTTTTTTTAAATTCATGCTTAAGTATTTTAAAGTAAATTACAATTATCATGGTATTATGTCCCCAAATAGTCAGCTTGCATCTGTAAAAATTCTTCTTCTCCTTGTCCCGAATAACATTTGCACACCAACCCAATTGATAATTTCTTATTATTATTCACTACTGGTTTATATTCAAATTTCTCCAGTTCCAGTTTCTTCACATCCTTGATAACACTTGTTGGTACCTGACTTCTTGACTCTTGTCATCCCAGAGGTTCTGAAGGGTTACCTTGTTTTTTGTTTTGTTTTGTTTTGTTTTGTGTTTTTGGCAGGTTGAAACAATTTTATTTCATAATTGTCTTTAAAATCACAAAGACAGTATTTTCTTCACATAAAACATAAGTAAAGATACCTACACCTTCTAGAAAATAATTATATAGACTTTCTCAAAGAAATATGCACCCTATTTTATGGTTTCGGTGAAATTGATTAGCAAAAACTTACATCTGGACCAACCCCTAAAATATACTTTTGTTTGTTGCCTCCCACTTCTGCCTTCTTAGTACAGAGTTGTAGTTTTTAAAAATATTGTCTAGATAAAATTTCTTATTATGTATATAATCTGCAAAATTTTTCTCTTCTTATGTGACCTATGTTCTCACTTTCTTGGTAGTGTCTGTTGAAACAAAAATGTTTTAAATTTTCATAATGTGCAATTGATATACTTTTCATTTTGTTGTGTGTGAATTGGAGATTATATCTAAGAAACAATTGTCTCGTTCAAGGTCATGAAAATTTGTCTATATTTTCTTCTAAGACTTTTATAATTTTAGCTCTTACAGTTTAGCCTTTGATCTGGGGGGGGGGTTGTTTGTTTGTTTGTTTTTGTTTTTTTCCAGTGTAACAAAGAGAAATTTTATGTAAGGAGAACAAAGAGAAAGTTTAGAGCACTTTCAAAGAGAGTTGAAAGTGGGTCCCTCTCATGATGGAGAGAAGGTGAGAGAGAGAGACCCTGTGGTCTGTTTTGAGTTAATTTTATATACTTTATATATGATCTCAATTAATTCTTTTATATGTGGATATATAGTTCTCCCCAAACATTTGTTGGAAAAAACCAAAAAACTATTTTTTTCTGATTTCAATTTTTACTTTGTTTTCTGATTTCTAACTCAATATTTGTTTTAAATGTTTTTACTTCTTACTGCTTTCCATCAGTTTATTTTTGAGGCCCTTTTTTGTGTTAGAAGCTTAGTGTATGTATTTTATTCTTGACTATTATTCATGTCAGTATTAAAGACAATTTATTTTTTATTGATTCCTGTGCTAAATATATTTCATGGATTCTGATTCCAGTGTTATTATTTTCCAAAAATTCTGAAACTTTGATTTTTATATTTCCACTTTTCTCAAGTTATTTAATAAGGATATTTAAACATGTTTTCCTGGTTGAAAGGCCACTTTTTGTTTTGATTCTTTTTTGTATTTGATATTTTATTTTATTCTATACTTTCTGTAATCATTTTTTTTATTAAATCATAGCTGTGTACATTAATGCAATCATGGATGCAATGTGCTGGTTTTATATACAATTTGAAATATTTTCATCAAACTGGTAAACATACCCTTCAAGGCATTTTCTTAGTTATTGTGTTAAGACATTTATATTCCACACCTAGTAAATTTCACATGTACCCTTGTAAGATGCACCATATGTGTGGTCCCACCAATTACGCTCCCTCCACCCCCTGTAATTAATTTTTAATTGCATTTTTGTCAGAGATCATTAAATGAAATATTGTAATTTATTTGAGGTTTTGACTGTGGCTTTATATACTTTTTAAAATATATTCATGGGAAATTAAAAGTAATTGTATTCACTACTGTTATTAGAACACAGCGATACACAAACACACATGTATACACACATATGTTTACACATGTATCTTCTTATTTTGTTTAGTACTCTCTCTCCTTACTTTTATATCACTTGAACTTGGACTGACAAAATTTATTTAAGTGTCCTTTAATTAATGTGTTTTTTTCTTGTACTTTCTATAGTCTCCACTTGAAGAAAATTTCTGTGCCCAGATATTATATATTATTATTTTTTATAATTTAATTATAGATGTAGGTTTATTTTATTTTTAAAGACAGGGTCTTGCTCTATTTCCCAGGCTAAGGTGCAGTGGCATCATCACAGCTCATTGTAACCTCAAACTCTTGGGCTCACGTGATCCTCCTATCTCAGCCTCTGAAGCAGCTGGGACTATAGGTGCCACCACACCCGGCTAATTTTCATATTTTTTGTAGAGTCAAGGTATCACTGTGTCACCCAGTCTGGTTTCAAACTCCTTACCTCAAGTGATCCTCCTACTTCTCCCTCCTAATGTTGCTGGGATGATAGGCCCACCACGCCTGGCCAGGTTCTATTTTTTATGAAGCAAGTTGCATATTGTTTAATGATTTTGTCCTGAATTCTACATTATTTGATATAAATATCATATTCTTTTATTCACATTAGCCTCCTAGCCCTTTGCTCATCATTTCATTTCAGAATTACTTTATTTTAGCAATTTATTTTATATAAATGATATAGTTGGGTTTTACTTTGTGAGTCAATTAAAATTTTTTTTCCTTAAAAAGGTACACTAAGCTCCTTTACATTTTGTAACACAATTGGAAGGTTAGTCATAAATCTATCACATTATTTTAGGTTCTTTAGTGGGTAGTCTGTAGCTTTCGTTCCCTGATCATAAGTTTTCCATTATGCTGCCTTAATATAATACTGGTAGACTCCTCTTTCTTTATATAGTATCTTTTGTTCCTTACTATAAACAATGATAAAATTAACTCGTAACCTTTCTTCTACTATTTTATCAAGCATTCTTTCTTAGTTTATCTTTGCCCTCTTAAATAGGTTTAAGCTTCTACTATTTGACTTACCTGCTTAATAGGATATTTGGATATTTCTTTGCTCCTAAGTGTTCATAAGAGATAGTCAGGAACTTATTATGCTTCCTACTTTCCTCCCCCTTTTTCCACTTATTAGTTAGTCATTTTTATCTTATTAGCACATATTACATTTAAATATTACTTTGTCACCATTAGTGCCCACGTTTTGGTCTTAGATCTATGGTAAATATATATTTATGTATTCAGTGCTTTTCACTAGTCAGTCTCTTTGCTGAGGTTGTTACAACCTTTTCTTCATTACCTAAAGCTTATTTTTCTAGTTGATTCCCCAGGAATAAATCATAAGAACAGTAATCCCGGAATTTCTTTATGTTCAAAACTCTGCCTGTAACCTTTAATGCTTAAAGTGCAGATTGGCTGGTATAAAATACTTGGCTCACCTTTATATGTATTTCTGATTTTCTTATGGGTGCTTTTTTCTTTTTTGCAGTTTTTGGCCAGGGCTGGGTTTGAACCCACAGCCTAAGGCATATGGGGCTGGCACTCTACTCCTTTGAGTCACAGGCACCACCCTATAGGTGTTCTTTTATCATTTTCTGGGACTGAATGTTGCTGTCAAGATAGCTGCCAACCTGATTTTTTTCCTTGATTTTTTTTTTTTCTTTTGGTATGGGTGGAGGAACTAGTTACCTGAAGGATTGTTTTTTTTTTTTAATTTGAACATCTAATAATTTTACTTAGATATGTTTTAACTATTAACTATTTTATATCAGCTTTCCCAGGTGTAATGTATGACATTTCAACATGTAGAGTAAGGTCTCCTTTTATTTTGGGGAAATTTATTTAAATTATCATCTTAAATATTCTTCTATTACAAAGTTTAGTTTCCTTCTTTGGAGATTGTGCTTATCATGTACTGAATCTCCTTAGTCAATTCTAGACCCATTTCTTTCTATCCAACTCCTCCACCTTATTCTTTATTTTTAATTCTTTTGCTTTTCAGATTTCTATTCTTTACTCCGTTTATAATGATTTCTGTATTATCCATTCTTCTTTGAAATCTTTGTAATTTAGTCTTTCTTGAAGAGATGACTTTTTCTTCAATTTCTTTCCAGACCAATTCAGTTCCTATTTCACATCTGCTTGTGGTCCAGGCATATCTTCTTCAAGTCTCCTTAGTTCTCCTTTGTAATATTCTTTCACACATCTAATGGTTTTTTGCTTTTGAAAACTCTTGAAGATATATTTTATTGGAATCTTCCTCAATAGAGACAATTTCCTAGTGAGTTGTTTTCTGATAAATGGCTTGGATTTTCAGGGCTTACTTTTTTATGATATATTTCTGAATAGGTCCAGCCATTTAACCATTATGTACAATTTACATTTGAACAATTGTGCCTTTTTCTGTAGCACGGGTTTAGCAGGATTAGGGTAACTTTCCATATTCGCAGTTCAAGGATTCCTTCTGTTGCTACAATGATGGATGTGGCTCTATGGCAAGATGTTTCTCTGTACAATTTCCTTCCCTTTGGTCTTCACCTGGTACAACACTTTATCTTGCCCTGTTTTCTCAGACCTATCCACATACCCACAACTATTGTCTGTCAGAGTAAGGCCTTCTCTTCCTAGGCATGAATACTGACTGAGAATTTGCAGATTCTGACGCTCTCTATGCCTTACTCACCTGCTTAGCTGCTTGGCCTCAGCTTCCCACGTTGATTGTGTGGCTTCAGGGTATTTACTGTCACTCATTTCTAAGACTGTTTTAGAATTGCATGATGTTTCTGTCTCACAGTTTCACCAATGATGGATGCATTTCACCAAAGCATGCATTTCTGGGTTTTTATCCTCCTCACTTGTCACTTTGCATGGTTCTTAGTATATAAATGGGAAAATTAAGATCTGGAGGCTGCTTAGTCCCAAAACAAGTAATTGAAATATAAATGGCTCCATTACATCCTTTTATTAACTCAATTACTTTTTTGCATCTCTTTTATTCTTTCTTCACAGATACGTATTTTTGCATCTTTTGAAAGAGCTTCTGAAAATTTTATTGGTTACTTGATAAAATTCAGTTTTAAAACTTTTCCCTCTCCTTAAAGCTATCACCACCTATCAACAATTCACATTCCAACCAGCCCAAAGGCATTTATGTAGATAAAACATGCAGACTGCACTCCTGTCTTATTTACCTAGCATGGTTCCAGGTCAAGAGTTGATACTTAACATGAGAGAAAGAATGAATCAAAACTTCTGGATCCCTGTGAGAGTACAGCTAATGACAAAGAAAGTAAAACTAAAGAAATTTGGGACAGAAAAGGTATAGAGATATAAAAGAGGAAATCTATTTTAATTATCTTGAATTGTGTCTTCCACACTTTCTAGAATAGTGTTATTTGGTAACTTTCGGTAAAAAGTTACAGTGCACATGGAATACAAATTCATTCTCATTATTTCTTCTTCTCTAGAGTTCAGAGAATGGCCATGGTCACCCATAATCTCAAGTAAAACAGTTTTACAAAACTTTAATGAGACTGACTTGTGGGCTCATGGAAAGAGAAAATCAGACCAGTGTCCTTGAGTTCCTCCTCTGGGGACTCTCAGAGCGGCCCGAGCAGCAGCACATACTCTTCATCCTGTTCCTATGGATGTACGTGGTCACTGTGGTTGGGAACCTGCTCATTGTTCTGGCCATTGGCACCCACACACATCTGCACACCCCCATGTATTTCTTCCTCGCCAGTCTGTCTTGTGCAGACATACTTTTCACCTCTACCACTGTGCCCAAGGCCCTGGTGAACATCCAGACTCAGAGCAGATCCATCTCCTATGCAGGATGCCTGGTTCAGCTCTACTTTTTCCTGACTTTTGGGGACATGGACATCTTTCTCCTGGCCACAATGGCCTATGACCGCTATGTGGCTATTTGCCACCCACTCCACTACACGATGATCATGAGCCTCCGGCACTGCCTTCTCATGGTGACTGCCTGCTGGACCCTCACAAGTCTCGTTGCCATGACACACACCTTCCTCATATTTCGGCTTTCCTTCTGCTCTAGGAATACCATCCCTGACTTCTTCTGTGATCTGGGACCCCTGATGAAGGTGTCTTGCTCTGATACCCTGGTCAATGAACGTGTGCTCCTCTTCCTCGGGGGAGCAGTCATTTTAATCCCTTTTATGCTCATCCTCATCTCTTATACCCTCATCATTTCTGCCATCCTCAGAGTCCCCTCTGCCCAGGGAAGGCACAAGGCCTTCTCTACCTGTGGTTCTCACCTTGCTGTTGTTGCCCTATTCTTTGGGACAGTGATCAGGGCTTATCTGTGCCCCTCATCCTCCTCCTCCAACTCAGTAGAGGAGGACACAGCGGCTGCTGTCATGTACACAGTGGTGACTCCCCTGCTGAACCCCTTCATTTACAGCCTGCGGAACAAGGACATGAAGTATGCACTTGTCAGACTTCTCAGGGGCAAAGTCTCCTTCTCATGGAGCCAATGACTTCATGAGAGCCTGAAGGTGCCCCCCATCCCCTCCAGGGTAGGTTTTCACGTAAAATTTCTGCCTCAAGTGTCTCATTTTGGAATTCCATTTTGGAATCTCATTTTGGAATCATGACCCTTATCACCACTTCCCTCCCTGACTCTCCACCAGGAGCTTCATATGGTGGAGGAAAATCAAGACTTTGCTTCATGCATTAATCTCTAAAGAGATTATTTGCTCATTTATTTTACTTATTAATAACTTTGAACAAGGAGAAATGACTTTTGCAATGTTCATAATTCTAAAACTCTGTGTAGCCTTGTATGCTAGTTATCACAGCTTGATGAGTAAAGTCATGAAAAGTAGACTAATGATAATAACACTAGAAAATAAGTCAATACCAGATGGCAAAAAGTTGGCAACATTAAGCAAGCAAGTATATTTTTCTCTATAAAAGTAGGAAATTATACAGACAATTATCGCTTTAAGCCTTAAAGTTTAAGGTTATGAATCAAAAATATTTATAGCTATTAAAAGAAAGCTCTGAACAATACAGGAGTAACCTATGCTCTTTTAATAAAAGGATTTATGATGAATTTGCAATGAGAAGATGTAATAAATAAATCACACCTATGGTTCATCTTATAAGGGTACATGTGAATCTTTCTAAATGTAGAATATAAATGTCTTAACACAATAACTAAGAAAATGACATGAAGGCTATGTTAACCAGTTTGATGAAAATTTTTCAAATTGTATATAAAAACAGCACACTGTACCTCATGGCTTTATTAATATACACAGCTATGATTTAATAAAAAAAATAAATAAAACAGAGAAAAAAATTTAGGTTAAATATTGTGGCAACTATGTATAGCTATTCTCTAACCTTCTTCCTTGGCTGATTATGAGTGTTATATGTGTGTATCTGCTTATAGATCACATAGGTCTGGGGTTTCAGCTGGTATTCCAGCCATCTTGGGGATTTGGGCAAAGATGGGGATGGAGCACACACATTTTTGTTTCCTAATTAGAGTTTCCTCCCCACTTCCCAACAAGGGAGAGGGAGTCAGTGATAGTAAGTTGGTACAGGAGGTAGGTGTCCTTCATAAAGAAGGTCATAGTCAGGAGAACCTGGGGAACTGCATAAGGTTTGTGTTCAGTACAATTCATGCCTTACATTACTCGGATCAATTTATAGTTTCTCATTTTATCCAGCTCCCGTCCTATAACAAGGTACCTCCATTTGTTGTCATTGTTAAAATGAATCAATTCTCCCTCCTTTCCCAATAGGGTGTATATATATTCCATAATTCAGAATTCCTTATAAGATATTGACTCCCCATAAGGTAATTCATAATTCCCATTATGCGCTGGAAAGATTTAAGTAAAAGTGTAATGAAACAAGATTCCCTACAACTGTAGGTTGTCCCAAGGCTGTAATTGAAGATCATCATCTTTACTCTCTACTACCCATTCTAGATTTCCCTCCCCTAGGCTATCACTTTGGCAGATCTATGTTGATGCCTAGTAGAATGACTTAGACTTCTATATAAGAAAGTTTTTTTTCTTATTTACTTCAGACTACTGTGAGGGTATAAATGATTAGGTTACAATGTTAGCATGTGTTAGGTAATGTCCTTGTTGTAGTTGTGCTCCTCACCCAGGAAGTGTGCCATATACCCTTACAATACACCCATTAAGTGAGAGCACACCAACCCTCCTTCCCTCTCTCTTCCCACTACCCCCCAATGAATTAAATTGAATTTTTCTCTTGTGTGGGTGTGGATTCTTGCTTTTCCATTCTTGTGACTTTACTAAGGAGAATGTTCTTCAGCTCCATCCAGGTAAATACAAAAGATGCAAGGTCTCCATCTTTATATGGCTGAATAGTATTCCCTGGTATACATATACCACAGGATTTTTTGTTTTGTTTTGTTTTGTTTTTGAGATAGAGTCTCACTTTCTCACCCTCAGTAGATAAAGGTTGGAGTACCATGGCATCATAGCTCACAACAACCTCAAACTCTTAGGCTCAAGTGATTCTCTTGCCTCAGCCTCCCAAGAAGCTGTAACTACAGGCACCCACTACAATGCCTAGCTATTTTTAGAGATGGGGTCTCACTCTTTCTCAGGCTGGTCTTGAACCCATGAGCTCAGGTAATCTACCTGCCTCAGCCTCCCAGAGTCCTGGGATTATAGGCATGAGCCACTGAGCCTGGCCCTTATACCACAGTTTATTAATCCATTCATGGGTTAATAGGCTCTTTGGTTGATTCCATGTCTTGGCAATTATAAATTGAACTGCAATAAACAATCTAGCGCAAATGTCCTTATGACATAATGATTTTTTTTTCTCCTGGGTAGATATCTAGTAATAGAATTGCAGGATCAAATGAAAGGTCTATTTTTAGTTCTTTGAGGATTCTCCATACTTCTTTCCAAAGAGGCTGTATTAGTTTGCAACCCCACCAAAAGTATAAAAGTGTTCCCTTGTCTCCACATGCACATCAGCATCTACAGCTTTGAAACTTTGTGACATGGGCCATACTCACTGGGGTTAGGTAATATCTCAGGATAGTTTTGATTTGCATTTCTCTGATGAGTAGGGACAGTGAATATTTTTTCATGTGTTTGTTTTCCATTCATCTATCTTCTTCAAGAAGGTTCTATTTATGTCTCTTGCCAATGATAGATGTGATTGTTTGCTCTTTTTTATTGATTAATTTGAGTTCTTTGTAGATTCTAGTTATCAACCTTTTGTCATATTCTTAACATGAAAATACCTTTTCTCATTCTGAAGGTTGTCTATTTCCTTTAATTGTTGTGTCCTTAGCTGTGCAGTAGCTTTTTAGCTTAATTAAGTCCCATTTATTTTTTTGTTGTTATTGCAATTTCCAAAGACGTCTTCTTCATAAAATCTTTCCCCAGGCTAGTATTTTTATTGTTTTGTATCTAAGATTTAAATCTTTTATCCATTATGAATCAATTCTTGTAAGTGGTGAGAGGTGCAGGTGCAGTTTTAGTCTTTTACATGTGGTTAGCCAGTTTTCCCAGAACCATTTATTAAATGAAGATTCTTTTCCCCACTGTATGCTTTTGTTTGGTTTATTTAATATCAGATGGCAGTAAGAGGCTGGTTCCATCTCTTGGTTTTCTATTCTGTTCCATGTGTCTCTGTCTCTATTTTTGTGCCAATACCATTCTGTTTTGATCACTGTAGATTTGTAATATAACTTGAAGTCTGGTAGTGTGATGACTCTGGATTTTTTTTTATTACTAACAATTGCTTTAGCTATATGGGTTTTTTTCTGATTCCACACAAAATGAAGTGTGGAACACAAATTGAGTTCTTCAAAGTATGATGTTGGTATTTTAGTGGGGATTGCATTTAATCTTAGATTGCTTGGGTAGTATAGACATTTTAATATTGATGCTTCCCAGCCAAGAGCATGTTATGCTTTTCCATTTGTTAATGTCTTCTACTATTTCTTTTCTTAATTTCACAATTCTCTCTGTACAGATCCTTCACCTCCTTTGTTAATTATATTCCTAGGTATTTCATTTTCTTTGGAGCTACTTTAAAGGGAATTGTGTCCTTGATTAGCTTCTCAACTTGGCTGTTATTGTCATATACAAAGACTACTATTTGTGGACACTGATTTTATACCCTGAGATGTTACTATATTTCTTGATCACTTCCAGTAGTCTTGTGGTTGAGTCTCTGGGTTTCTCTAAGTATAAGACCATATTATTGTCAAACAGCAAGAGTTTGACCTCTTCTGCCCCCATTTAGATGCCCTTAGTATCCTTCTCTTGCCTGATTGCATTGGTTAGAACTTCCACCAATATGTTGATAGTGGATATCCTTGTCTGGTTCCAGTTCTAGGTGGAAATGCTTTTAGTTTTACTCCATTTAATATTATATTGGCTGGCTATTATATTATATTCAATTTAAGAAATGTGCCATCTATGCCTATTTTCTTAAGCATTCTTGTTAGAAAAGGATACTGAATTTTATCAAATGTTTTTTCTGCAGCTACTGAGAGGATCGTATGGTCTCTGATTTTGCTTCTATTTACGTGGTGAGTTATATTTATGGATTTGCATATGTTAAACCAACCCTGCACCTCTGGGATAAAGCCTACTTAATATCCATGAAAGTTTTGAGTTCTTAGCTGTTCTGCTCTTTTTGTATATTGTAACTGAAATGCACATTAGCTTCTATTACTCTTTGTGGAAGTAATAGGAAAGTTCATTGCATATGCAAGTAAATTCTCTGTTTAAGACATATTATTTCCTGTCCCAATTGTTCAGTAGCAACCATAGACATTCATGGTAATTAATAGCAATTATTCCAGTTAGAAATACAACTTGTGTCTTTTCCTGCTGATCTAATGCATGGGGAGCACAAAATGGTCAGGTGGTAATCATAGTTCCTATTTTAGTAGATTCCATAAAGGGAGATAAGTTTTCTGCAGGTCACTTAAACTGGTAAAATGATGAAAACAGTAGAAAGTGCAAACCCGCTAAAAATTGATACAAAGAGATATACTGAAAAACATAATAGATAAATTAAGTGTTCAAGTAAATCACAAGAAAGCAGGCAAAATAAATCAGAGAAATTAATAAAAACAGGAAAAAGTATTTTTTAAAAAGGGGCAAAGTTAAGTCTGAATAACCATTACATTAAACATAAATGGTCTTAATACACCAATTAAAAGACAGAGACCAACAGAGTGGATTCAAAATAAACATTACACAGCTATATGCTGTCCACTAGAAACTCACTTCAGATCTTCAAAGTAACAACTTAGACAGAGTGAAAGTAAAAGGATGAAAAAGGATACATTATGCAAATAATAATGAAAGAGAAATGGCTATGAACATTTCACATAAAGTGGATTCAAGAGCAAAGAAAATTGCCATAGACATAATGATAAAGGAGTCAATCCCTCAAAAAGACATAGCAATCATAAATGTGTATTCACCATACAACTAAAATGAAAAATGTAGAAAGAAAAAACTGACAAAACCGAAAAGATACATAGATAAACCCACAATTATAGTTGGAGACTTTAAAATACCTCTCTTAACAACTGGTAGAATAATGAGATAGAAAATCTGTAAGAATAAAGGGAAACTCTACAATAGCAATAACCAACAGGATCTAATTGACATTTATAGACCAATTCCCTAATAACAGCAGAACACACATTATTTTTAAGTGATTGCAAACTATATACCAAGATTGATCATATTCTGAGCCATAAAATAAACCTCAAATTTAAAATAATTTAAAGCATACAAGGAGTGTTCTCTGACATCCTAAATCAAACTAGAAATTAATAACAGAATGAGGAAAACCTTCACATTTGAAAACTGAAAAACACATTTCTAAATAATCCATGAGGAAGTTATAAGTGTAATAAAAACAACATTTATCTGAATTAAAATGAAAATACAATTTATCAAATTTATAAAACACAGCTAAAACAGTGATGACAGGAAAATTTATAGCACTAAATACATATATTACAAAAGAGGAAAGTCTCAAATCAATAAGCTACATTCCCATTTAAGAAGCCTAGAGAAGGAAAGCAAAATAAATTCAAAGCAAATAGAAGGAAGTAAGCAATAAAGAAAAGTTAAAAATTCAATGACAGAGAAAATAGAAAAACACCAAAAGAAATCAATGAAATAAAGAGCTGGTTCTTTGTAAACATCAATAAAATTGACAAATCTCTAACAAGACTGACAAAGAAAAAAGAAGACAACATAAAGCAAGAAACAAGGTATATCACTAGAAACTCTCCAGAAATCAGACGGATTGATTACAAGGGAACATTATGAGCAATTCAACACACATATCATAATTATGACAACTAAAAAAATGGACCAATTCCTCCACACATATTACCACAATTCGTCCAATATGAACTAGATGATTTGAATAGCCTTATGATTATTAAGGTAATTTTAAATCATAATTTAAAAATTCCCCCCCAAAGAAATATTCAGATCCAGATGTTTTCACTGGATAATTCCATCAAATGTTTAAAAAGAATTAACACAAATTCTACGCAATCACTTCCAGAAATAGAAAAGGAGAGGGGAGATTATCTTATGCTAAAATCAGATACATAGGACAAAAATTGAGAATTATAGACTACTATTTTCATGAATATTGATGTAAAAGTCCTTAACAATATGTTATCAACTAGAATTCCCTGGTAGATGAGAGGTATTATGCACCATGATGAAGTGGGATTTATGCACCATGATCAAGTGGGGATACATGGTAGTTTCAATATTTGAAAGCCAATTAATACAACCCAAATAAAATAACTAGGAAACATCACAATTTGAGTATCACAAAGAGATCACAATTTGAGTATGACTGAGATGAAACAAAGTTTCTAATCCACAGACCGTCAAGTAACATGGAATCTCACATGGACAGCGGTCTTCTGGAGATAAAAGGAAAAGTGATGGCAGGAATGCTCATCCCTGGAGCAAGGAAAAGGACTTTATGATTAGTGCTGATGAGTCTGCTTAGAGCTTGTTTGATACATTAAATGCCTGTATCAAAATGCCTCATGATCACATGTACCCTATAAATACATATAACTATTATGTACCCATAATAATTACAAATTAAAAAGAAACTTTGTCTCTCTAGGGGAAAAAAATCCCTTGGCAATAAAATAGCCAACAGGAAATGGTCAAAATATACATACAGTTATTTCCCTTTTTTGTACACTATAGATATTATATATTGTATTCTTACAATATAGTAAGCTAGAGAAAAGAAAATGTTATTAAGAAAATCACAAGGAAGAGAAAGCATATTTATTATTCATTAAGTAAAAGTGGATCATCACAAATGTCTTCAGCCTCATTGTTTTTAGGGTGAGTAGGCTGAGGAAGAGGCAGAAGAGGAAGGATTAGTCTTGCTGTCTCAGAGGCAGCAGAGGGGGAAGACATGGAGAAAGGTGACAAAACTGAGAGTGACAGAGAGTTAGAGGATGATGAGGGGTTCTCAGGGACAGTCTGGAGAGTATAGCAAGAAGGGGAGACAGGAAAGGCAGGCACACTTGGTGTAACTATATGGAAATACATTGTAATTTCCGTCTTTTTTTTCTTTTTGACATCACTAAAAATGTTTCTATATGGTATTAATCCCTCTTTCACCAAAAAACACATACAATCACTTCACTGAAGAGATATGTAGATAGCATGCAGATGAAAAGATGTTCAACCTTATAAACCATTAGGAAAAGGAAAATTAAGCTACAATGATGGCTAGGCATAAGGCTTATGCCTGTTATCCCAGCACTTTGGGAGGCTAAGGTGGGAGGATTGTTTCAGGCCAGGCATTCAAGACCAGTCTGGGCAACACAGTGAGATGCCGGTCTCTTAAAAAAAAAAAAAAAAACTAACCTGGTGTGGTGGTGGGCACCAGTCCTATCTATCTAGGAGGCTGAGTCTGGGAGTTGCAGAACTGTGATTATGCCAGTTCTAGGTGACAGAACAAGACTTTTTCTCTAAAAACAAACAAACACAAAAATAATCATCCAAACAAACAAAAAACCTATCTCTCTCTTTTTCACAGACACACACCAAGACATTACTGTACATTGTATAAATGGCTAATATAAAAAAAGTAGCAACAACACTAAATGCTGGTGAAGATGTAGAGAAAATGGATTACTCAGACATTGCTAATAGGAATGTAAAATATTATAGCCACTCTGCAAAACGGGTTGGCAGTTTCTTGTAAAATTAAACATACAACCCATAAATTGCATTTCTGAGCATTTATTCTAGAGAAATAAAATGTTATGGTCACACCAAAACTGTACACAAATGTTTATAGAAGCTTTATTTGTCATAGTCTAAAAGTGGAAAACTACCCAGATGTTCTTCACACTGTATATATCCATACTCATCAATAGAAAGCATGAACTATTGATACATGCAACAGCTTGGATGAATGTCCACACAATTAAGCTGAGTGGAAAAAGCCAATCCCCAAAGATTACATACTGTATTATTTCTCTTATATAACATTTTTAAATAACAAAATCATAGAAACGTAAAACATATCAGCTGTTGCCGGTGGTTAAGGGAAGGATGGAGGTAGGAGGGAAGTGGGTGTGGATAAAAAGAGCAACATGAGGGACCTTTATGGTGAGGAAAATGTTCTGTCTCTTGACTGTATCAATGGTTATATTGTGGTTGTGACATTATACTGTAGTTTTCCAAGATGTTACCATTGGGGAGACTTGGTAAAGGTATACCAGATCTCTCTGCATTGTTTCTTAAAACTGCATGTGAATCTATCATTATTCAAGATGAAAAGTTTAATTTTAAAGCTCCAGAAGCCCCAAGAAGTAGAGGGACAGCCAGTGGTCAAATACTGACACTGGGTCTATAAGTCCAGCTCCTTGTCTCTAGATGGGACTGGTTCAAGGGATGCAATTCAGGTTCCAGTGGTCCTTTCCAGAGCAGGGAGAATTTAATGCACTGAGCCCACTTCCCTGCTCATCTCCATCTTCTTCTGAGGGCATTCCTTCAATAGCCCACTTTCTCAATACTTGCAAGTTGCTCTGCTTCTAGGGAGCCAGACCTAAGATGACTAGTATTGCCAATATCTCTTTAAAATGGTTGTACCAATTTATACTGTTGGGGTAAGCCTAAGAAAAGCCATTCAAAGAGTTGAAGGAAGAATTTCCAGGCAGAGGGGAAAGCAAAACCAAAAGTCCTGAGATGAGAAACAGCTTTGTGGATTCAGAGAACTGCAGTAACACCAATATGGCCAAAGTGGGTTGGGAACAGAGGAAAGAGAAGGAAATAGTTGAAGTTATAGATCTATGTAGGCATAAGAACAAGGTCTAGTAAGCTGTTTTTATTTCTTTCTCTTTTTTTTTTCAAATGTGATTGTAAGTTCTTGAAATGATTTAAGCAAGGAAGTGAGAGCTTCAACATAGACTTTAAGAAAATTATCCTGGTTGCACATAGAGAATGGTTTAGAAAGAAATAAGAGAATCAGGGAGCAGTGTGTCCACACAGCAAGGTAAATGGATCATAAATATTATGGCATTAGTGCACAAAGTAAGAAATATAATGGGCTCCATAGTGTAGTACTATTTGTGTATCTCAGACACAGATGGGCACCGGTATACATTTAAACACATCCATGCATTGAAGTGGCTCCTCTCTGGGGGAGAGAAAGGAAATGAATGAGGAGCAAACAAAAGGCAGTAAGGCCAGAGAGAACCCTGGGACTGATGGTGGCAATGTGTCATGGGCTGAGATGTATGACCTACTCTACTCTGCACTCAGGAAAACAAAAATCAAAACAATAGCACCCACCCGTACGTTCACGCTTCTCATGGAGCTTCATGTCTGGGACAGAGAAAGAGTGAAATGTAACAGTGGCTTCCTGCTGAGGGACTCCAGAGCCAGGCTTTCCCACAGACATTTAATCACAATAATCAAGTAAATAAGGTGAAAGCTATGTTGATTGGTTTGATGTAACCACATCAGATTGTATAAAAAAAAACAACACATTGTACCCCACATATGCATAAATGTATTCATGTTCTATTGAATATGACTTAATAAAAAAAGTTACCAAAATAAAATAAAATGAGAAACTGTTAATACTGTTATGAGGATTAAATAGGATTATTTAATTAAATTGTTTATTGTAAAATGATTTTTAAAATGTCAGCTATAGTTGTTTTGTTATAATAATTATTATATAATAAATCTTTACACTAAAAAAAATAAAATAATCCAAACTGCCAATCACTAAGTGTGCTTAGCTGGGTTGCAGGCTTTCCCTAGTGATTAATTCAGCATTTGAGTCAGGAAACCTGGAAGTTAGAGGAAGTGGAACCTCCCTAGAGCCTCATTAGGAGGGAAATATCTGGGAGCACTGAGGCTGTCTGATGACTGATCCTGGTGGGATGCTCCTAAATGCAGCTTCTCAGCCTAATTCCTTGTTTCCCTTGGCGGCTCCATGGATCCAGGTCCCGTCCCTGGGCTCAGGGAGAATCCAGGCTGAGATGTCTTATTATTTCCCCTTTGCACAAGGTTATATCTCACTAGACCTGAAAACTGAGCTTCTGCCATATCTGATATAGCCCTGTGCCCTCAGTCTCCAGGATGGGGATAGACCCGGCGTGGTGTCAGTAAAAATCTGTGGGTTAAAAGTAGTAGCTTGAGTGCTTGAATGAAGGCAAGGACCATGAGATCTTCCTTGACTTTTCTCCTTTAAATGTCCACAGAACTATACACATATTCTGCAAATGTCTTTATCAACTATTTGAGAATATGATGGCTCCTTGGTTTTTCTGGCTGGCCTCAAGAGACTTACAGGCCTCGTGATTAGGAAGTATGTTTCAGAGGAGCAGATGTCAATCTATCCAAGGACATGGTGTTCTGAGAGGCTCCAGGGCCACTTTCTCTGACTCCTTTCAAGGAACTCCAGAAACTCAAATTTACTTACTGAGCTAACTTGCTTGGGCTGTAAGTGGATGTGATACTCTAAAACCACAGACAAATAAGTAAAGAAAATTATAAACATTTAAGTTATAAGCAGAAATAGAAAACTACTAACAAAATATTTGATTGATTTTAAAAGTGTATTTTAAAACAATGTATCATGTTCAGATGGGGTATAATTTTGGAATACAGAATTTTCAACTTTAGAGGAATCTGTCAGTCTAATTTACCATATGAATAGTCTTAGAGAGAAAATCCTATTATCTCAATGTAGAAAACCACTAGATCATATTAAATGTTTGTTTATGGCAAACACTATTAGAAAATTAGAAAAAGGACTGAACTTCTTTAACTTGGAAACCCAGAGAAAACACTGAATAGAGAACTTTGAGGTTGGCAAGAAGCCGATGATGCCCACTCTCACCACTACTGTTCAACATAGCACTATAAGAAAAAAGAAAAGAAATGAGGAGCGCAAAGAATTAAACATTTTCATTATTAAAATGCATGATTATCTACATAGAAAAAAGCAAACTATTAGAATTAAGAGCCTGTATCAAGGTTTTTGGTACAAGATCATCTTGTAAAATTTAATAGCATCTTTGGCTTCAGGGATAACCCTTTGGAAATATAATACCAAAAATACAATGCCATCCACAAGAGTATGAATTAGGAATAAATTTAACTAAGAGCACATGAGACTTCTATGAAGAAATTAATTTCTCTGGTATAGGGATGGAAGATAATCTAAAGAAGTGGAGAGCTAGTCCTAGACCTTTCCTTTCTCTCTCCTTGTGGAGATGATCTCATCTGATACTAGATATCTTGTATATGCTTCCAAATATCCCCATACAAAGCCTCATATACAGGGTGTCCATAAAGTTTGTGTGCAATTTAAAATAGTCAACTAGTTAACTATTTTAAATCGCTAGGTGACTATTTTAAAGTGCACATGAACTTCATGGACACCCTGTATATCTCAATACCTGCTTGTCTCTCCGGAGTTCAAACCCTTGCCCACATTTGTAATCCATTATGTACCCTCCCTGAGCGCCCAAGAAGATGGAGGCCATCCTTGATCTTACCCTTTCTTTTATCTCCGGGACCTAGTCCACTATCGGACTCTGATGCCTTCCATATCCAGATGGAATGAGATAATTTTTTTCCCTATCTCTCCTGCTCCCATCTTAGTTCAAGAAGCCCTTGCTTCTTGCCTGGACCAGTGGTCTCCTGCCCTTGCTCCTGTCTGTCTCCAAAGCTTTTCCCCATAGCAACCAGAATATTCTTTATTCAACCTATCTGAACCATTCCACCCTTAAAATACTTCAATGACTTCTCATTGCAATTAGAGTAAAGCAGAGCAAATCACAGGCTTAATCTGCCCCTACTTCATTTCAATTTGTGTCTCAGCCTTGCTCAGAAAACACCAGCACTTACTTTCAGTTCTGGGTCACACAAAAGCTTTTACACTTTTACAATCTTGCAAGATGCTGTTCCTTCTCTCTGGAAAGGTCTCTTCCCAATTTTGAGTAGGTGACACCCTTCAGCTTCTGGTTTCAGCTTAAATGTCTCTTTCTCAGACTCCTTTTCTGAACAACCAATCTAAGAAGTTGCCAGGGTACAAGTGAATCTTTCTAAGAGTAGAATATGATTGTCTTAACGCAATAACTGGGAAAATGACATGAGGGCTATGTTAACCAGTTTGATGAGAATATTTCAAATTGTATATGAAAACACCACACTGTACCCCAGAGTTGCATTAATGTACATAGTTATCATTTAATAAAAAAAAAAAAAGAAGTTGCCAGCTCATCTCCCCCTTCATCCCCATTATTCTTTACATCAGATTCCTGTTTTCTTGGGGCACTCATCAGTTTGTGATGATTTTATTTCTATTTCTGTGAGCTTTTAGAAGACCTGCCCCATACTGGCCTTCAGGCTCCAGGAGGGGAGGTGATTGTGTTCATCTCCTTTATGGTGATGTCTCCAGGATCCAGCCCAATGCCTGCCACGGATTAATAATACATGAATAGAGAAAAAGAAAGTAGAAAATGGACTCCCAGGCACGAGTAGAATGGAGGCTGTGGGTTGGGAGTCTGAGCTACTCCCAGGACAGGGGTGCAGATGATCAAAACTGAATGTAAGGACTTCAGCAGCAGCAGAGCAGCCAAGTACACAGCTCCGTGGGATGGCCAAAGGTGGCACTAAGACAGCGCTCACCACTGTGTAATTTGGCCAGGGGAGGGTTTAAAATTGTTAGAGTTGAAAAGCAGAGGAAACTAAGGCCTATTGCAACAATGATCACAGCCCATCTAGTAGAGGGATTAGGAACAGGCCTGAAACCATGCCCACTCTCCTCCAGCACTGTGTGCTGCATTACTCTGTGTCCTCGGAATGAGGATTTCAAACTGACACGTTTTGTAGCTACCACACATGAGATGGGAGGTACTTTGCTTGGTATCTGTCTGAAGGTAGTGAGCTCCCCATCAAAGAGGAGATACAAAGACAAGACAGGTCATTATCTAGGCCAGGTGTTGTCTAGACAGGGATGCTGAACATCCAGTTCTTCTATGGAGAGGATATGGTGGGGGAGAGGCTAGGCTGAATCTAAAGTACTTTCAGCTCTGAGACAGGGGTGCTGGGAGTTTGGTCAAAGAGAGGGAAGGCCAGGGGATCCTATCCACCCGAAAGAGGGAAGGGAACAGGAAGAAAGAGTGGGGAGGTGACAAGGTTAGGGAGGAGGATGAGAGGGAATCTGGAGTACTTCTTATCAGCAAGACTTGTTGTCCATGGCTCTTGATCATAGATACTGACATTGGAGCAAGTTACTCATGTTTTTCTGAAGAAGCCATCTGGGAGTACATCCCTGAGGCCTGCCCCAAGCTGATAAATAGTCCTGACGCAGCCCCTTCCTTCCTGAGCTGTTGCTCAGGCTTCAGCTCTCAGGTCCCCCAACCTCATCGGGGCACCCACAGTCTTACATTCTGTCTCCTCTCTTATGGGGGCCAAAGGTCCAGGTACCATCTCCCCTGCTGTTCACCTTTACCCTTCTCCAGCCCTGAATCTCAAAACTCTACTTAGGGTCTTTCATGTCCTGCAGTGAACTTGCATTGGATGGAGGAGAAAAGCAGAGATAGCAGAACCCGTGAACCCTGAGAGCAGCACAGAGCACTGGGTAAGGTTTGGACTTCTCAGGCTCATATGGTCCCTTTTTTCCCTTTCTTATCTTCTCTCTTCTCCGTTTTCTCTCTCACAAACATGCTTGCATACTTTTAAAAGCCTTCATATGATCTAATCTCTTAGTGTTCAAAGGTAATATACCAGTTCCAGCAATCATTTGAACACTCTTATGTTTTCAAAGTGCTGTCACATGTCTTGTCACCTGTGATTCTCAAAGCTGTAAGAAAGCCTTGATGAGTGTGAGGAAAGGGCTCAGGGAGGATGTGTGTCCTACTCAAGGTCACACAGCCAGGGGCAGCAGAGGAGGCACAAAGCCCAGTTTTATGACCCAGCTGAAGCTGTTTCCACACAAGCCCCACAATCTCTCCCCTTCCCATCCAGCCATCCTGCAGACGGGTTTGTGTTTTTCAGGTCATCTGACCACGTAAGTGTTCAGAACCCACTGACTCTTAACAGACTTAGAGTGTAGAATCACTGGACTTGGTTCTCAGAACAAAATCAGTGTTTTGAGGCAGAGAGCCAGAAATTAAATTGATTTTTTGTTTTACAGCATCACAGGTGATCCTGGCCTTGAGGGCTAGAAAGCAGAGACTGATTCCCCTGGGGTCCTCTGGCCCTCCCTGTGACCTGTCAGGGAAGTGTCCCAGAGGGCTCTAAACTCCAGGCGCCAGGCTTGGGAGACAGGGCATCAAGTCTGGGCTCCATCATTTTCTGGTCAAGCAACTTCAGGCAACTCATTAACTTTCTAAGCCTCGGTCCCTCATCTATAAAATAGGATAGTCAGACCAGATAGTGCTATTGTGTGAAATACATCTAAGATCTTAAAACAGTATATATATAAATCACTTAACACATTGACCAAATGGTTTATAAAATGCAATGGTTGACTCAAAAAGCAGTTGGCTGTGTTAGAGTTTGAACCTTAACTTTTGACTCAAAATCTTCTACTAAACCACCACACTGAACATCTGGGAATTCGACTTGGTAAATTGGAGCCATGAATCCACTCATTTGCTAAATGTTGGGTCTGTCCTCATTCTCCACCTCCCACCTGGAGCTCCATTACTTCAGTAGTCTAGGCTACTCACAGTTCCCACACCCACATTTGCTCATGCTGTGTTACTTCAAAATAATCACATTCCAGATTGAATTTGTAGAATAGGCTCCACACTTCCCTGGTTTTCCAAACACATGCATTTTTACCTGTACTGTCTCTGAGTGCGTTCTTTAGGCTCTTGGGTTCATGAATCTTCCCTATTTATTGTTCTCAAATGCATGGAGTGCCTGATACACATATTCTACTCACTCCAGTTTAACCCTTTTGTATTGGCACCCTACACCTGGCACGGTGTGAAGTCCTGGGGATACAGCAATGAAAATATGTTTTCCCTGCTCCAGAGGCTCTCACAGTGTCACAGGAAAACAGACTCTTAGAAAAAATGTGGAATGGACTATTGTAAAAGAATGTAAAGACCAAGAAGCATTGTAGAAGCTGGAGTGGTGACCTCCAGGGTGGGAGGAGGTGCCACCAGGAGGAAATGCTTGAGCAGGAGCTATGGTGGGTCTGGCCAGGCTGACAGCGGAAGAACACAGTGGAGAAAATGCAGCATTTGTTAAAAAGGAGCAGGGATGGTAAGGATGGAAGAATAATGCTCTGTGCATTCCAGGAAAATACAAGCTGTGAGGCATTGCTAGGGTAGGCAGTGCAAGACCAGGGGACCAGGAGAGTCCACTGGAGATGAGACATCCTCGGGCCGTGACCACTTGGCCACAAACTTGGGCTGTTCTGGAGGAAAGGGGGAGCTCTGTAATTTAGAAAGCACACCCCATGCTCCATGGATGCTGAGCACTTTATATTTCTGCTTTCATCCTCACTGTGATACCGAGGGGTAGATAGCACCAGCATCAAGTAAGTCAACTACATGTTTTCTATTTTAGTACGTAAGAATAAACTAGATTTTTGATGTAACAATTATTATGAACATCTTTCTGTATATAAATAAAAAAATTATGTTATCATTTATGACAGTTTCAGAGAGTTCCATTGATTTGATGGATTATATAATTTTTAAACAGTTTTATTGAGCTATGAGCAATACCATCAAATTTACCCATTTAAAGTATACAGTTTAATGCTTTTATTATATTCAGACAATTTTGCAAGTATCGCCAGAATCAGTTTTAGAACAGTTTCTCTAGTCTCAAAAGAAACCCTGTACCCATTAGCAATCACTCCCCATTTCTCCCTCCCCCCAATTCCTGGCAACCACTACTCCACTTTCCATCTCTGTGGATTTTTTCATTCTGTAATCTTTTTTTTTTTTTTTCTGAAACAGAGTCTTACTCTGCTGCCCAGGATAGAGTGCTGTGGCAGCACTCAAGATCCTGAATTCAAGGGACCCTCCTGCCTCAGCCTTTCAAGTAGATGGACTACAGGCTCCCACCACAATGCCCAGCTAATTTATCTGTTTTTAGTAGAGACAGGCTCTTGCTCTTTGTCAGGCAGGTCTCAAACTCCTGAGCTCAAAGGCTCCTCCTGCCCTGGCCTCCCAGAGTGCTAGGGTTACAGGCATGAGCTTCTGAGTGCTGTCTATTCTGTAATTTTCATAACCAAACCTCTAGGCATGTTAATATTGTTTCTATATTTTTGATATGATTAACAAGGTTCTAATAAACATCTAATACATGCATTTTTACATTTTCACTGATTATATTCTTAAAATAAATTTCTAGAACTAGAATATGCTGACACAAAAGCATGTTTCTTTCTGTTTGTTTCCAAAGTCACAAAATGACATTGTTGAGTGTACATTTTTCTCCTTTTCTTTTTTTTTTTACATTTTTTATTAAGTCATAAACACATAGATCATGAATACATTTATTCATATGTGGGGTATAATGTGTTGATTTTTTTATACAATTTGGAGGGCTTACATTAAACTAATTAATATAGCTTTCACCTCATTTACTTGATTATTGTGTTAAGACACTTATGTTCTATACTTGATAGATTTGGTTTGTACCCTTGCAGTATCAGTAATTGATGCTGAGGAAAATATTTTTCAAAAATAACAGCATGTGTGTGTATATGTGTGAAAATATAGTTTTTAACACATTGCTATGATCTTCAAAAAATACAAAATTAAATTTATGAACGATTAGAAGACTAAACATGAGCAAGCTAGTATTTGCTACCTTGTCCAGCACTAACTTAATGATGTCTAGCACAAAAACAAAAAGTTCATGTATTGAAAGTATCTTCATTAACAGTTGGTATAACTTACAGCTATTTGCCTTGTTCCTTTGTGAGATACCTTTTCCAATAAGTGTGATTTTGTTACAAATAGTCTATTTTACCATGTCCTTACAGTAGTTTTTGGCAATAGGTATTACATTTTTAATAACAAATTTTCTTACATCTATTTGAAGTTTATAACATGATGTTATGGGATACTAAAGTGATACTATAGTGATGCAAATGAACACTTATCATCTCAATTGGGTTCATTTAAACTATTATTTGTCTTATCATTATTGGTAAAGAAAGCTGTGAATGTCATAATAAAACATGTTTCACACATCAGATTGGGAAGAGTGAATAAACTTGACATTTCTTTCCCATTACATCAATTTGAAGAAGGTAAGTTAAACCCCTTTGTATTTCCTGGTGAACATTCTGGCAATATGTACAAAAAAAGTGTGCATCTTTTGGATTATATCTGGAAATATATCTAAAATATAGCACAATTATATTAAAATATATATTCCAATTTTAAAATGGAATAGTATGCAGCCATTATAAATTGTAATGTTGCCAGCACATTCTTAAATGTATAAAAATGATTTAATGGAAAAAAGCTGGAAAAACATTCACAAAAATGTTGACAGAATATGGGGGGATTTTTCATTTCTTTACACTTTCCTACATTGCTTAAATTTTCCAAAATAAAAATATCTTTGTTTATAATCAATTGATTATAATATAGTAAAAAGCTACTTTTATTTAGGAAAAAAGTCAACGGAATATCTTTTAACATTTATGTGTAAGAATACTGAAGAAATGTCAACATATTTCAGCTAGTAGAAATTGACAATAGGTGATTGTAAGTTTAATCTGGAAGTTGATGCAGACATCATAATAAAAATAAATAAGATTGTCCCCCCCACATACAATCTTACTTTTATAAATATAATTACAAAAGACACATAAAACATTAGCAGATCAATTTTAATAGGTTATACCAGGAACACGAATATGGTTCAATATTGGGAAAGCTGTTAATGGATATCTGTTTAAAAATGTAACAGCCACACTTGATTATTAAAATACTGCTTCTTAATACAAATAGAAAGATAGTTGCTAAATATACACACTCTCTTCCACTTAAAATTCTTTAAGGCTCTGTATTACACTTAGAATAAGATTTAAAGCCTTAACAAGAGTCTGTGTGGTCAGCTTGCCTGCACAACCTTGTACCCCACCACTCTCCTCTTCTCTCCAGCCATACTGGCCCCTGTTTAGTTCCTTAAACACAACAATCCCTTTCCTACCTCAGAGCCTTTGCACACACAGCTTTCTTTACAATACTCTGCTCAGGACTTCATGTAACTGCTTTTACTCCTTCATGTTTCAACAAAAGACCCCAAAATGTAAAAAGTGTTTACCTAGCTCTGGGTGATAGAATTAAAGCTAGTCTGTGTATCTTCTTCTTAAAAAAAATTTTCAGTTTACCCATATTAGGTTTCCAAAAGAAAAAAAAAATCATGACAAATGATTTTAATCTATAGTACATTTTAAATGTTTGGTAATGTATGAAATATTGCTATAATGTTTTACCTAAATAGACAATTTGTCCCACTGCCATTTACTGAGTCATGCAAACTGTACCTGCTGATTTAACATACAGCCATAACATATGGTATATTGGCTGTTTCTCAGGTTCCGCCCAGTTCTACTGATCTGCTTGCTCTAGCATCAGTGCCACACTGTTTTGAGGTCCTGGATATGTAGAGCAAGTGTCCTCTTCATGCTCTCTTTTTCTACATTTTCCTAGTTTATTTCCAAGTTTATTTTTGGGTGAAATTTACATTGCATGGATATATGGAACACTTCCTTGGTGAAGAACACAACTACACCACAGACTTTAACCTTACCAAAGCAATTTATGTAGTCGTATGAACCCACATGTTAGCCTGAAATTAAAAAAAAATAAAACCTACCTCAAGAGGTTAAAAAATTCAGTTTTTGCTTCCAAAATACTCTATCATAATTTTGACTTCAAATATGTTAAGTTTTACATTAATTCAAGTGAATACACACCTTTGTGATATTCCATCTTTCTATGTAGAATCATGGTAATTCTATCCATCTATTAAACTTTATTTTAAAATTAAATATTTAAAGATTTTAAATTATCTCACGTTTCTCTGGTGAGTGTAAAGGTCCAGCCCAATTCACATTTACATCGTAATATGCATATTGTTATTTGTTGATACTGTGGACGGGATTGCTTTGCACTGTATTTCAACCTGACTGATTTTTAATATATAATATATATTATAATAATAAGCAATATTTATTGAGTGCTCAATGTGTGCCAATTCTTTGTATTCAATGCTTTATTGCTAAATCCTTATCTCAATCTGTTTTGCCCAGGAAGGATCTGTTCTCAAAGAGCTCATAACCTGACTGAGGTTTCACAGGTAGTAAGCCGCAATGCTCGGGCTTGAATTCAAGAGTTCTGAGGGCACCCTTAATCGCTGCACTATGGTGCTACCAGGAGCACCATTAGCTTTGCTATTGGTTGATTCATTTCATGAATGGCTACTCTACAGACAACTCTTTCTATTTCTAGCAATATTTCAGCTGACCATTTGAGGTTTCCTAAATGGATCATTATATCAGCTAATAATGACACTGTTTCCTTTTCCTTTCTGATATTTTTCTTTTTCTCCTCTTTGTCCAATGGCACAGTATTTATTTCTTATGATGCATGTCTTAAATGCCATTTTAAACCTATGCAGTCTCATAATATACTAACCTCTAAACACTTTAAGATTATGTTAAGATAACAGGGCTTAAAATAAATCATATCAATTTTATTTCTATCATATCGACTATGCCAAATTAGAAGTTTCTGGAATGATTAAGGCATAAAGATTTTCCCTGTTATGCTTTTGTGTCTGTTATTGCTCTTTTGCCTATCTAAAGATATTATGAAATTTAGTCTAAGGTATTTTTTATTCTAGGAAAATAATTGATTTTGCTAATTTTCATGTCCTTATTCAACAAAGGGCACTCAGTAAAAAATTTTTTTAGTTGCAGGAAGCTGGGGAAATGGATGGAGGTAACCAGAGCAAGGACTCCGAGTTCCTACTCCTGGGGCTCTCAGAGAGACCTGAGCAGCAGCGAATCCTGTTTTGGATGTTCCTGTCCATGTACCTGGTCACGGTGGTGGGAAACGTGCTCATCATCCTGGCCATCAGCTCTGACTCCCGCCTGCACACTCCCATGTACTTCTTCCTGGCCAACCTCTCCTTCACTGACCTCTTCTTCGTCACCAACACAATCCCCAAGATGCTGGTGAACCTTCAGTCCCAGAACAAAGCCATCTCCCACGCGGGGTGTCTGACGCAGCTCTACTTCCTGGTCTCCTTGGTGGCCCTGGACAACCTCATCCTGGCTGTGATGGCGTATGACCGCTATGTGGCCATCTGCCGCCCCCTCCACTACACCACAGCCATGAGCCCTAAGCTCTGTATCTTGCTCGTCACTTTGTGTTGGGTCCTGTCTGTCCTCTATGGCCTCATCCACACACTCCTCATGACCAGAGTGACCTTCTGTGGGGTGCGAAAGATCCACTACATCTTCTGTGAGATGTACGTCCTGCTGAGGCTGGCATGTTCCGACATCCAAATCAATCACACAGTACTGGTTGCCACAGGTTGCTTCATCTTCCTCATTCCCTTAGGGTTCATGATCATGTCCTATGTCCGCATCGTCAGAGCCATCGTCCGCATCCCCTCAGCCGCTGGGAAGTACAAAGCCTTTTCCACCTGTGCCTCTCATTTGGCTGTGGTCTCCCTCTTCTATGGGACACTGGGCATGGTGTATCTGCAGCCCCTGAACACCTACTCCATGAAGGACTCAGTAGCCACAGTGATGTATGCTGTGGTGACCCCCATGATGAACCCTTTCATCTACAGCCTGAGGAACAAGGACATGCATGGTGCTCTGGGAAGACTTCTCCAAGGGAAAGCCTTTCAAAGGTTAACATGAGGGAAATTTGGGGCTTGCAGTGGAGACTCGAAATTTCTTTCACCCTGTGAAAGGCCTGTGGGGGATAAAGGAGTGATTAAAACATAAGTCCACCTCAGAATGAGTTTACTGATTTGTAGAGAAGACACCTCTACATGATCCAATGTCCCCCAGACCTCACCAGCCTTGGCAATAACTAAGGTCATCTAACATCTGTAAATTGGGAAGCATGTACCTCAGAGGTAGCTGTGAGGACCAAATGAGATAATGTTCAGAAGGTCTTAGCAGAGTGCTTGACCCATAGTAAGCACTATTGTTATTATGCAGCTATAGCGGAGCAAAAACAATGAGGCAGGAAACAGCCTAAATTATTTTTTTATTAAACAAATAATTTGAATTTATTGCAGAAATACAAATAAGCAAAAAATAATTATTTTTGTTTCTACCATCCACCGATAACTATTGTTTGCTTTTGATGTAAATTCTAGACTTCAATTTCTGCTAAATATGTTTTTCTTTCCAGAATGAATTCAAGTTGTTTTGAAACTTGCTTTTTCACATAATGATAACATCTTTGCGTGTTAATAAATACCCAGCTACATTATTACTTAATGCCTGTACAATATTTCAGTGTTAAATTTCATGACTATATCATAATTCATTTAATGCACTTCGTATTACTTGATATTTAGTTTTTTCCCCCATACTTTTTTTTTAATTGAATGGTACATTCAATTATGTACATTAATGCACTTCTGGGGTACAGTGTGGGGTTTTCACACACAATCCGAAACACTCCCATCAAACTGGTTAACATAGCCTTCATGTCATTTTCTTAGTTATT
>NW_003852540.1:2608609-2610780 GCF_000181295.1 Otolemur garnettii | reverse complement strand
AACTTCTTTCTGGGCTCAGCTCCCTGTCTTTGACTTCATAGATTCTGATTCCAACCAGTTTTTCTTCCTTTGTTCAGGAGCCTCTGACTAGGGTTGCTACCAGTCGGCCATCTTCCCAGAATCCTCCCTTTACTGTTTTCATTTGAATTGCTCTGATGTAGTAAGCTTGAACTTTTTCCTTGTATTTGTTAGCAATTTGCATTTCTTTTATTCATTATTCCTGAGCAGTTTTTGTTAACTGTGTATTGTTCAGTTTCCGGTACCATGGAATCCCTGTGTATGCCTCTCCCTCAGGAATAACCACAATCCTCAATTTTTTGCATATCATTTTCTTCCTTCCCTTCATAGTATTATTATTTATGGTCAAAGACAAATCAAAAATATAGGGATGAATCTCTAAGCAAAAGTTTTACTTGGGAATATATAAAAACAGAATTGTAATTCAAGGCATATGGAATGACTGAAATGATCTTCAGTATGTCTGGAGAACAAAGAAAAGGTTAGCATTTTATTAGGAATGAGAAATGTTATGTTTATTGTTTTGAAAGAAAGCTCATTGGTGCTAGTGAAATTTTAGAGGGGGTGGCATGTCCTGCTCGGTAAGTGATAATAGTAGGAAAGCTAGCCTTAGAGTCATGGCAGGCTGTTTCAGCAGTTACTACATAAAACTGGTCTTAGGGCTACAGCAGGTCATTTCAGCCAGGCAGCTGGGCTTGTGGAATAATTTGTAGAGCAGGCATTTTAAACCCTGAATGATTTTTCCCCTTGGTCCCTTGACTCTAATTTAGTTGGTTGACAAAAAATAACTCTAATTCATTTACTCCATTTTCCTAACATACATGTATCCTAAAATATGTACATTATTTACAATTGCAAATTTTAGAAATTTAATATAAATGATATCATATTAGACGTTCTTTTTATCAAGTTTATCAAGGCATATTTATATAAAAATATTAATAATTTGCATACAACTTAAGGCATACAATTTGATGAGCTTAGCAAATGTATATACTAGTGTAGCCTCCACTGCAATCAAAATGTTGCCTATTTTCCTCAATCCTTTGTCTTTGACCCCTCCCTCCACCACAGGGTGTGGACAGTCACAGATCTGCTTCTTTCACTGTAGATTAGTTAATATTTTCTAGAATTCAAGACAAATGTAATCATTTGTGTCCAACTTCTTTAAATCAACATAATTTAAAAATAGTCTATCCATGTTGTGAATGTCAGTGGTTTGCTCAGTTTTAGTGCTGACTGCTATCTCACCTGTGTCCATTCACCTATACTGATGGGCATTTGGGGTGTGGGCTGGGCAGCTGCCTCCTGACATTCATGTGTGTGTACAATCTTCCCTATGTGTAGGGGCTGAATTTAGGGACTTACTTCTAACCTGTAGAATATGGTGAATTCAGAGGGACATTTCTTCTGAGAGTAGGCTATAAGAGACTATAGTTTCCATATCCTCTGTCTTTTTCTCCCTGCCCCCTTCATTGCTTGCCCTGAGGGAGGAAGCAACCATGTAGTGAGGCCCCAGCAGTGAGGAACTACAGGCAGCTTCCGGTCAACACCCAGCAAGGCACTGAGGCCCTCAGTCCAACAACCAGCAAGGAGTTGAATCTTACCATGATCAATTAAAAATATCAAGATTCCAAAGACAGGAAGGTAAATACGGATATAAAATATCTCACTTATACTTTTTAAATTTGATTAACATATTGAAATGGTAATAATATTTTAGATTATTGAATTAAATATATTATTAAAATTAATTTCACCTGCTTCTTTTTTTTTTTTTTGAGACAGGGTCTCACTACGTCACCCTTGGTAGAGTACTGTGGCATCACAGCTCACAGCAACCTCAAACTCTTGGGCTTAAGTGATTCTCTTGCCTTAGCTTCCCACATAGCTGGGACTAGAGGCATCTGCCACAATGCCTGGCTATTTTTTGTTGCAGTTGACATTGTTGTTTAGCTGGCCCGGGCTGAATTTGAATCCACCACCCTCAGTGCATATGGCCGGTGTTGTAACCACTGTGCTATGGGCACCGAGCTTCACCTGCTTCTTTTTTTTTTTTTTGGAGATGGAACCTCAAGCTATCCCCCTGGGTAGAGTGCCATGGCATCATGCTCACAGCAACCTCCAACTCCTGGGCTCAAGCGAGTCTCCTG
>NW_003852540.1:2605754-2608447 GCF_000181295.1 Otolemur garnettii | reverse complement strand
CACAGGCGCCAAGCCTTCTTTTTTTTTTTTATGAGTACATATACATGTGTATATTCGTATATTATATCCACTTTTGCCTTCACAGAATTAAAAGGCTAAATTTAATGACAATAATAATATTTAACATAAGGACTGAGAACAAAAACCTCATAAAGAATGAAAGAAGATAAATACATTCAGAAAAAAAATCAGACGATTGCTGCAATGAATAATAGTAATAATGTAAAGAAAGTAACATTCACATTGTCAGATAGAAGTATGTCTATTATAGAATACTGTGATCAGTTAACTTCTTCGTCTTATTTTGTTTTTTCCAAAGTCTCAAAAAAAAAAATAGACAACTAATATTTATAAATAAAAGATAATTTCCAAAAAAACAGATCATGCCAAATCTTATAGACAATAGAAAAAGAAATACTTTACAATCATTCTACTTAAACTGGATACACCTGATATTAAAATTGGAGAAAATATATTATTGTAAAAGGGAAATTACAAACATATTTCACTTATAAATGAGGATGCAATATGATAAACAACATATTAACATGTTGAATTAAAAATTGTTTAAGTAATGTACTTTGGTCAAATTTAAATACAATTTATATGCTTCACCTGCTTCTTTATGCTTTCATTAAAGGGGCTTTAAAAGTTTTAAATTACCTATGTGGTTTGGATTAAATTTCTACTGGATGGCACTTCTCTGGATGAGAGGTTCCTCCTCCAGAAATAACTTATTTTTGCCTCTGGCAAAAATGATAGAGCTGACTAAAGCTGAGTTTCATTCTTTGTGAGGGCTGGCCTATTCCCTATTATGTCTCACTCCTACACTGTAGCATGTTCAAGGTCCCAGTTGAGAACGTAGAGTGTTTGCTGTGCCTTTCCCTTTAGCAGTACCCTTTCTCCAAGTCCTGTCTCTCCAGCCCATGAGGCTGTTAGAGCTCTGCTCATTCTTAACCTCCCAGCTGCACTTTCTGCTATCTCAGTCCCTGTATTGGCATCCATGGAGGCCTTTGGAGGGGAGAAAGTTCAGTGGTCAGTAGTATCTTTTTGTGATTCCTTTCAAATCATACTTGGTAGCTCTTTGATGCCTCTTAGACTTCTAAGGGCAAAGTAATTTCTTTTTTTTATTTTCCAAGTGGATGAGACAATACATTTCATTACTGTTTGTGCCATTTCAAGTTGGGTTTTCTGTTCTTTCTCCTTTAAAAGTATCTGGATTGATTTCTATGAGCAACTTCAGTCCCTGGGTGTGGCTGGAATATACTTACTATGTTCATTCATAATCACCTTTTAAAATTATCCCACAATAACCTGGATAGAGAATGGAGAAGCAAGAATCCAATGTACTCAATTCCAACATGAAGGCAGTAAATGATCTAGTACATGCCCACATAAGAGAAAAACTCAAATCAACTCAAGGTGGGGTGTGGGAGAATAAGGGACTGGTGAGAGGGTGGTGTTTCCAATTAATGGGCACAATGTTAGGGCGTATGGCACACCTTCTGGGGGCAGGTCACAGTTATAAAAGGGACTTTACCTAACAAATGCAAACACTATAACCTAATTCTTTGTACCCTAAGTTAACCTGAAACAATATAAAAAAAAAATTATCCCAAAACTGACATACAGTTTTCACGTGTCAAAGTCATTTCTTTGCTTACCTCCCAGCAAGAATCTAGAGTGGCCCTTTTCAAGCCAGATTTCCTGATGGAATTAACCTAATGGCATCCATTCTATATAATGGACTAATTTCTGACTTGTATATCTAGAATGCTGTTAGTGTGGTTAGCTATGTATCTTTGGGAGAACTAAGAAAATAGTCATTCAAATGATTTTGTATAGGGATTAATTTTCCCATAAAAACTCAGTTAAGAAATGCTAATATAAAAGATATTAAACTACTACAGGCCACATGCCTACCCAGAACCATCCTGTGGCCAGGGAAATATATATTCTGATACCTTCAATCTGCAGCCATGGCCAGCAGTACACTCCCTGAACTATCTGGATGCCAATCAGAAAGTGGTAGCTATTAAAAAGGGGGTAATAGAAGTCAGACAGACCATAAATATTTGTCACAAACAATTATCAAATAAAATAAAATGTGGACTTCTGCTTTATACTGCAACATAGAACTTGTAAGTCATCATTCCCATCCTCACAAGAAGAAAACAGCTGAGAAAACTGAAAGGAAACAACTCTTCTTAGATTCCCCAGGGAACAGAGGTCACAGACAATCTGTTTCCTTGAAAAATGGAGCAAGACTGATATACAGAATCACAGCTTACGTGGAGCAGAAGCCCACTGCTGGAGACAGCAAAGGTGGGAACACTTAGACTATAATTGACAAATTGCTGGAGAACAGAAGTGGACTAGCCTGAGAGTTAAAAACTCTGTAGTGGAGGGACAGAGTTAGGACAATAGGAATCTCACAGTTTCCTGAGTTTTACCCCTAGGAACTTCACTGGAATATCCAAGTGAAAACTGGGGGGAAATGCCTTTATGCTTCTGGCAGGGAGAGGGGGAAAATTAACCATGTTGCAATATGCCCAGAGTATACTTATTTAACAAAGTCTTGGGGGGGCGGAGCCAAGATGGCGAACTGCAGCCAGCTTTTTACAGAAGCTCCCGTCCAGAAGGAGGCTGAAAGGACAGAACCTTAGCAAATTAGCTGATGGTTTGGAGCAGAG
>NW_003852540.1:2593963-2601489 GCF_000181295.1 Otolemur garnettii | reverse complement strand
AAAAAAACAAAGTCTTGCCCTTGAGGGAAACTGTTTTACCAGAGCCTAACCAAGTGTGGGTTTTACCAGAGCCCAATCGAGAACATGGAGGGAGAAAAATATCCAACTTCCTCTAGTAAGGAAAGGAAATATGACTCTATCCTTCCAGTATCACCTAAGAGGGAGGAGGGAGCTGAGCAGGACTGGGACACAGAGTGAGACCTGAGTCTTGAGGGAGACTGGGACCTAGTTGTAAGATTATATTAACAGAATGTGCTCCTTGCTCCCACATCAGTATGTCTCCACCACCACATCAGTAGTTCTCCTATACAATGAAGTGATTACAATGGAAAGAACTTCAAGGATTGGATTCTATTAAAGAAGGAATGTCTAGGGAAATGCAAAGATAATGGGGAGACAAAAAAAAAATACCAGACAAATCTTAGCCTCTGATACCTATGTGTACAGCAAAAAGTAAGCACAGTAGGATTCCTGGGCAGGTAAACAAACCTTCACACTAAAGACCTACTTACCATGGCTCCGTTTGCAAAATACATCATGACCAACATGCAACAAAAAATTACAAAAGGCAAAGTATAGTGCCTGAAGAGACAAAGCAAGCATTAGAAAGCAAGCATTAGAACTAGACTCGGATGTAATAGAGATTTGGAATCATCAGACTGGGAATTTAAAATAAGTGTGATTAATATTCTAAGGGCTGTATTTGAAAAGTGGAAAACATGTAAGGAGAACAATGGAAACTTTAAGAATCAAAAGAAAACGCTAGAAATCAAAAACAGCATTACAGAAGGAAGAGTGGCTTGATGGAGACGTAGACTAATGTTTGTCTTCCCTCTTCCCCATACTTATGTTGAAACCTAATCTCAGTGTGATAGTATTTGGAGGTGGAGCCTAGGTCATGAGGGCAGAGCCCTGATAGATAGGATTTTATAACAAGGGCCCAGGGAACTCCTTGCACCATTAAAGGTGAAGTGAGAAGACAGCCATCTACAAAGCAGGAAGTGGGATTTCATCAGACACCAAATCTATTGGTGTCTTGATCTTGGACTTGCCAGTCTCCAGAACTGCAAGAAATAAATTTCTCTGGTTTATAAGCCACCCAGTTTATGATGTTCTGTTATAGCAGCCTGAATGGAAGACTGTCAAAGGCTTTAACTTATGTGTGTGCGAGGAAGGTGACATTAAATAAGAGAAAAAGACACACCAGGAGATGGAGCTGGAACATGCCTTTCTTGACTTAAGATACATCATGTATGCATTCATGTAGTTTTATTTAGTGGACTCTTTTCCTTGCTAGACACATTCTGTTCTCTACTTACATCATTACATCTTCAGAATTCTTATGTGATAATGAATAGGAGAAACTTATTTTTTTGAAGATAAAAGGCAAACAGTTGAATGTGATAAATAATTTTTGGCACTGAGCTGGTGGCTTAAAAAAAAAAAAAAATTCCACACTCCAATCTGAAGAGAATTTCACATCCCCACTAGAAGAAAACTTTGCATTGATATTATTAGTAACTTAAGCCATGATTTTTTTTTTTTTTTCTTGAGACAGAGTCTCAAGCTCTGGCCCTGGATAGAGTGCTGTGGTGTCACAACTCAAAGCAACCTCAAACTCTTGGGCTTAAGTGATTCTCTTGCCTCAGCCTCCCAAGTAGCTAGAACTACAGGTACACGCTATAATGCCTGGTTATTTTGGTTTGGGTTGGCATTGTTGTTTGGCAGGCCCAAGCTGGATTCGAACCTGCCAGCTCCGGTGTATGTGGCTGGCGCCCTAGCCACTTGAGCAATAAGCACCAAGCGTACTTAAGCTATGATTAACCAAATGACCCTTCCCCATGCAACATTGTTTCCCAGGCATACAGGAATATGAGGCTTCAACTCTACCCAGAAAATGAACATAGCCAAAAAAACAAGGCAGCCACTTGCCCAGAAGGCTTGTTTGAGTGGCAGAATCTAACTTCACATCCTCCATCTTTTTTGTCTCTGTAGCACTTACCACCATGTGATGTATGATATGTGATGCTTATTTATTTTGTTCACTTTTGCAGCATGTGAGTGGTATGAATGGAGAGATTTTGTCTATTGCCTTCATCAATGCCCTATAAGACTGGCTGGATCATAGAAGTAATTCATAAGTATGTGTTGAATGAATTATGCAGGGTCTCCTTGTATGACAAAAATGGAGCACTGATCTTCAGGCATCAGGAGACAAGAAAAAAAATGGCTATGGTCTATTTACAGGTTACTGCCTTCATGCGAAATTTTCCTCCATCCAGAAGAGGCAGGAAGGAGGGATCACCTCTCAGATCAATGAACACCTCCCCATGAGTATCTTCCACAGAGCAGCCTGAACATCAGTGTTTCTAAGGCTATAGATAAGTGGGTTCAGCATGGGGTTGATAACAGTGTTGAAAATTCCAACCCCTTTATCCTTGTCTGAAGCTTCCTCTGAACCCAGACGCATGTAGTTGAAGATACCTGTCCCATAGAAGAGGAAAACCACAGTGAGGTGGGAGCCACATGTGGAGAGGGCTTTCTTCCTGCCCTCTGCTGAGCGTATTTGTAGAACCGCAGCTGCCACATGGATGTAAGAGGTGATGATGAGAACCACAGGTGTACCTGCCATTAAAAAACCCAGAGCAAAGAGCAGCAGCTCATTGAGTTGGGTGCTGGAGCAGGAGAGCTGGAAGAGCTGTGGGAGGTCACAGTAGAAATGGTTCACCTCGTTAGGGCCACAGAAATTGAGAGTAGTTAAGGCAAGAGTGTGGGTCAAGGTATTGGTGAAGGAACAAGCCCAGGACACAGCCACCAACATCCTCTGGACTGTCTGGCTCATGTGGGTGCTATAGGTGAGTGGCCGGCAAATGGCCAAGAATCGGTCATAGGCCATGGCAGTCAACAGGAAGCAGTCCATCCCAGCCAGAAGGTGGAAGAAGAAGAGTTGTGTAAGGCAGGCACTATAGGAAATTGCACGCTTGTGGGATAAGAGATGACCCAACATTGCAGGAACAGTGACACTGATGCACCCAACATCCAGTACTGATAGATTCCCCAGGAAAAAGTACATGGGGGTATGGAGTTTGGGCTCCTGCAGGATGGCAGCCAGGATGCTGAGGTTGCCCCCAACAGTGACCAGGTAGGCAAAGAGGAAGAGTACAAAGACAACTGGCCACAGCTCCGGTGTCTCTACCAAGCCCAGCAGGATGAACTCAGCAACTGCAGTTTTGTTGGTCCCAGCTTCTGGCTCCATGAGTTACTGTAAGAAAATGTCCCAGCAGGGGAGGTATCAGTCCTCTCATTCACTTACTCAACACAAACATATTAAGTCATTTTTGCTCAAAGCCCCATGGTGAGTTCTCAGTGTCTAGGTGTATATTTCCCCTGAACCCTGCCATACCTCACTCACTAACCTCCCTACTTTAGTGCTTTTATCCTGCTGTTGGTTGAGACACCCAATGCCACCACTACTTTGTCCCTCCCCTCTTCTGCTAGCTGAATGGGTCACCATACTTTGAAAAATAAATTAAGATTCAAGATCTTATGTATAACATGAGGACTCTGGTTAATAAAGAATTCAAGTCTGCCAATTGCGTTCATGAACTCATCCTACAAAAAGTGCTCTCAAGGATAGACTAGACCCTGACATCAGTGCATAGCTTTCCCAGGAGAGTGGCCTAAAGTGACCAATGAGCTATATAGTACTTTTTTCTAGAATGAGTTCATGAATGTAATTGGCAGACCTTGTATTCAGTATTTTGCTGAATGTAGATTATACCTGCTCTTGACACTGGGTAAATGTGAGATGATGGATATGTTCATTTGTTTCACTATCACAACCATTTTACTGCATCTATTTTTCTCATTACATCATGTTCTACACCTTAAATATACACAATAAAATTTGCTAAAAAATAAGTCTTCTTCTTTAAATATAGCAAGATTGAGGTCAAATTTCCTCAGTGTTCTCTGAGGGATGAGCCAAAACCAATAAGAAGATTTCAAAACAGAAATCTTACGACACTAGAAAGCATTTATAAACATAACCCAGGTTTAAAGCTTTCCAGCAGTAAGTGAAATCAAGGGCAAGAATCAGAGATGACATCCATGACTGAGGGTGTCAGGAAGACCAGATGAGTACATTTCTCTAAGATGAGAGACTATACTCTGAAGTATAAATTAAAATCTCTTGTTCAGTAAGTGGTGCTATTATTGTTACTTAAGCCCTTATACTGGAGTTTGAATAACATCTTAATGCAAAATTATATATTCTGTGTACATGGTTAGCTCTTCCTCTCTAAAATCAGAGTTGTAAGCAGGCCCTGTGTTGCAGCAAAGGATGTCTCCAATGGGAGGGTTTCTCAGTAACCATCATCCCAGATGAGGTCTCCATTGTGTGTGTTCAGGCCACAGGGAAATAATAGAAAGGATACCACATGGATAAGAACTTGTAAGGATCTTCAATATGTCCTTAAAGTTGCAAGAGCATGTTTTTTTTGGGGGGGGGGGCGGTGGGTGGAGGCGAGGGCAGTAATCATCCTCAGGCCTGATTGTCATTGGTAAACTTGGTAACTAAAATATGCTTTGCAAATCAACAGGTCAATGGCTGGATAACAGCTTCTTACATATGACACATTGAATAACATTTCATGGGGGTGGAGCCAAGATGGCGGACTGCAGTCCGCTTTTTACAGAAGCTCCCGTCCAGAAGAAGGGTTAAAGGACAGAAGTTTAGCAAGAGAGCTGATGGTTTGGAGTGGAGCCAAGAGAGAAGATTGAAGAGCACACTTCAATCTTCCTGAGGTGAGCTGCGACCCCAAAAATACAAGCAAAAGGTACAAAATCCACCACCAAGCAGATGGGAGTCCCCTCCCCCACAACAAGGGCTCACAGTTTACTTCATGCAAACAAGCAAGCAGAGTTCAAACATCCTCCCACTTTATCCCACGGAAGAGACCCCCTAAAAACTGGACCTCCTACCCCTGCTGGCGTGCCACGGCACCCTTCTGCCAGGCATAAAACTGTAAAACTGTATAAAACTGTATATATTCTCCATCTGCAACATTGAACTCTGAGGATCTCCCCCCTCCCTCACCCTGAGGTCTGGAGGTTTGTTACCTACAGAGTCCAGATTCTTGGGCATCTCCTTGAGAGAAGTGGAGGGGGAAATGGCTGGTGCTGCTCTGTGATGACTGTGGCACAGGACTGAGGAGAAGAAAGTTGGCTCAGAGGAAGCCATACAGCAACAGTGGCATCCTGAGCTGCAAACTGATGCCATTCCAGATAGGCGAGCCCCATCTCTCTGGGCAACCAGAGGTTACGGACAGCTGCCATAGGCCCAACAGACTTGGGAACTTTTGTAAGTAAAGAGACCATTAGCACCAGCTCTCAGGGGAATAGCTGAGACAAAGGCAGTGGTCAGGCAGAGGCTGGAATTGACACCTGAGTGTAAACTCTAATTTGCTTGCTGCCCAGAGCTGAGTTCTTCACCAGCTCTAGCAGCCTCTGACTTGGTAGAAGAATCTAGCCAAGACAGGGGCTGGATTTGAGGGAACGTTCACAGCCTAATTTAAACACACAAGGCCCCTTGCCGGATGCAGATTTCTGGGTGATTTTGGCAGTCATAAACCCCAGGAGCAGTGGCCTACTGGAGTGAATAGGGTCACAGAGCTGGGGGATTACGAGTGACTGGGTGCAATGTGGGGAAGCAGGTATTAACCTTCCCAGACTAACCCATTTGCTGGGTGGGTCCCTTTGCCCTCACAGAGCACTGGAGCAAGTTATATCCGAGCTGCAAGCAGACCCCTCTTATCTAGCTGCTGGAAACATTTGAACTTTTCGACCTGAAACAGGTGCTGACTAGGACAACTGATTTGGACCCCTTAAACCAGGCAGACCACCCAGGGACTATTCAAAGGGGCACCCTGGGTGTATGGTTGAGGGGAGGTTTGATTTTCCTTGCCCAATTGTTGTTTGTGGGGGGCAGGGCAATTTAATTGCTGGTATTTCTCCACAGCAGAGACTTCAACCAAGAGAAACTGAATCCCTAGGGTAGGAAAGAGACCAGCTGAAAATAAGACAGAGCCACTTAACCCCACCACACCAAGCACATCCCCAGTCTCTCAGGCCGTAACACTGTATGGGTCCTTGACAAACCTCAAGGGGAAAAGCCAAACAGGGTAAAATAATCATGGGGTGGAATCAGTGGAAAAGCTCTGGTAATATGAATAACCAGAGTAGATCACCCCCCCCCGCCCCAGAAAGGATGTGGCTGGTAATATGAATAACCAGAGTACGTCAATCCCCCCCAAGAAAGGATGTGGCAGATGGAACTGAAGATCCCCTATATAAACAGATGGCTGAGATGTCAGAAATTGAATTCAGAATTTGGATTGCAAATAAGATTAATGGAATAGAGGCAAAGATAGAACTAGAAATTCAAGGAACATTCCAAAAGCTCACTCAAGAATTCAACAAATACAAAGACAAAACCACCAAAGATTTTGAAACATTAAGGCAAAAGATTGCAGCCTTCAAAGATCTGAAAAATACAGTAGAATCTCTTGGTAACAGAGTGAAAGAGGCAGAAGATCTCAGATCGTAGAAGACAAAGCTTCTGAATATGTCCAAACGTCCAAAGAGAATCAGAAATGGAAAGGAAAAATGGATTATTCTCTCAGAGAGCTCTGGAACAATTCAAAGAAAACTAATATTCACTTCATAGGAATCCCTGAAGGCAACGAAGTTGCTTCACAAAACACAGAGGCTCTTCTGTATGAAATTGTGAAAGAGAACTTTCCAGATATGTCAAGAGATCCTGAAATTCAGATTGTGGACAGTTTCAGAAACCCAGCATGACTCAACCCGAATAAGACATCCCCCAGACACATCATAATTAACTTCACTAAAGTTAATATCAAAGGGAAAATCTTGAAAGAAGTGAGACGTAAGAAAATCATAATGTACAAGGGGAAGAATATTAGAATAGCTGCAGACCTCTCTACAGAAATCTTTCAGGCAAGAAGAGGGTGGTCATCGACACTTAATCTCTTAAAACAAAATAACTTTCAGCCCAGGATCCTGTATTCAGCTAAACTGAGTTTCATTTATGATGGAGAAATTAAATACTTTAATGATATCCATCCATTGAAGAAATTTTCCATAAGCAAACTAGGTCTCCAGGATATTCTCAGACCTATTCTCCATAATGACCAGTGCAATCCTCCACCACAAAAGTAAACTAACTCAGAAACTATTGATCAAACTCCAACTTCCACAGTGGCAAAAGGATTAAGAACGTCCACTGGAATTTTGAACAACTCTATACCTAAAATTTGGTCGGGCTTATCAATAGTTTCAATCAATGTGAATGGCTTAAATTGTCCTCTAAAGAAGCACAGATTGGCTGATTGGATACAGAAACTCAGACCAGACATCTGTTGTATACAAGAATCTCAACTTAAAATACAAATATAGACTCAGGGTGAGGGATGGTCATCTATATTCCAGGCTAATGGAAAGCA
>NW_003852540.1:2580294-2591527 GCF_000181295.1 Otolemur garnettii | reverse complement strand
CCTGTAAAAAACTGAAACTAGACCCACACCTTTCACCATTAACTCTGATAGACCCTCACTGGATTAAAGATTTAAACTTAAGACATGAAACTATGAAAATACTAGAAGAAAGTGTAGGGAAAACACTTGAAGAAATTGGCTTGGGCAAAAACTTTATGAGGAGGACCCCTTGGGCAATTGAAGCAACATCAAAAATACACTTTGGGGACCTGATCAAACTAAAAAGCTTATGCACAGCCAAGAACACAGTAAATAAATCAGGTAGACAGCCTTCAGAATGGGAGAAGATATTTGCAGGTTATGTCTCCAACAAAGTTTCAATAACCAGAATCTATAGAGAATTCAAACTTATTATCGAGAAAAAACAAGTGATCCCATCTCAGGATGGGCAAGGGACTTGAATAGAAATTTCTCTAAAGAAGATAGGTGGATGGCCTACAGACATATGAAAAAATGCTCACCATCCTTAATCATCAGAGAAATGCAAATTAAAACTACTTTGAGATATCATCTAACTCCAGTAAGATTAGCCCATATCACAAAATCCCAAGCCAGAGATGTTGGCGTGGATGTGAATGAAGAAAAGGGAACGCTTCTACACTGCTGGTGGGAATGCAAATTAATTCGTTCCTTTTGGAGAGACATCTGGAGAATACTTAGAGAACTAAAAATGATCTGCCATTTGATCCTGTAATTCCTTTATGAGGTATATATCCAGAGGACCAAAAATTCCATTACAACAAAGATATTTGTATCAGAATGTTTATTGCCATCCAATTCATAACTGCTAGGTCATGGAAGAAGCCCAAATGCCCATCAACCCTCAAATGGATCAATAAATTGTGGTACATGTACACCATGGAATACTATGCAGCCCTGAAGAAAGATGGAGACTTTGACTCCTTCATGTTTATATGGATGGAATTAGAAAATATTCTTCTTAGCAAAGTATCTCAAGAATGGAAGGAAAAGTATCCAATGTACACAGCCCTACTTTGAAACTAATTTATAGCTTTTATAGGAATGTCATAACCTAATTATAGCTTTAGAATATGGGAAGCGAGTGAGAAGGGGAGGTGAGGGGAGGATGGGGGAGGGAGGGTGATTGATGGGGTCACCTCTATGGTTTATCTTACAAGGGTACAAGTGCATCTTTCTAAAAGCAGAATATGAACATTTTAACTCAATAAGAAAACGACATGAAGGTTATGTTAACCAGTTTGATGAGAGTATTTCAAAATATATATGAAAACAGCACACTGTACGCCATGATTGAATTAATGTACACAGTTATGCTATAAGAAATTTAAAAAAAAACAAAAAACAAAAAGAAAAACATTTCACTACTCTCATTTCCCCATATTTTAACAAAAGCATTAGATTGCTACCCTCTGATTTTCCACCTCCTTGCTTATGCTGCTTTTGCTGCCTGCAGTGGTTTACCTCCGACTACAGATGCCTCAGTATTTCAAGACTTCTTGCAAATATTGGCTGCTGAATTATTTGTTCCTTGAAAATTTCCCATCTCTCTCTCCTTTACTATCACCACAAAATATTTTTTAAAACTTATGACTCTTTACCTTTTAGCTCAGTCAGTTCTCTCCTACTTCACTGTGACTTGAGAACAGATATATGTTTCATTCATTTTTTCACTAGCAATAGTCATCATAAGATTGTACACATAGTATTAATAGTAACCCAGTATTTCATAAATACATGGATGATTTCAGGGAAAGAGAACATCAGTATGAGCTAGAGTTGTCATGGAAGACTTTTGGGACACAGTGAAATTAGGGCTACATTTTCTGAATTAGAAGCCTTAGGGGAGCTGTAGGGTTAAGTGCCTGGTGCAGGGTTGTGGCAGGAACTCCTTTGTGTTAATAGACAATTGGATCATAGACAAATCCATGTGTTGACAGGCTTTTCATCTAAACGTCCCCAAACAATGAGACTCTCACAGAGAAGCACATGATGGCCAAGGGCAGAGGAGCCAGGAAATAGCTGCTGCGGACTCTCAGAGGATAGAGATGCAGCTCACTTAAAACCTGAGGTTACGGGATGGCCTCAGGTCACCTGAGAATCCCATCCAGAGTGTCTGGCAGGGTCAGCACCAGGCCCATTCAGGATCCCTCCTGCATTGTCACTCTTCAGGCTTTCCTTCCTGAGCTGTGACAGGTCCCTATGCTGGGACTCCAACCCATCCCATCATGCTACCAGTGATGAAAGCACTCACCAAGGCCTTTGCTGAAGCGAAGGTCCTTGGCTGGTGATGCCATGGACCTGGACAGTGAACTGGACTTCATGGGTTCCCTCACACTCAGTAACATAGAGCAGGCTTCACATGAGAGGGGGCATGGGCAGTGGGGAGCCAAGACCTCTGGCTTATAGTCCTAGCTCTCTCCCTAAGTAGTTTTCCCTGCACTGGCTTATCAAACTGTTGGGGACAGAAGCCCTTTTCTGTTTTTTTTGTAAGAGGAGAACGACTCATGAGAATACTCACCCTGGAAGGGGCCTAAAATCCAGAGAGGGTTGTTCAGGAAACACAGTGAGGAGCTGTGCAGAACCAGTCATCCACCCAGAAAGCAAGTAATTAGCACTGTATTGGAAATGAGAGAAAAAATGCCAGAGGTAGTGGGTTCAAATCCAGCCCCAGCCAAAAAAAAAAAAAAAAGAAAGAAAGAAATGAGAGAACAGGCTGATGTCCTTTTTATCAGGAGGTAAACCTTTGGAAGACTCAGAAATTAGCCTTCCCAGGACAGAGAATTCTGTGGGAAGAGACAGAAAATGAAACCTCTCAATCCTCCATGTAGATGGCAACCATGGCTCATACTTTCTTGTATTTAGACCTCACAGAAAGCTCCATCTCTGGTGCTGGCTTCATGGGCAGGTGGTTAGAACAGGTGAGGCAGCTCCAGGTCCAGGTGTGTGAATGAGGTCTTGAGGACTTACACATATCCTCAAAGTCCCCAGGAAGAGAGAAGTGCAGGTGGGGACTAAATATGGGTTTTCTAAAGCAGAGATTTTCTTTCTTAGATGTCAACTCAGGGGGGTTGAGGAGAGACAGGTAATTTATGAATTTGCCTTGGAGGTGCAGATGAGGAAGAGAGCCTTGGGAAAGAGGGAGGAGCCTTCTTCAGCCAGCATCCTTACTTGTCCTCAGGAATGAGGTACTCTCTCTCTCTGGGGGCCTTATTAGTGGGACCATTGGGACAGTGTCTCTGGGACAGTATAATGATTCTGGAAGTGGTGATAGGAGCATTATGTCATTCTCAAAGGACTCTCAGGAAGTTGCTTACTAACAGGATATGTTAAGTCAAGCCCATAGACATTGAGAGCCCTGGTGGAAGTCACAGATTAATAGTGATGGGAAAGTTGAGGTTTGTGTTTCTAGAACTCTCATTCCCACTAATAACTGATCACCTAACATCCCCTCCCCCAAGACAGAGTGCTTTTTCTCCCAGCAGGGAAATCTGGTGCTATAGGAAAAACCTTATAGACAGACCTGCTCTTCTGGTTTTTAGTGCTTTGACTTTGTATAATAAGCTTTGTATAATAAGCTGCTATAATCAGCCTTATCTATGACATGAGCATGTATCCTCCACCACAGAGCCTTGCTGTGAACATTAAATTTAAGTACAATTCATTAAGCTGCCAGTAGAGGTTCGACAATTCATTTAGACATGCATTGCTAACATTGACGAGTGCTTGTTAAGTTCCTGGCAATGAGCAAGGAACTCTACTAGCCTGAAGGCCCTATAAACCCTCACAACAATTCTAGGAAGTAGGTAGTAGCAGACATCAGATGTTGTGACTCTGTTTTCTGATTCAGCCATGGCTGGTGGGACAGTTCTCTGCAGGCTTCTGCTCACTGCAAGTGACAGTGTAGCCTCTTCCTGGGATGCTCTCATAGGAGAACACTGGGGGAGCTTACTCTGTCTGAGCATATGTGGAGCTCAGCAGTGCAGAGGGCAACTTGACAATGGGGAATAGAGACAGTGGATAAATATGCTGCACCCATCTTCACACAATTCTGGGGGGACATTTCACATGCTCTTATATAATCAAGTATCCACTATCCATAGGAAGGACTGTGGTAATGCACCCCTCCATGAGGGACAATTCTTCCTTTTCTGTCTCACTCTGTTCATAAATCAGTCCTCCTCACTGGGACCACCTCCCAATAACCTCATTCATACTCCATGAGATTTCCCAGATAAACCAGACACAAATCTTGTCTTATACTCTATTTTGGAGAGAACCCAATAAGACATTTGATTCTGGGATAGCTCCAGGAAGCATATCCACCAGGAGGAATCCTGAAACTAGACCATCCACTCTGGGGTAAGTGGGGTTGGTAGCATCATACTTGCTCAGACTTGCTTGCGAATGATTAAGATGAGGCACAGGTGGAAAGAAAAATGCAGGGTTAAATGTCAGCTGTATTGCATTACTGTCATTAGCACTGTAGTAACTACAAGTATTGTGGAGTGTTAAGAATATGGATGGCTTGGGTGGCACCTGTGGCTCAAAGGAGTAGGGGCACCAGCCCACATACCAGAGGTGGTGGGTTCAAACCCGTCCAGCCAAAAACTGCAAAAAAAAAAAAAAAAAAAAAAAAAAAGAATATGGATGGCTTTTGTTAAGTTCCTTGGAAGCCTGGCAGAAACTGAGAAATGTTTCATGTTATCCAAAAGCCAACAGCTCAAGTCATGTGTGAAAGCTGGAAATCTTCCATGGTGACATTAAATGAGAGATTGATCTTCTGTAGCCATAGATGCCCAGTGCCCAGGCATAGAATCAGGCCCATGGCTTGATTGTAAGGGTGGAGCTAAAGTGAGAGGTGGACAGGTTGCTTGGACAGTTCTCCAATGTCAAAGTCTGAGTCCTGGTAGCAACCAACTGGAGTCCTGAGTCCTGGAATAGGAATGTTTGACAGGGATGAGAATAAAAACTTTGAATGCCTAGATTCTCTTGAATCTACTTGCCAGGGAAGCATCCTTTCCCTTGTTAGAGAAAGAAACCTTCTTTTACCTAAAGACCACAAAAACACATGCTACAGAGCAGAAGTCTCACAGGATGGTTCTTGTCCTCCTTGAGAACATCACCCACTTCCCTCAGTACCTCCAAAATAATTAAGATTAGGTCTCAGCACAGTGTGAGAGAGGAAATCCCATTTATCAGTCAAGAGGGAATAATTTACTCATTCCATAGAATTCCTCTACCTGGCTGTGGTAGGTGGAGTAGTGGCCTCCAAAGATACCCAACCAGATTCCTGGAAGACACTCCCATGGTGAAGGACACTTTAAGGTTAGAGATGTTGAGCTGGGAATATTATACTGGAACAGCTTGGAGGGGCCCAAATGTAATCATTAAAGTCCTCATTAAGAAAGTTGTGGAGGATTATTTGACAAAGAGAAGGTAGCATGATGATGGAAGTGGAGGTTGGAGTGTGGTAACCATAGCCACAGAAAGCCAATAGCTACTAGAAGCTGGAGGAGATGAGGAATGGATTCTCCTTTGAAGGCTCCAGGAAGAACAAGCCCTGCTGAAGTTTGAAGTTAGCTCCACAGGATGCATTGCAGACTTTTGCCTCTTCAAGCCATGAAAGAAGTTTCTGTTGTTTTAAGCCAGCCACGGTACGGCAGCAGAGGGAAATAACTCACCAGCTAACACAAATTGAAAGGAACTGGAAGTTCCTCTAGTAGTTTATGGAGGAGCAAATGTGGGAGTGGATCCTGAGGACCAAGGGAGCGAGGTAGAACATAAGGATGGATAAGCAAGTTAACTGACATGGGAGCACTTTATCATGAATCGACACATAACATCCCAGCAAGGACTTCTGGAATTGGTCCTAATAAACTGCTGAGATGTCTCATTGAAGCTTGGCTGAGATGATGGTGGAGACACAAGCCTTGCCTTCCGAGATTATTGAGGAAGGGGTCAGAGACTCAGGGGCATAGAAACCTTACAAGAGATCAGAGGAATCACTGCTGGATTAAGAAACCTTACATTAAGATCAGAGGTATCACTGCTGGGAAGGTTTAGGAGGCACTGCCTTAAGTAAGGGGATAAGAAATGCACTGGTGAGGGAAAATGTCATCTCTGAGAAACTCAGTGTCAGCTGTCCTATGCAGCCATAAATGCCTATGGTTTCAATATGCCTCTTTCTGATGACTAGCGAGGGTGAGCATCTTTCATGTACTTACAGAAAATTTCTACATTATTTTTGTAGAAAAACATCTGAAAATCTTTTGTACATTTTCACTGAATTTTTTTTTCATAAGGGGATGAAAGTTTTTATCTGGCATCATTCAGATGAAGAATTTTTTGAGAATTTCTTGTAGTGGTATAAGGGTGTCTGCTAGTGACAAGGACGTTGGTAATGCAACCTTCTTAGTGACATATGACAAATTCTCTTAGTTTTCCTTTAGCTGGAAATGCTTTAACTGTAAATTTTGTCTCTAATCTTAAAGGATGTTTTCACTAGATGTAGAATGCTATTTGGCAGTTTTTCTAGCATATGAACTATGTTCTTTCCCCCCTCCCCTGAGCCCATAACTTCTCATGGGAAGTCAGCTGTTAGTCAGATAATTGTTTCCTGGTGTGTAATTTGCCTTTGTTTCAAAATGATTTCACTCTTTCTCTTTCTCTTCAGATTTCAATGTTATGGCTTGGTGTACACTTCTTGGTGTTTATTCTGTCTGACATTTGTTTAGCTTTTCATCCTAAAAATATGTTTTATCAAATTTGGGAAGCTTAGTCATTATTGCTTCAAATATTTTTTTTGGGGGGGGCGGGCAAAATGGCCAACAGGTACCAGCTTCTGACATAAGCTCCTATCCAGAGAGAAGGATAAAGTCCAGAAAATACCCAACAGGTTGAACGCTAGGAGCCCAACCAAGAGAGAAGAGTGATATCTGCAGGATACCTCTGCTGAGGCAAGTTGTGACTCCTAGAAAGCAATCTACAGGTACATAATTCATCCCAAAGGAAGGGTGTCTGTCCTCTCCCCCAAGAAAGTTGTGTTTTTCTCTTTGTTTTCTTTTTGTCTGCTCCTATGAGTTTCCTACAGGCAAGCAGACTTATTGTCTCATCCCATGTGTGAGAGCTACAGAAAATGGGGTCTACTCCCCTAGAGGGACCCTGCTGAGACTCTGAACAACCACTCACCAGGTAGAAAAATCGAACTAATGTTTTGCTGCCATTTTGAATTCCCAGTCCACCCTTCCCCCACTTGCCTGCAGAGACAGTAAGGGGAGGCCCAAGAGCAGTGTCCCCTGACCCCTGTGGGACCAGGCACCCTGTCCCAGTCCTGCAGCCAGAGAACTGCTTGAGTTGTGTGTTAGCTGTGCAGCTGCTGGTGCTCCGCCACCGCTCTGGGTAACTGAGTGGGGTGCCCTGGAGACAGATCGACCCGTGCGTTCCTTGCACAACTGCTGGTGCTCCGCCACCACTCCAAGCACCTGAGTCGGGTGCCTAGAGGACTGATCGACCCATGCATTCCTGGCACCCCAGGCCCGGCTGCCCAAGAACTGTGAGAGGACACTCAGTTGAGAGGAAACCAGACTGGAGTGGTGGTACCTTGAGGTGAAGAGCAGCAGCTGCAACAGCTAGAACAATAAGGCTCACACCTCTGAAGCTTTTCCACACAGACACTCCCTATCTCTCCAAACAACCAGAGTAAGCCAGCATCTTCTCCAGTGGCAGCCACTGGCTGAACAGTTTGGGGACAGTCTTCAAATGGTCCAAATTCAGCATGGGGTGGAATCAGCAGAAAAACTCTGGTAACCTGAATAACCAGAGTAGATCAACTCCCCCAAGGAAGGATGAGGCAGATGCAATTGAAGATCCCACTATAAACAGATGGTTGAGATGACAGAAACTGAGTTTAGAATCTGGATAGCAAATAAGATTAACAGAATGGAGGAAAGGAGGGAATTAGAATTTCAAATTATTCAAAAGCCGTCTCAAGAATTCAATGATTTCAAAGATAAAATGACCAAAGATTCTGAAACACTGAGGCAAGAGGTGGCAGCCCTCAAAGATCTGGAAAATGTGGTAGAATCCCTCACTATCAGAATGGAAGAGGCAGAAGAAAAGATCTCTGACATTGAAGACAAAGCTTTTGAACACCCAAGTGCTCAAAGATGAACAGAAATGGAGAGCAAAAATGGATCATTCTATCAGAGAGCTCTGGGATAATTCAAAGAAAACTAATATTCATCTTATAGGAATCCTTGAAGGTGACAAAGTGGCTTCACAAAACACAGAGGCTCTTCTTCATGAAATTATGCAAGAGAACTTTCCAGACATGCCAAGAGATTCTGAAATTCAGATAGCAGACAGTTTCAGAACCCCAGCATGACTCAACCCAAACAAGACATCCCACAGGCACATCATAATTAACTTCACTAAAGTTAATGTGAAAGAGAAAATTGTGAAAGCAGCTAGACATAAGAAAACCATAACCTACAAGGAGAAGAATATTAGAATGACTGCAGATCTCTCTGCTGAAACCTTTCAGGCTAGAAGAGGGTGGTCATTGACTTTTAATCTCCTAAAACAAAATAACTTTCAACCCAGGATCCTGTATCCAGCTAAACTGAGTTTCATTTATGATGGAGAAATTAAATACTTAATGACATTCACATGTTGAAGAAATTTGCCATAAGTAAACCAGTCCTCCAGGATATTCTCAGACCTATCCTCCATAATGACCAGTGCAATCCTCCACCACATAAGTACATTCACACAGAAAATTTTGATCAAATTCCAACTTCAACAATGGCAAAAGGATTCAAGATGTCCACCAGACTTTTGAAAAACTCAATACCGAAAATTACACCAGGCTTATCAATATTCTCAATTAATGTGAATGGCTTGAATTGCCCTTTAAAGAGGCACAAACTGGCTGACTGGATACAAAAACTCAGGCCAGATATCTGCTGCATACAAGACTCTCATCTTACCTTAAAAGACAAATATAGAGTCAGGGTAAAGAGATGGTCATCTATAATCAAGGCAAATGGAAAGCAGAAAAAAGCAGGTGTTGCAATTTTATTCACAGATACAATAGGCTTTGAACCAACAAAAGGAAGCAAGGATGGCCACTTTATATTTTAAGGGTAATACTCAATATGATGAGATTTCAATTATCAATATGTATGCATCCAACAAGAATGCACCTCAATTTATAAGTGATACTAATAGACATGAACAACTTGATTTCTCCCATCTCCATCATAGTAGAAAATTTTAATTCTCCTTTGGCAGTGTTGGATAGATCCTCCAATAAGAAGCTTAGCAAAGAAATATTAGATTTAAACTTAACCATTCAGCATTTGGATTTAACAGACATCTACAGAACATTTCATCCTGACAAAACTGAATACACATTTTTCTCATCAGCCCAGGGAACATAGTCCAAAATCGACCACATCTTAGGTCACAAGTCTAACCTCAGCAAATTTAAAAGAATAGAAACTATTCTATGCATCTTCTCAGACCATCATGGAATAAAAGTTGAACTCAGTAACAACAAGAATCTGCCAGACTCATACAAAAACATGGAAGCTAAATAATCTTATGCTGATTGACAGATGGGTCAGAGACAAGATCAAGAAGGAAATTACCAAATTTTTAGAACAAAATGATGATGAAGATACGAGTTAACAGAACCTGTGGAATACCACAAAGGCAGTTCTCTGAGGGAAATTTATAGCACTGCAAACCTTCCTCAAGAAAATAAAAAGAGAGGAAGTTAACAACTTAATGGGAACATCTCAAGCAACTGGAAAAGGAAGAACACTCCAATCCGAAATCCAGCAGAAGAAAAGAAATAACCAAAATTAGAGCAGAATTAAATGAAATTGAAAACAAAAGGATTATACAACAGATCAATAAATCAAAAAGGTGGGGTTTTGAAAAAGTCAATAAGATAGATAAACCTTTGGCCAACCTAACCAAGAAAAAAAGAATAAAATCTCTAATTTCACCAATCAGAAATGGTAAAGATGAAATAACAGACCTCTCAAAAATGCAAAAAATTCTTATTACAAGAAACTTTATTCTCAGAAATATGAAAATCTGAAGGAAATAAACCAATACTTAGAAACACACCACCTTCCAAGACTTAGCTAGAAGGAAGTGGAAATGTTGAACAGGCCTATATCAAGTTCTGAAATAGCATCAACTATACAAAATCTCCCTAAAAAGAAAAGCCCCAGACCAGATGGCTTCACATCAGAATTCTACCAAACCTTTGAAGGGAAACTAGTACCTATACTACTTAACCTTTTCCTAAATATAGAAAAAGAAGGAATACTACCCAACACATTGTTCGAAGCAAACATCATCTTCATCCTCAAACCAGGAAAAGACCCAACAAAGAAAGAAAATTATGGACCAATATCACTAATGAATATTGATGCAAAAATATTCAACAAAATCCTAACAAACAGAATCCAACAACACATCAAACAAATTATACACCATGACCAAGTGAGTTCTATCCCAGGATCTCAAGGATGGTTCAACATCAACATAAATCTATAAATATAATACATCACATAAACAAATTAAAAAACGAAGATCATATGATTCTCTCAATTGATGCAGAAAAAGCATTTGATAATATCCAGCATCCCTTCATGGTCAGAACACTTAAGAAAATTGGTGTAGAAGGGACATTTCTTAAACTGATATGCCATCTACAGCAAACCCACAGCCAATATTGTATTGAATGGAATTAAGTTGAAAACATTTCCACTTAGACCAGGAACGAGGCAAGGTTGCCCATTGTCTCCATTGCTCTTTGACATTGTAATGGAAGTTTTAGCCATCACAATTAGGGAAGAAAAGTTAATCAAGGGTATCTATATAGGGTCAGAAGTGATCAAACTTTAACTCTTCACAGATGATATGATTGTATATCTAGAAAACACCAGGGATTCGACTACAAAAGTCTTAGAAGTGATCAAGGAATACAGCAGCATCTCAGGTTACAAAATCAATACTTATAAATCGGTAGCCTTTATATATACCAACAACAGTCAAGCTAGAAAAATAGTCAAGAACTCTATTCCATTTACAGTAGTGCCAAAGAAGATGAAATATTTGGGAGTTTACCTAACAAAGGACATGAAAGAACTTTATAAAGAGAACTATGAAACTCTAGGAAAAGAAATAGCTGAAAATGTTAACAAATGGAAAAACATACCATACTCATGGCTGG
>NW_003852540.1:2565041-2574549 GCF_000181295.1 Otolemur garnettii | reverse complement strand
TCTTCTTAGCAAAGTATCACAAGAATGGAAGAAAAAGTATCCAATGTACACACCCCTATTATGAAATTAATTTATACCTTTTATATGAAAGCTATAACCTAATAACAGCCTAAGAATATGGGGAGGGAGGATGGAGAGGGGAGGGGCAAATGGGTAGAGGGAGGGGGATTGGAGGGATCACTTCTGTGGTTTATCTTACAAGGGTACAAGTGAATCTTTCTAAGAGTAGAATATGAACGTTTTAACACAATAACTAAGAAAACTGAAAAAAAAAAAAGATGGAGACTTTATCTCCTTCATGTTTACATGGATGGAGCTAAAAAATATTCTTCTTAGCAAAGTATCTCAAGAATCGAAGAAAACATATCCAATGCACTCAACCCTACTATGAAACTAATTTACAGCTTATTCATAGGAAAGCTATAACCCAATTTTAGCCCCGGATTATGGGGAGAAGAGAGAGGTAAGGGTGGGGAGGGTGGGTGTAGGGAGGGTAATTGGTGGGATCATGCCTATGGTTCATCCTATAAGGGTACATGTGAATCTCTCTAAATGTAAAATATAAATGTTTTAACACAGTAACTAAGAAAAATACATGAAGGCTATGTTAACCAGTTGGATGAAAGTATTTCAAATTGTATATAGAAACAGTACACTGTACCCCATTATAGCCTTAATGTACACTGCTATGATTTAATAAATTTTTTTTCTAAAATCACAGAGCAGTGGATGAGTGGAGATGCTGCAATTATAATCCGTATCCCTGATTTTTGTTCACAAGAATTTTGCCCTTTGAGGGAAATGCATTATCTTTAATCCCAAAGTATCTGGAGACCCATGAGTAAAATAGTTTATTCTTGTCCTTTACATGAAATTGGCAGGCAGACCTCAAAGACAGGGAGGCTGAGGACTTTGATGGCCTGATAGGTTGTAAAGGGTGAACTCTCAGTGCACACTCTTTCCTCTCTCGCTCCCTTCTGTCAGTCCTAGTTTCTGTCTTATGATCATCTCCTAGCCAGAAGAAGTTGAAGAGGAGTGCCCCACTACCTTACACCTTTGAAAAAATTAAGCTCTATTTTTTTTCCTGGTAGCAAGAGTGAGGCCAAACAATGACATCAAAGGCACAGAAACTGTTTATTATTAACACATGGCCACACACTGATGGGAGGTGATTCCACAGTGTGAATTTTATTCTCATCTCCTACCTCTTCTCATTCTTCATGTATTCTACCTCTATTTTTCTCTCATTCGCATTCCTGGGGCATCTTGTTGGATGCCCCTACTTCTCCTATCCTGTCTTACATTCCCTCAGTGCCATCCTTCCTTCCTACTCTGTTTGCTCACATCCTGGGTGAGCAAACAAAATGGGTGGACACAAGGATGGATGTCCACCCATCCTTGTGTCCTCATATATCATCCTCATTGCTCTACTCCAAACCTGTCCTGTCTCCCACTCTCATATCTTCACTTTCTCATGTCAGCACATCCTTCCAGTCTCTTGACTCCAAGAGGAAATCACAGAGAAGCTAAACTCCATGGGGACAGTCTTAGGAATGATACAGCAGAGGGACAGTAGAATTGCCCAGACAGAGTAAATAGCCTCAGAAATGAATGGACTGAGGGCTGGATGAACATCAGGAGGAGATACGCTGGGTTGGAGCTGTGCTGAAGTACTAATAACATAAAGTAGGAAAGAGGGACTTCCAAAGCTTGAATAGTTAGAAATAAAATAATTAAAAAGAGGATAGAATGGGTAAAGGGCACTTCTACAACTTGAACTTTACCTTGGAAGTAAGAATATTGTACCCTAAAAATCTGTACCCTCATATTAATTTGAAAATAAAAAGAGAATAGGTAAAGGGAGGAAAGGGTGTCGTGTGGTGTATACTTGGTCAACACATTTGAGAAGTGGAAGAGAAGAGTAATTCAAGTAGTGATAACAATACACATTTAAAGACAAGTTTTAATATAGTCATATCACACCTTTGTGTGCTTTAAATTAACTAATCAACTCAGTCAGTGAATGAGAGAGAGAGATTGATTTTCTTCCAGGAACTACATATAGAGGTATGTATTTTCCAAGCAAAGAGCTTTGAGAGAGAAAACTTTGGAGGAAAAGCTATATTGGGTACTCTACAATGAAAATTCTAAGGGCCTAATGGAGTACAAATGGTTACTGTTTCAAAGGCTTTAACATGTGTGTGTGAGGTTGGTGATATTAAGAGAAAAAGACACGCCAGGGGATGGAGCTGGAACATGCCTTTCTTGACTTAAGATACATCGTATATGGATTCTTGTAGTTTTATTTATTGGGCACTTTTCCTCTCTAGACACATTCTGTTCCCTACTTACATCATTACATCTTCAGAATTCTTATGTGATAATGAATAGGAGAAACTTATTTTTTTGAAAGTGAAAGGCAAACAGTTGAATGTAATAATTTTTGGCACTGGGCTGGTGGCTTAAAAACAAAAAAAAAAGACTTTCCACCCTCTGATCTGGAAAGAATTTCACATCCCCACTAGAAGAAAACTTTGCATTGATATTCTTAGTTACTTAAGCTATGATTTCTTTTTTTTTTTTGAGACAGAGTCTCAAGCTGTCACACTAGGTAGAGTGCCAGCAACCTCAAACTCTTGGGCTTAAGCGATTCTCTTGTGTTAGACTCCCAATTAGCTGGGACTACAGGCACACACCACAACACGTGGCTATTTTGGTTGTGGTTGGCATTGTAATTTGGCAGGACCAGGCTGGATTTGAACCCACACACACCAGCTCTGGTGTATGTGGCTGGCACCCTAGCTGCTTGAGCTACAGGTGCCAAGCCTACTTAAGCTATGATTAACCAAATGACCCTTCCCCATGACACATTGTTTTCCAGGCACATAGGACTATGAGGCTTCAACTCTACTCAGAAAATGAACATAGCCAAAAAACAAGGCAGCTACTTGCCCAAGTGGCTTGCTTGAGTGGCAGAACCTAACTTCACATCCTTATGTGAATGCTTATTTATTTGTCCACTTTTGCAGCATGTGAGTGGTATGAATGGAGAGATTTTGTCTATTGCCTTCATCAATGCCCTATAAGACTGGCTGGATCATAGAAGTAATTCATAAGTATGTGTTGAATGAATAAATGAATGAATTATGCAGGGTCTCTTTGTACGACAAAAACGGGGCACTGATCTTCAGGCATCAGGAGACTGAAAAAAAAATGGCTATGGTCTAATTTTACAGGTTACTGCCTTCATGGGAAATTTTCCTCCATCTGGAAAAGGCAGGAGGAGAGACCTTATCACCTCTCAGATCAGTGAACACCTCCCCATGAGTATCTTCCACAGAGCAGCCTGAACATCAGTATTTCTAAGGCTATAGATAAGTGGGTTCAGCATGGGGTTGATAACAGTGTTGAAAATTCCAACCCCTTTATCCTTGTCTGAAGCTTCCTCTGAACCCAGACGCATGTAGTTGAAGATACCTGTCCCATAGAAGAGGAAAACCACAGTGAGGTGGGAGCCACATGTGGAGAGGGCTTTCTTCCTGCCCTCTGCTGAACGTATTTGTAGAACCGCAGCTGCCACATGGATGTAAGAGGTGATGATGAGAACCACAGGTGTACCTACCATTAAAAAACCCAGAGCAAAGAGCAGCAGCTCATTGAGTTGGGTGCTGGAGCAGGAGAGCTGGAAGAGCTGTGGGAGGTCACAGTAGAAATGATTCACCTCGTTAGGGCCACAGAAATTGAGAGTAGTTAAGGCAAGAGTGTGGGTCAGGGCATTGGTGAAGGCACAAGCCCAAGACACAGCCACCAACATCCTCTGGACTGTCTGGCTCATGTGGGTGCTATAGGTGAGTGGCCGGCAAATGGCCAAGAATCGGTCATAGGCCATGGCAGTCAACAGGAAGCAGTCCATCCCAGCCAGAAGGTGGAAGAAGAAGAGTTGTGTAAGGCAGGCACTATAGGAAATTGCACGCTTGTGGGATAAGAGATGACCCAACATTGCAGGAACAGTGACACTGATGCACCCAACATCCAGCATGGATAGATTTCCCAGGAAGAAGTACATGGGAGTGTGGAGTTTGGGCTCATGAAGGATGGCAGCCAGGATGCTGAGGTTGCCCCCAACAGTGACCAGGTAGGCAAAGAGGAAGAGTACAAAGACAACTGGCCACAGCTCCGGTGTTTCTACCAAGCCCAGCAGGATGAACTCAGCAACTGCAGTTTTGTTGGTCTCAGCTTCTGGCTCCATGAGTTACTATAAGAAAATGTCCCAGCAGGGGAGGTATCAGTCCTCTCATTCACTTAACACAAACATATTAAGTCATTTTTGCTCAAAGCCCCATGGTGAGTTCTCAGTGTCTAGGTGCATATTTCCCTTGAACCCTGCCATACCTCACTCACTAACCTCCCTACTTTAGTGCTTTTATCCTGCTCTTGGTTGAGATGCGCTGTGCCACCACTACTTTGTCCCTCCCCTCTTCTGCTAGCTGAATGGGTCACCATACTTTGAAAAATAAATTAAGATTAGAGATCTTAGGTATAACATGAGGACTCTGGTTAATAAAGAATACAAGGTCTGTCAATTAAGTTCATGAACTCATCCTAGAAAAGTGCATTAAGGATGGACTAGATCCTGACATCAGTGCATAGCTTTCCCAGGAGAGTATCTCAAAGGTGACCAATGAGGTATATAGTACTTTTTCTAGAACGAGTTCATGAATGTAACTGGCAGATCTTGTATTCAGAGTTTTGCTGAATGTATAGAGTATACGTGCTGTTGACACTGGGTAGCTATGTGAGGTGATGGATATGTTGACTTGTTTCACTGTAGCAACATTTTACTATATTTATTTCTCTCATTACATCATGTTCTACACCTTAAATATGCAATAAAATTTTCTGAAAAAGAAGTCTTCCTCTTTGAATATAGCAAGATTGAGGTCGAATTTCCTCATTGTTCTCTGAGGGATGAGTAGATTTCAAGACAGAAATCCTGAGAAACTAAAAAGCATTTACAATCATAGCCCAGGTTTAAAGCATCCCAGGAATAAGTGAAATCAAGAGAAGTTATGGCAAGAATCAGAGAGATGACACCCATAATTAAGGGTGTCAGGAAGACCAGATGAATACATTTCTCCAAAATGAGAGACTATACTCTGAAGTGTACACTAAAATCCCTTGTTCAGTAAGTGGCACTACTCTTGTTACTTAAGCCCTTCTACTGGACTTTGAATAACATCTAAATGTAAAATTATATATTCTGTGTATATGGTTGGCTCCTCCTCTCTAAAATCAAAGTTGTAAGCAGGCCCTGTATTGCAGCAAAAGGATGTCTCCAATGGGAGGGTTTCTCAGTAACCATCATCCCAGATGAGGTCTCCATTGTGTGTGTTCAGGACACAGGGAAATAATAGAGGGGATACTACATGGATGAGAACTTGGATGTAGGGATCTGCAGGATGTCCTTACTATTCCTTGAGCACATAAGTTTTCGGGGAGGGCAGAAATCATCCTCAGGCCTGATTATCATTGATAAACTTGGTAACTAAAAAATGCTTTGCAAATCATAGGTCAATGGCTGGATAACCGCTTTTTACATATGACACATTGAAAAACATTTCACTACTCCCATTTCCCCACATTTGAACACAAGCGTTAGATTGCTACCTTCTGATTTTCCACCTCCTTGCTTATGCTGTTATTGCTGCCTGCAGCGGTTTTCCTCCAACTACAGATGCCTCAGTATTTCAAGACTTCTTGCAAATATTGGCTGCTGAATTATTTGTTCCTTGAAAATTTCCCATCTCTCCCTCTCCTTTACTACCACCACAAAATATTTTTTTAAACTTATGACTCTTTACCTTCTAGTTCAGTCAGTTCTCTCCTACTTCATTGTGACTTGAGGACAGATACATGTTTCATTCATTTTTTTCAATAGCAATAGTCATCATAATATTATACACATAGTATTAATAGTAGCCCAGTATTTCATAAACACATGGATGATTTCAGAGAAAGAGAGTATCAGTGTGAGCTAGAGTGTCATGGAAGACTTTTGGGACACAGTGGAATTATGGTTATATTTTCAGGATTAGTAGCCTTAGGGGAGCTGTAGGTTTAAGTGCCTGGTGCAGGGTTGTGGCAGGAACTCCTTTGTGTTAACAGACAAGTGGGTCATGGACCAATCCATGTGCTGACAGGCTTCTCACCTAAACCTCCCCAAACAATGAGACCCTCACAGAGAAGCACATCATGGACAAGGGCAGAGGAGCCAGGGAACAGCTGCTGCCGACTCTCAGAGGATAGAGATGCAGCTCACTTAAAACCTGAGGTTACGGGATGGCCTCAGGTCACCCGAGAATCCTGTCCAGAGTGTCTGGCAGGGTTAACACCAGGCCCACTGAGGGGCCCTCCTGCATTGTGACTCTTCAGGCTCTCCTTCCTGAGCTGTGACAGTTAGGACTCTGGGACTCCAACCCATCCCATCATGCTCCCAGTGATGAAAGCACTCACCAAGGCCTTTGCTGAAGCGAAGGTCCTTGGCTGGTGATGCCATGGACCTGGGCCATGAGCTGGACTCCATGGGTCCCCCCACACTCAGTACCAGAGAGCAGGCTTTACCCAAGAGGGGACATGGGCAGTGGGGAACCAAGACCTCTGGCTTATAGTCCCCGCTCTCTCCCTAAATAGTTTTCCCTTTCAGGGCATCCCCTACACTGTGCATAAAGTCAAGCTCATCAAGCTGTTAGGGACAGAAGCCCCTTCTCTGTTTTGTAAGAGCAGAGGAAGGACTCATGAGAATACTCACCCTGGAAGGGGCCTAGAATCCAGAGAGGGTTGTTCAGGAAACACAGTGAGGAGCTGTGCAGACCCAGTTATCCACCCAGAAAGCAAGTAAGTAGCTCTGTATTAGAAGTGAGAGAACAGGCTGGTATCCTTTCTGTCAGGGGGTAAACCTTTGGAGGACTCAGAAATTAGCCCGCCCAGGACAGAGAATTCTGTGGGAAGAGACAGATAGAAAATGAAACCTCTCAAGCCTCCATGTAGATGGCAACCACAGCTAATACTTTCTGGTATTTAGACCTTCTCACAGAAAGCTCCTTCTCTGGTGCTGGCTTCATGGGCAGGTGGTTAGAGCAGGCGAGGCAGTTCCACTTCTTGGTGGGTGACTGAGGCCTTGAGGACTTGCACATATCCTCAAAGTCCCCAGGAAGAGAGAAGTACAGGTGGGGACTAAATATGGGTTTTCTAAAGCAGAGATTTTCTTTCCTAGTTGTTAACCCAGGGGGTTTAAGGAGAGACAGCTAATTTATGAATTTGCCTTGCAGGTGCAGATGAGGAAGAAAGCCTTGGGGAAGAGGGAGGAGGCTTCTTCAGCCAGCTTCCTGACTTCTCCTCAGGAATGGGGTACTCACTCTCTCTGGGGGCCTTGTTAGTGGGGCCATTGAGACTGTGTCTCTAGGACAGCATAATGATTCTGGAAGTGATGATAGAGGAGTTATGTCATTCCCAAAGGACTTTCAGGAACTTGCTTGCCAACAGGATATGTTAAGTCAAGCCCAAAGAAATTGAGAGCCTTGGTGGAAGCCACAGATTAATAGTAATGGGAAAATTGAGGGTTGTGTTTTTAGAATTCTCATTCCCACTAATAACTGATCATCCAACATCCCCTCCCCCATGACAGAGTGCTCTTTCTCCCAGCAGGGAAGTCTGGTGCTACAGGAAAAGCCTTATAGACAGACCTGCTCTTCTGATTTTTAGTGGTTTGACTTTATATAATAAGCTGCTGAACCCTCTTCAGTCTCAGTTTCCTCATCTATAAAATGAGCACGTATCCTCCACCACAGAGCCTTGCTGTGAACATTAAATTTAAGTACAATTCATTAAGCAGCCAGTAGAGGTTCAACAATTCACTTAGACATGCATTGCTAACATTGACGAATGCTTGTTATGTTCCTGGCAACGCACTAGGAACTCTACTAGCCTGAAGGCCCTATAGACCCTCACAACAATTCTAGGAAGTAGGTGGTAGCAGACACCAGATGTTGTGACTCTGTTTTCTGATTCAGCCATGGCTGGTGGGACAATTCTCTGCAGGCTTCTACTCACTGCAAGTGACAGTGTAGCCTCTTCCTGGGATGCTCTCATAGGAGAACACTGGGGGAGCTTACTCTGTCTGAGCATATGTGGAGCTCAGCAGTGCAGAGGGCAACTTGACAATGGGGAATAGAGACAGTGGATAAATATGCTGCACCCATCTTCACACAATTCTGTGGGGGCATTCCACATGCTCTTATATAATCAGGTCTCCCCTGTCCATAGCAAGGACTGTCGTAATGCACCCCTCATTGAGGGACAATTCTTCATTCTCTGTCTCACTCTGTTCATAAATCAGTCCTCCTCACTGGGTCCACTTCCCAATTAATAACCTCACTCTTGCTCCATGAGACTTCAGTTAAACCACAGTTAAACCTCACTCTTGCTCCATAGACTCCAGTTAAACCACACACACACATATCTTGTCTAATACTCTATTTTGGAGAGAATCCAATAAGACATTTGATTCTGGGATAACTCCAGGAAGCATATCCTCCAGGAGGAATCCTGAAACTAGACCATCCACTCTGGGGTAAGTGGCGGTGGTAGCATCATACTTGCTCAGACTTGCTTGCGAATGATTAAGATGAGGCACAGGTGGAAAGAAAAATGCAGGGTTAAATGTCAGCTGTATTGCATTAATGTCATTAGCACTGTAGTAACTACAAGTATTGTGGAGTGTTAAGAATATGGATGGCTTGGGCGGCACCTGTGGCTCAAAGGAGTAGGGCACTGGCCCCATAATGGGTGGTGGGTTCAAACCTGGCCCTGGCCAAAAAGTGCAAAAGAAAGAATATGGATGGTTTTTGTTAAGTTCCTTGGAAGCCTGGAAGACTGAGAAATGTTCTGTGTTATCCAACAACAAACAGCTTAAGTCATATGTGAAAGCTGGAAATCTTCCATGGTGACATTTAATTAGAGATTGATCTTCCGCACGCAGTCATAGATGCCTAGTGCTGAGAATTAGGCCCAGGGCTGGATTGTAAGGGTGGAAGAGCTACTGTAAGGGGTGGATAGGTTGCTTGGGCAGTTCTCCAGTGTCTAATTCTGAGTCCTGGCAGCAACCAAGTGGGGTCCTGAGTCCTGGAATGGGAATGTTTGACAAGGATGAGAATGAGAACTTTGAATGCCTAGACTCCCATGAATCCACTTACCAGGGAAACATCCTTCCCCTTGTTAGAGAAAGAAACCTTCTTTTACCTAAAGACCACAAAAACACATGCTACAGAGCAGAAGTCTCACATGATGGTTCTTGTCTTCCTTGACAACAACACCACTTCCCTCGGTACCTCCAAAATAATTAAGATTAGGTCTCAGCACAGTGTGAGAGAGGAAATCCCATTTATCAGTCAAGAGGGAATAATTTACTCATTCCATAGAATTCCTCTACCTGGCTGTGGTAGGTGGAGTA
>NW_003852540.1:2558330-2563958 GCF_000181295.1 Otolemur garnettii | reverse complement strand
TTGGTAATGCAACCTTCTTAGTGACATATGACAAATTCTCTTAGTTTTCCTTTAGCTGGAAATGCTTTAACTGTAAATTTTGTCTCTAATCTTAAAGGATGTTTTCACTAGATGTAGAATGCTATTTGGCAGTTTTTCTAGCATATGAACAATATTCTTCCCCCCTTCCCTGAGCCCATAATTTCTCATGGGAAGTCAGCTGTTAGTCAGATAATTGTTTCCTGGGTGTGTAATTTGCCTTTGTTTCTTAATGATTTCACATTTTCTCTTTCTCTTCAGATTTCAATGTTATGGCTTGGTGTATGCTTCTTAGTGTTTATTCTGTCTGACGTTTGTTTAGCTTTTCATCCTGAAAACATGTTTTATCAAATTTGGGAAGCTTAGTCATTATTGCTTCAAATATTTTTCTGCCCCATTTTCTCTCTCCTCTTCTGGTTTTCTACTTCCCAATATAATGGACTTTTAAAATATTATCTAATGTTTTCTGAGATCCTTTTTCTTTTTGATCTTATTTCTCTCTGTTCACCTTAAATAATTTTTCTTGACTTTCAAGTTGACTTACTCTTTACTCTGGGGTGTCCTTTTGGCTGCTAGATACACCCAGGAAATTTTTAATTTTACATACTGTATTTTTCATTTTTAGAATTTCCATTTCATGTCTATTTATCTGCTAAGATTTTCATTCCTTGAAAGCACATTTTCTCTTTATTTGGGTTTTTACTTAGTTAGAATAGTTATAAGAGCCACTTTAAATTTTTGCCTGTTTGTTTCAACATCTAATTCATTTAAGAGTTGGGCTTGATAGATTTTCTTTTCTCTGGAAAATGGGTGGCATTTTCTTGATTCTTCTTATATAGTATTGGATAATTTAAGATTATATCCTAGACATTATGAATATTACATTCTGGAGATTCTAGATTTGGTTATTTCCTGAGTGTTGTTTCCTACATTTGAACTGAAAACTTTCTTCTTGGGTGACAACTCAAATTTTATTCTTTCACTGAGCTTATGTTATGCTATTACATATAATATCACATATATTATAGAGGTTATCAAGCTTTCATTTTATTATATTGGGACACAGGAGAAAATTAGAACATATACAAATATAAGCTCTTAGTACATTAAATGTTTGACTTAAATGTAAAAATGCTAGAAAAAACATCAGACACATAAGATGAAAAAGTTTTTTTTCTAAGCATGAGATAAAATAAAGAAGGCAAACTTCATCAAAATGTAAAACATAATTTGGGCAGCAGACACCCTACACCAGTGGTTCTCAACTTTCCCAATGCTACGGCCCTTTAATACAGTTCCTGTGGGTCACGACCCACAGGTTGAGAACCGCTGCCCTACACAAACTGAAAGACAAATGGGGAAATATGCTTGTGATATATATAGCAAAAGTTTTACTCTCTAAAAACATGAAGTGTTTCTACCAGTTATTAATAAAAGATAAACTACCACCAAAGGGGCAAAACATTTAGACACAGACAATTTGCAAAGAAGAAATACAAATTACCAAATATGGTCACATGACACCTGATGACATTTCCACCAATGACAGACTACATACATAGCAGGGGTCAGAGAAATAGGCCATTCCATGTAGCCTCAGTGTGTGATGGGCTTTAATCTCCAGCTCGTGTAAGTACCCTCTGTGAAGTTTGTACAACATGATCACCTAACAAAACATTTCTGAGAATCCCCATTGTTAAGTAATTTATAACTGTATGTAAAAACCTAGTCAACCATAAGTAAGGAAATTCAAATTAAATAATAATTCAATACTTTATATCACTTTCAAAGATAAAAGTATATGAACCCAATGAAGTCCAAGATATAAAATAATAAGCGTTCTCATACACAGCTAATTGGGATGTAGAGTGATGCACATTTTTTGGCAAATAGAAATGCAGAATACTTAACAAAATTTTAACTTTGTATTCACAATCCCTTTAGTGCACAGGCACATACCTACGTGTACAAACACATGCACAAATTACTTTCATAAGCTTAGCCAGTGGGATTAATTTCAGATGTATGGAAAGATATATAAATACTAATCTCAGTATTTTTAAAGTTGGAAAACGAGGAAATAAATTACATCAATAGGGATTTGGTTAAATATATTATGATTTATAGATAGAATGGAATATTATGCAACCTTTAAAATGGGTAAGACATATTTGTAGGGTGACATGTAAGAATACTACGTAATTATACTTTTCTACAGAGGAAAAAGTAAATTTTGAATGTGTGCAGGGAAAATTGAGCCCTGATCTTTAGCTTAAGACTCACTTCCTGCTTGAGAGACCTAGAGATTCATGAGAACTGCATGTGAGTTGTGTGGGTGCAGGAGATCAGAAAACTGGCCTCCAAGAGAGAATGGATATGTGAGGTGTGGCAGTACCAGGCCTAATGGTGATGGTAAAGGTTCTCCAGATTCCAAAGGTCTGTGCTCAAGGTCTATGATTTTGCAAAACAAAGGTCACATTCTATCTGACCTTCTCCGTGTCCTTCCCAATCAGTGCTAATGTTGGGCAAGCAGTTTTGTCTACTTCTTCCCCTTTCATGATAATAAATATGGACCTGAGGTTTACTTGGGCTCCTCACAGAGTTCCTCATTCCCCCAACACAGACTTTATATCAAGCCTCTTCATGCTTGCATCAAAACTGCCTCATCTGGTGACCTCAAAACCCCTTTAAATGTGTGTGTGTGTCTGTGTGTTCACTTGTCTGGAAAGCCGAACACCAAATTATTAAGAATAGTTACTTTTAAATTATGAGATTATCATGGGAATGGTGACAGTGATGTTCTATATTGTCTGGATTTTTATGACATGGTTACATGTATGACGGAATGTTTAAGTAATGAAGGGATTTCTAGCTTGGAGTTTAAAAGGAAGAACACAAATTCCAAAAGGAAAGGAATCATCCACATTGTTCAAGAAACCATGTATTGCTGGAGAGTGAACAGAGAGCTGGGAATCAGTGTCCCTGGTCATTTTCTATGATGGTGAACCCAGTTTCTCCATTCTACCCCAGTGAAAGTGCCAAGCCAAAATCATCTCTGGACGCTTGAGATGAATGAACAATAAGCTTGGTTGTACTGCAGTTCTAACTGCTGGTAGGCAGGAGTGGTGGCCAAAGATGTAGTAACTCAGGATAGACAGAGACAGACCTTCTATTCATCACACTAATGGAATCAGAGAACATTAGTGGTGGGAGAACCTTAATCATTACCTTGTGCCTTCTGCCAAGTGTAGGCCCAGAGAAGGTAATGAACTTCCTCAAGGTCAAGACATTGTGAATGAGAGAAATGACGAAGTGAGAACCACATCTCAGGTCTTTCCTAGCAGTTTTCTTAACCTTAAAGGAAGCTCACTCTTGTGTCTGTGAAGTTTATCTTGTGACTGAAAAGGAATCAGGAGAGAGACATTTTATCCTGTCTGTTGACAGAGAAAAGGCCATGAACATTGGAGTACGTTGGACAGTTAGTCACAATCTTTGATGACATGTTAGGATGCACACAGCTGAATGAAGTACCTATCCCTCCCTTCTCTGTATCTGCCATCTGACGAACCTTCTTCCTGAGATTCTAGGAGCACCTCTGCTTAGAGAAACTGAAAACAAGTACCCTGTGCAGTTTTTAGCACCTGTAGAAAACCTTAACATATTATTTCATTCTTGGTGGAGAGGACAGGCTACCATGAAGGTGTCAGGGTTACCAGAATCAGTTACTGCTGGACAACAGAGGATGGGAAGCCCATACCTCCCATCCCTAATCCACTAATTTTATCCCCGCCCCCTACTTTCTTCCTCTGGTATTTTAAGAGTCTTAGAGGATCTGATCCATGCTTTCTTATCTCCCACTCTATCTCTGTACTACTTCTGTTCCTCTCTAACACCTCCATCTTTCCTTCTCAACCCCCTCTGCTTGCAATCTATCCTTTTTCCCTGTTCCCAGGCTTTCATCTTAACTTTTTCACTAACTCTCCACTGACAACCTTGTGTTGCTTCCCTCTTTTGCGAAACTCCTCTTCATCTCTATTTTACCCCCATCCTTCCATTCCCTTGTTCCTAAAAAATATTATGGAGAAGCCAAGTTGTAGGAGCTGATCAAAAACAATTTTAGGGAGATGAATCAGGAAACATTAGTGGCACAAAAGAGCTACCAATAAATGGGCAATTAGTCCTAAAAGAGAAGCCGGAAGGAAAATGTAGCTAAATTGCTGACTGGACTGAACAGTGATAAACAGCAAGCAGGTAATGCTTGCTGAGATAATGTTCAAGATCAGCACCAAGATCCCATACAAATGATGGGTATTTAAGTGAGATATCACCTATGACATGCATAGCAGTTATTGATTGTCTCAGCTAGGAGGTTTGGGGACTAAGAGTGAGAATTTAGAGGGAATTTTGTATTGAGTAGTCTGGAAATTTCTGAAATACATAAATAATGTCCAGATTATGAATTCATTTGTTTGCTTTTGGAGACAGGATCTTGCTTTGTTGCCTGAGCAAGATGGCTGTGTCATGATCAGAGCTCACAGCAACCTCAAACTCCTGGGCTCAGGCTGAGGTGATCCCCCTGCCTCAGCCTCCCAAGTAGCTGGGACTCCATGCATGCACCACCATCATTGGCTAATTTTTCTATTTTTTACAGAAATGGGATCTCGCTATGTTGTTCATGCTGGTCTCAAACCTCTGGCCCCCTGCGATCATCCAGCTTCAGCCTCCAAAAGTGCTGGGATTACAGGTAGGAGCCACTGTGCCCAGACTAGATTATAAATTCTTATCTTTTTAAAAGATCTGAAGCATATAGGGAAGGGTAGATAAGAAAAATTCATTTTTGCCTCACAAGATATATATGTGTTATTGGAGTTTTAACATGTAAAAACAGGTTCATGGGCTGCATCCTGGGGTATCATGTTCTCCAGAATTACTAGAGAATGCATGACCACACAGCTTGTCTGTTCCCTCTATATCCTATGAGAGCTTTGTGTGACAGGAAAGATATGTGTGTGTGTGTGTGTGTGTGTGTTTATTACAGAGTACTGATGGAAGAAATAAAATAGCCCTGATTTCTAGGCCTATATTTTCTATAAAGACCAACCACATATGAACACCCTGAGGTAGAGGGAGGTTTCTAGGGAACTCCTGAGAACCCAGGCTATGGCCAGCCGAAGAGTTGTTTCCTCTAAAACATGAATGTGTCAGCACTCATACCATCCTGAGTTTCACTTCTGCCCAGAAAAGGAAGGACACAGTGACTGAAGCTGTGTGTTCTCAAAGGAGCTGCCCTAGCAGAACATATACACCCATTGCCTATAATTAAGCTGGGGCTTCTTTGAGAACCACGAACTATCCTCTACAAAAAGTTATCTCACACATGAGGAGACAGAAATAGTTCTGGGCCATTTTGTCCTAGTCCCAGGCTCTAGAAGAATTTTCCTTTAGTCCACAAAGACACAGGGACGGGGACTTGAGACGTCCTAGTGCAGGGACCGCAGCCCCCTGAACGTCCTCCAGAGGGCACCCTGCACATCGGGGTTCCTGAGGCTGTAGATGATTGGGTTCAGCATGGGGTTGATGACAGTGTTAAAGATCCCAACAGCTTTATCT
>NW_003852540.1:2550601-2557924 GCF_000181295.1 Otolemur garnettii | reverse complement strand
ATAGGTGAGGGGCCGACAGATGGCCAGGAATCTGTCATAGGCCATGGCAGTCAACAGGAAGCAGTCCACCCCAACAAGCAAATGGAAAAAGAAGAGCTGTACGAGGCATGCACTGTAGGAAATCGCTTGCGTTCGGAGCAACAGTCGACTCAACATGGAGGGAACAGTGACACTGATGCAACCCATATCTAGCACCGACAGGTTCCCCAGGAAGAAGTACATGGGAGTGTGGAGTTTGGGCTCATGAATGATGGCAGCCAGGATGCTGAGGTTGCCCCCGACGGTGACCAAGTAGGCAAAGAGGAAGAGTACAAAGACAACTGGCCACAGCTCCGGTGTTTCCACCAAGCCCAGCAGGATGAACTCAGCAACTGCAGTTTTGTTGGTCCCAGCTTCTGGCTCCATGAGTTACTATAAGGAAATGTCCCAGCAGGGGAGGTATCAGTCCTCTCATTCACTTACTCAACACAAACATTTTAAGCGATTTTTGCTCAAAGCCCCATGGTGAGTTCCCAGTGTTTAGGTGAATATTTCCCCAGGACCCTGCCATACCTCACTCACTAATCTCCACCACCTCAGTGCTTTTACCCTGCTCTTGGTTGAGATGCCCAAGGCCACCACCACCTTTCCCCTCCCTTCTGCAACCTGAATGGGTTGCAATACTTTGGAAAATAAATTAAGATTCAAGATCTAATGTACAACATGAGGACTCTGGTTAATAAAGAATACAAGTCTGCCAGTTGAGTTCATGAACTCATCCTAGAAAAAGTGCTTTTGAAGATGGACTAGACCCTGGCATCAGTGCATAGCTTTCCCAGGAGAGTATCTCAAAGGTGACAATTGAGGTATATAGAACTTTTTCTAGAATGAGTTCATGAACATAATTGTCAAGCCTTGTACTCAGGATTTTGCTGAATGTACAGAGAATACCTGTACACTGGGTAGCTATGTGAGATGATGGATATGTTGATTTGTTTCACTATAGTAACCATTTTACTTTATTTATTTCTCTCATTACATCATGTTCTATACCTTAAATCAGGCATCCTCAAAATACAGCCCGCAGGTGACATGTGGCCTGCCTAGGACATTTATCCTGCCAGCTGGGTGTTTTTGCTGCTGCTGCCTGTCCTGCTTAGCAGCCGATTCATCCTGGGTCCTGCAGCCCAGCCCTCCAACGGTCTGAGGGACAATGAACTGGCCCCCTGTTTAAAAAGTTTGAGGACCCCTACCTTAAATATACATAATAAAATTTGTTTTAAAAAAACAAAAAGTCTTCCTTTTTTTAATATAGCAAGACTGAGGTCGAATTTCCTCGTTGTTCTCTGAGAGATGAGCCCAAACCAATAAGCAGATTTCAAAACAGAAATCCTAAGATATTAGAAAGCATTTACAAACATAACCCATGTTTAAAGCATTCTAGCAATAAGTGAAATCAAGAGAAATTATAGTAAGAATCAGAGAAGACACCCATGATTGAGGGTGTCAGGAAGAACAGTTGAGTACATTCTCCAAGGGACCATAATCTGAAGTGTACATTAAAATCCCTTGTTCAGTACGTGGATAGTGTTATTATTGTTACTTAAGCCCTTACACTGGACTTTGAATAACAGCTTAATTTAAAAATACATCTTCTGTGTATGTTGTCAAGTCCTGTTCTCTAAAACTAAAGTTGTAAGCAGAGCCTATGGGTTGGTTGCTGACAGGTTGAGTTAAAATTGTGCATTCCACAGTCACTGACTGGATTACTACCTGTCCTTGACTTGGGCATGGCACATGGACCAACCACTGTAAGGCTATGTTCTCAAATAATGAAGGCAAATTCTTGAAAACCAAGATTGCATTAAGACTTTCAGATTTTATGTCAAGCTCTGGATCAAAAACTATCAATGCTTGTATTGCCTATGGAATAAGCAGGGCTGCACCTTTAATAACAGTAATGTCATCACTGTTCTTGCACAGAACAGCTGGGAATCAGAGCTGGGAAGCGTCTGGAGTCTGGTCCCTCTAACAGAAGGGGAGATGACACCTAGTGGTAGGCTGTGAAATTCAGGGGCAGGAGTGGTTAAGGAGATCCCAGAAATCAGAGATGCTGCAGCAGTACAACTGATAGGAGCCTGGGGATCCAGTCACTGAAAACAATGTGAATTGAGTGCACAGTTTGGTGGCAGAGTCTTCTCTGGGCTCAGTTTGGATCTGAGAGGGAGAGGAGGCAGCCCTGAATGAGAAGCCTCACACAGGCAAGTGGACTGTGCAGTGTAGGTGAGACTGTAAAAGCAAGAAGACGGCATTGTCACCATCAACTGCAGAGAATTCAAGGCCAAGGTGCTCAGAGACTACCAGGAGTCATGTGGTGAGCCTCAGCACTGGCTATACATAGAATTATGTGGGAACTTTAAGCCAGCGTGATGTTCAGACTTTACTCCCAACCCAATGAGATGAGACTCAGACATCAGGATTTTTTAAAGCACCCATGTGATCTCTGCTGCCTCAGAATTTCTCTGACAGATACTTCCAACTGCCAGCTCTTTCTTTCCATTCCTTCAAATTAAGACAAGGTCCTTTCTCACTTTCTTTTCACTGATAATCTTGAAGGGAGAAGAGACAGGTTAAAAGAAGAGTCTGAAAAGGTACAGGAATTTGAGGTATCTTCCAAAGGCTTGGTGGTCCAAATTTCCAGCCACAATTCCTGACCTCTGTTAGAACAGATGCTCAGGTCCCTTGATTATCAACCACCTGGGAAACCTACAGAAGAAAACACTGCTTGCCACATTTTCCACCAAAAATACTAATTTAATTATGGTGGCACCTGGGCATGGATGGGTCATTAAAGCTTCTCAGGTGGTGCTAATGTCCATCCAAGACAGAGAAACTGACAGATTTGCACTCTGGGGGTGTGATAAGGCTTTCTGCTCCCCTCTTCTCTGCTCTTCTCCAAACAGGACATAAACAGCTACCAGCCCTTCAGGTTATGTTGCCCCCAAAGACCACTGCACCTGGGCTTGCAGTCAAGGCACTGACTACAGACTGGCCCACTGTATCCAGTGGATATTATGCATTTCATCGGGCTCTCTATTGCACAAGAGGACGTTTCCAGTGTGAGGCTAACTCATCATCCCAGATGAGGTCTCTGTTTTGTGTGTTCAGGCCTCAGGGAAACAGTAGAGGGGATACTGCATGGATGAGAACTTGGATGTGGGGATCTTCAAGATGTCCAGATTATTCCATGAGCACATAAGTTTTGGGAGAGGACAGAAATCATCCTCAGGCCTGATTATCATTGATAAACTTGGTAACTAAAAAATGCTTTGCAAATCACAGGTCGATGGATGGATAACAGCTTTTTATATATGATACAATGAAACATATTTCACTACTCCCATTTCCCCACATTTTAACACAAACATTAGATTGCTGCCCTCTGATTTTCCACCTCTTTGCTTATGCCGTGTCTGCTGCCTGTAGTGGTTTTCCGCCAACTACAGATGCCTCAGTATTTCAAGACTTCTTGCAAATAATTGGCTGCTGAATTATTTGTTCCTTGAAAATTTCCTCTCTCTCTCCTTTACTACCACCACAAAATATTTTTTAAAACTTATGACTGTTTACCTTCTAGCTCAGTCAGTTCTCTCCTATTTCACTGTGACTTGCAGACAGATATATGTTTCATTCATTTTGTCGCTAGCAATAGTCATCATAATATTATACACATAGTGTTAATAGTAACCCAATATTTTGTAAATACATGGATGATTTCAGAGAAAGACAGCATCAGTATGAGCTAGAGTTGCTCTGGAGGGCTTTCTGGTCACAGTGGAATTCAAGCTACATTTTCTGGATTAGTAGCTTTAGGGGAGCTGTAGGTTTAAGTGCCTGGTGAAGGGTTTTGGCAGGAACTCCTTTGTGTTAATAGACAAGTGGGTCATGTACTAATCCATGTGCTGACAGGCTTCTCACCTAAACCTCCCCAAACAATGAGACCCTCACAGAGAAACACATGATGGCCAAGGGCAGAGGAGCCAGGAAATAGCTGCTGCCAACTCTCAGAGGCTAGAGATGTAGCTCACTTAAAACCTGGGATTACGAGATGGCCTCAGGTCACCTGAGAAGCCCATCCAGAGTGTCTGGCAGGGTCAGCACCAGGCTCACTGAGGATTCCTTCTGCATTGCCACTCTCCAGGCTCTCCTGGCTGAGCTGACAGGTCCCTATGCTGGGACTCCAACCCATCCCATCATGCTCCCAGTGATGAAAGTGCTCACCAAGGCCTTGGCTGGAGTGAAGTTCCTCAGCCTCCTCAGTGAGCAGGCTTCACCTGAGAGAGGACATGGCAGTGGGGAGCCCAGACCTCTGGCTTATAGTCCCAGCTCTCTTCTTAAATAGTTTTCCTTTTCAGGGGCATCCCCTGCACTGTGCATAAAGTCAGGTTCATCAAGCTGTTGGGACAGAAGCCCCTTCTCTGTTTTGTAAGAGCAGAGGAAGGACTCATGAGAATACTCACCCTGGAAGGGGCCTAGAATCCAGAGAGGGTTGTTCAGGAGACACAGTGAGGAGCTGTGCAGACCCAGTTATCCACCCAGAAAGCAAGTAAGTAGCTCTGTATTAGATATGAGAAAACAGGCTGATATCTTCTCTGTCAGGGGGTAATCCTTTGGGAAACTCAGAATTAGCCTGCCCAGGAGAGAAGAGTCCACAGGGAGAGACAGATGGAAAATGAAAATAAAATCAAGCCCTTAGAAGTTGAGAGCCCTGGTGGAGGCCACAGATTAATGAACTGGATGGGGAACATTGAGGGGTGTGTTCCTCCAACTCCCATTCCCACCAATAATTGCTCATGCAACTTCCCTTCCACCAGGACAGAGTGCTCTTTCTTCTCCTAGCAGGGAAGTCTGGTGCTGTAGGCAAGGCATTACAGATAGACCTGCTCTTCTGGCTATTAGTGTTTTGACTCTACAAGCTGCTGCTCTTGGACCTCAGTTTCCTCATCTATTAAATGAACATGTACCCTCCACCACAGAGCATTGCTGTGAACATTAAATTGAAATTAAGATTTATTAAGCTGCTAGCAGAGCTTCAACAATTCACTTATACATGCATTGCTAACATTTATGAGCATTTGTTATGTTCCTGGCAATGCACTAAGAACTCTACTAGTCTGAAGACCCTGTCGACCCTCACAACAATTCTAGGGGGTAGGTTGTAGCAGACATCAGATGTTATGACTCACATCTGCTTAATCTGTCTTCTGATTCAGCCATGGCTGGTGGGACAATTCTCTGCAGGCTTCTGCTCACTGCAAGTGACAGTGTAGCCTCTTCCTGGGATGCTCTGATGGGAGAACACTGGGGGAGCTTACTCTGTCTGAGCATATGTGGAGCTCAGCAGTGCAGAGGGCAACTTGACAATGGGGAATGGAGACAGTGGGCAGAAATGCCACACCCATCTTCACACAGTTCCAAGGGTAGGGGGCATTCTATAAAGTCTATACAATCAAATCTCCGCTGTCCATAGCAGGGACTGTGGTAAAGTGCCTCTTAGTTAGTGACAATCCTTCCTTCTCTGTCTCACTTTGTCCATAAATCAGTCCTCCTCCCTGGGACCAACTCCCAGTAAATATCCTCGCTCTTGCTCCATGAGATTTCCCAGTTAAACCACACACACACACACACACACACACACACACCTTGTCTTATACTCTATTTTGGAGGGAACTCACTAAGACATTTGATTCTGGGATAGCTCCAGGAAGCATATCCTCCAGGAGGAATCCTGAAACTGGACCAATCACCACTCCGGGGATGGTGATAACCCCATATGTGGTGGCAACATACTTGCTCAGACTTGCTTGTGAATGATTGGGATCAGGCACAGGTGGAAAGGAAAATGCAGGGTTAAATGTCAGCTGTATTGCATTAATGTTATTAGCACTGTAGTAACTATAAGTATTATGGAATGTTAAGAATATGGATGGCTTTTGTTAAGTCCCTTGGAAGCCTGGTATAAACTGAAAAATAGGTCCGTGTTATCCAAGAGTGATCAACTTAGGGTGTGTTGTTAACTCTGGAAATTTTCCATGGTGACATTTAATGAGAGATTGATCTTCTGCAGCCATAGATGACCAGTGCTGAGAATCAGCCCTAGGGCTTAATTGTAAGGAGGGAGGAGCTACTGTGAGGGCTGGACACAAGTCTTGCTAGATGAGAAAATGTTCTAGGTCAGCGTCATGCTTCCCTCCTGATAAGGGGTTTTTATGATGAGGCATTATCTATGACACACATTTGCAGTTATTGTCGCAGCTAGGAGATTTGAAGACTAAAAATGAGAATTTAGAGGGAATTTCCTATTGAATAGTCTGGGAATTTCTGAGATACATAAATAATGTTTCAATTATAAATTCCTTTTCTGTTTGTTTGTTTGCTTTCGCAAGCTGGATCTTGATTTGTTGCCCAGACATGAAGGCAGTGGCATATTCATAGCTCACTTCAACCTCTCACTCCTTCTCAAGCAATCTTCTTGCCTCAGCCTTCTGAGTAGCTAGGATTACAGGCATGTGCCACCATGCAAGGCTAATTTTTCACATTTTGGTTAGAAACAGGTTCTCATTATGTTACTGATCTTGAGCTCCTGGCCTCAAGAGATCCTCCAGAGTCAGCCCTTTGGGGTATTGCAGGTGCGAGCCACTGTGCTCAGACCAGATTATAAGTTCTTATTTTCTTAAAATATACGAATCATTTAGGGAATGATAGATTTTAAAAATCATTTTTTGCATCATAAGATGTATATGTGATTGGAGTTTTAACACTCAAAAACAGCTTCATAAGCTGCATTGAGCTATAAGTTTTCCCCAAATTACTAGAGAATGAATGACCACATTTCTCCTGTCTGTCCCCTCTATGTCCTATGGGAGCTTATGTGACAGGAAAGAGCTACTTTTCATGTGCTGTTTTTGTAAAGGAAAAAGTAAAATAGCCCTGGTCTCTAGGCCTACGTTCTATATAAAAACCAACCACACCTGAACACCCTGGGGTGGGTGGAATTTTGTGGGGAATTTCTAAGAACCCAGGTTATAACCAATTCTGGGCCATTTTGTCCTAGTCTTTGGCTCTAGAAGAATGAGTTCTGGGCCATTTTGTCCGGGCTTTAGAAGAATTTTCCTTTAGTCCACAAAGACACAGGGAAGGGGACTTGAGATGCCCTAGTGCAGGGACCGCACCCCCCTGAGTATCTTCGAGAGGGCACCCTGCACATCGGGGTTCCTGAGGCTGTAGATGATTGGGTTCAGCATGGGGTTGATGACAGTGTTAAAGATCCCAACAGCTTTATCT
>NW_003852540.1:2523058-2550202 GCF_000181295.1 Otolemur garnettii | reverse complement strand
ATAGGTGAGGGGCCGACAGATGGCCAGGAATCTGTCATAGGCCATGGCAGTCAACAGGAAGCAGTCCACCCCAACAAGCAAATGGAAAAAGAAGACCTGTGTGAGGCAGGATCTGTAGGAAATTGTACCTGTGTGGGACAAGAGTCGACTCAACCTTGAGGGAACAGTGACACTGATGCAACCCATATCTAGCACCGACAGGTTCCCCAGGAAGAAGTACATGGGAGTGTGGAGTTTGGGCTCCTGCAGGATGGCAGTCAGGATGCTGAGGTTGCCCCCGATGGTGACCAGGTAGGCAAAGAGGAAGAGTACAAAGACAATTGGCCACAGCTCCGGTGTCTCCACCAAGCCCAGCAGGATGAACTCAGTAATGACTGTTCCATTGACCCCAGATTTTATCTGCATGAGTTTCTGCAAAGAAACATCCATGGAGGAAAAGAATCAGTTTTCTTAGTTTATTTATTTATTCAAAAAGAAGAGATAGACCTTGTTCTACGTGCTTACCCTCTGCTAAGTTCCCTCTTTCCAAGTAAGGACTTTTCTATTCCTTAGACCACCCTATGCTTATTAATATTCACACTACATTTATCTCAATACCTTTACTTTATTCCCTGATATAAAAACAGATGGTATTGCCACTCTGGACCTCTCTCCCTCTGCTAGCTGAAAGAATCTATTGATAGCAATTATGAAGGACAAAACCCTTGGGCGGGGGAAAGCAAAACGTATACTTCTGGTTTAAACATGGCAGAGTAAATCTGGAACTTTCTCTTCTCAGAACTCTTCCCTTTGTAAAACAAGCAAAGACAAACTTACGGAATCAAGTAAATATCCAAAACCCAATCCATAAACTAGACCGGATGGTTTTAAGACAGTGGAGATCAAATAGAAGAGTGGCGAGAAGTAGAGAGAGGGAAGTCATGGCAAAGATAAGTACAACTCTCTCTAAAGACAGCGGCCTACCAATGAAGAACAAAACCTAATCCCTTATGTGTCCTGATGGGAGTGGAGTGCAAAATAGGGGACCATGATCTTCTGCGGTCCTGAGTTGCATACAAGAAGCAGAGAAAAGCCTAAATGAAGAATCACATACACAGGCAAGTTATACTTGCAAGACTATGAAGGCATGAGACGAGAGGTGAGAAATAAGGAAAATATACCCTAACAGTTCTACAGTTTCCTATCTACATTGATCATAGCCAAGTAATGCCTAAAATAATTTACCTCCAAGTCTGAATCACAAGATACATTCCTGCTAGCCTGAAACATGATCTTAACTTAGTCTCTTCTGATACAGGTATCTTGCAAATACCTAGTTCAGCAAAAACTCATTTCCTTCAAGCATTCAAAAACAGGCTTGACACGGTGGCTCCCTACTGTTTTATAATGCTAATACTTTGGGAGGCTGAGGTGGGAAGATTGCTAGAGCCCAGGAGTTCAACACCAGCCTAAGCAACGTAACAAGTCTCTGTTTCTACAGAAGATAGAAGAATCGGCCAGGCACTGTGGTGTGTGTGTGTAGTCCCAGCCACTCAGGAGGCTGAGGTAGGAAGAGTGCTTGAGCCCAGGAGTTTAAAATTGCAGTGAGTTCTGCAATAATAATATTGCTGCCCTCTAGCCTTGGCAACAGAGCAAGACTCTATTTCAAAAACAGAAAAAACATCCCACAAAAGGGTTGAAAAACAAACGAGCACAGGATATATACAAGGATTCTATAAGAAAAAAATGAAAGAAACACAAAAAGTAAATGGAAGTTAAAATTCACTCCACAGATGAATGGGACCAGACATTTCAACCTATCTTAAAAAACTTCACTTCATAAATAAAACCTTAAGATATGTTGAAAGATTCAAAATACGATTTGAATAAGTGGAAAAACATGTCATCATGTCATGTTCTTGGACTGAAATATTCCTTAACATTAGGATGTTATTTATACCTAAATAATAATCCCTATGATACCACATAATAAATTATAGCAATTCCCAACCCAAAAAATGACAATAGGATATTTTATAAATAAATATTACACTGGTTCTAAGATTTGTATAGAAAAACAAGCAAGAAGGGCAGGTGGAAAATCTGTGAAGAGGGACTGTGTCTTCCAGCAATACAGATAAAGCCCCAACACTATAAACAGGTTTGTCCTGGAACAAGAACAGCAAGCCAGGACAATATGAAGAAATGAAAAGTCCAGGAATTGAGCTAAACTAATGTGGGAACTTAGTACATGGTATAAGTAGCAGCTTATGTGAATGGGAAAATATGTTATTCAATAAATTCAATGAATGCTATTCGGTCAATATTATAGCTATCTAGAAAAAATAAGTTATATTCATGCCTCATATACTTTGCGAAAATGAATTCTAAGTAAATAAAACATTTAAATGTAAAAATTAAACTATAACATTATTAGGGGGAAATGGAAGATTTTAATAATGTAAGAATGACTCAAAATATAGAAAATAGAAATAAAACACCAAACATAATGGATCCATTAAAATTCAATGATGCACTGGAACATTTCCCCAAATCCCATTTCCCATAAAGTTCCAGGTGAGGGTTGGCCACAAGGGGAATTTGTGTGATTAGTTGCAAGGAATGAGTGAAGCCATCATGCTCTGAAGTTTGGAGGCAGAGAGTAGACAGAGAAGGGCTCTGCAGAGTTCCATTCTATCACTGCTTTTTCTTGCTCTGTTTAGAGCTCTCCTTCCTGACTGCCACCCGGCTGACCAGCAGGGACCAGAAGGTTTCTGTAAACTCCCAGAGGTGGTAGTCAGAAATAATCCATAACCCTACAGATTGCCATATCAGCCACCTTCACAGCTTACCTGCCTTTCTGCACCCAAGCCAGACAGAGCTGGTCAGTGACTTTTCTCTGTTCCCTTTCAGATTGTTATTTTCCCAGTTCCTTTCACTTCAAATATACTTTAAAGTTCAATTCCTATAATAAATTGTACTAAGCACTCATTGTGTTTCTGCTTCCTGGATTGATCTCTAATTAATACATTTAATTGATATAAGCATAATCAAAAAAGATTTGCAACTGAAACCAGGGACAAAGGGCCATTTCTCTCTAATACATAAAGAGCTTTTTTTTTTTTTTTTGCAGTTTTTGGCCGGGGATAGGTTTGAACCCGCCACCTCTAGCATATGGGGCCAGTGCCCTACTCCCTTGAGTCACAGGCGCCGCCCAGAGCTACCTTTCATATATTTAAAGAGCAACAGTTCAAGAAGAAAACAGGGAAATTATATTAACAATGTTTCATTCACACAATATGCAAATATCTCTTAAAACAAGAAATAGGATCCAGTTTGCTCTTAATTAGAGGAATACAAATTAAGCAATAGCACAAAACCGTTTTTCTCTTATCAGATTGGACGAGACCAAAAACATTCTGATAAGTAAGGTTTAACTTGCCCAAGATTGATTCCTTGAATGTGATGGTCATGGAGGACATACATTCTTTTTTTAAAAAATTAAGATTAATTTCAGAGACTACGCACAATCAGGTTACATCGTTTGTGTTTGTAAGGTAAAATCCAAGTTGTAGGTGTTTCCTCCACCCAGGAAGTATGCCGTATATCCATGCATTGCTCCTTTGGGTGGGAATTTGCCAAACCCTCTCCCTTCTCCACCCTTCTTGAATTTAACTGAGTTTTTCTCTCAAGTGAGCAGGTAGTTGTTAATCTACAGTTTCAATTTAGTATTGAGCACATGTGATGCTTGTTTTTCCATTCCTATGATATTTTCCTTAGGAGAATGTTCTCCAAATCTATCCAGAAATGAGCAAGAGACATTAACAGAACCTTCTCTGAAGAAAATAGATGAATGGCCAGCAAACACAGGAAAAACTGCTCATCATCCCTAATCATCAGAGAAATGCAAATCAAAACCACCCTGAGATATCACCTAACCCCGCTCTCCTAGTAAGAACAGCCCACATCACAAAGTCCCAAAGCTGCAGATGCTGGCATGGATGTAGAGAGGAGAGAATACTTTTACACTGCTGTGGGATTGCAAACTAATACAGTCTCTATGGAAAGAGGTATGCAGAATCCTCAAAGAACTAAAAGTAGACCTCCCATGTGATCTCGCAATCTCAGTACTAGGTATCTACCCAGAAGAAAAAAATCATCTTACCATAGGGACTTTTGGCACTAGAATGTTCATCGCAGCCCAATTCACAATCACAAAGATGTGTAATCAATCTAAGTTCCCATCAATTCACGAATGGATTAATAAACTGTGGTATATGTATACCATGGTATACTATTTAGCCATAAAAAGATGGAAACCTTACATCTTTTGTATTAATCTGGATGAAGTTGAAGAACATTCTTCTAAGAACAGAGAAGCAAGTATACAATGTTCACAACACTAATATAAAACCACACTAATGTGAAACCAATAGATAAACAACTACATCCCCACATGACAGAAAAACACAATTAAATATAAGTGGGGAGAAGGGGTGAAGGGAAAGGGAAGAGGGAAAGAAGGAGGGGGATTGGTAAGCTCTCACCTGATGGGCACAATGTAAGAGTACATCCGTTGGATGAAGGACTCAACAACAACTTGAACTTTACCTAACAAGCACAAATAATGTCACCTAATCATCTGTACCCTCATATTAATCTAAAGTTTAAAAAAAATCCATCCACATTGTTACAAAAGACACCAAATCTCCATCTTTTAATAGCTGAATAGTTTTCCATGGTATACATATACTACACCACATTCTTGCTACTGCTCCTGTCTCTATGACTTTTTTCCCCAATAAATGCTTTCCCAGCAGGTCTGGTGAATATGTTATCCAACGTTCTCCCTTATTTATTTTACAAGATATAAGAAAACATGTCCTCTCAAAAGTCATCAAGAATATAAGTTGATATAACTTCAAAGGAAAAAGGACAACTTGGCAATATCTGATAAATTACAAATATGTTTTTCTTTTTACCTGGAAATTCCACTTTGGGGAATTTTTCCATGAATATAAGAAATAATATTTATATGGTTACAACATTGTTTACAAGAACAAATAATTGAAAATGGCCTAACTATTCATCATTAGAGGGCCAGTGAAATTAAACATAGTATATCCTTACAAAGAAATACTATAAAAATGAGGCAGCTCTGTCTGTGCTGATTTGAAAGATCTCAAAGCTATATTATTAAACATTTTATATATTATTTATATTATTAAATGTAAAGTATAGAATTTATAGAAAGACTATAGTAATCTTTGGTTGTATTTAAAAGGAGAAAAGACACACAAATTTATTTGCTTATAAATATGTATCCAGAAAGGACACTCAAGAAAAAGGAGTTTTCTCTGGAGAGGATTACATGAATGATAGAATGAATTGAGTGATAAATCAGAACAACAAAAGAACTATTAAATGTGTCCATTAAATAATCAAATAGACTGACATCTAGGAAGTATAAACAAGAAAAATACATAAATACAAGCTATTAGGTATTCAAAAGGATTGCAGAGATACCCAAGAAAGAAAATTATAAGTTAAGAGAAAATTATAAGTTAAGAATATTATACCTGTAACAGTATAATATTTAAATAGAAATGTTCAATAAAGTAAGTACAATTATAGAATAATAAAAATTAAAATATTTTTTAAAAATCCAAAATCACAGTAATTCAGAAACAAGAAAAAAGTGAAAAAGAAATTTGTCAAAGAAATAATCATTCTAAATAATCCCATTTAAAATAGCTACAAAAAATACTTGAGAATAAATTTAGGCCATGCATGGTGAGTCACACCTGTAATTCTAGCAGTTTGGTAGGCTAAGGGAGGAGGACTACTGGAAGCCAGAAGTTCAAGCAAGACTTCATCTCTCTAAAAAACAGGTGTCGTAGTGTGCACCTGCCATCCGAGCTACTTGGTAGTCTGAGGCAGGAAGATTGCTTGAGCCCTGTAGCTGAAAGTTGAAATGAGCTATAATGACACCACTGCACTCTATCTCAGGCAATACAATGAGAACTCAACTAAATATATAAATAAATAAACAAAATAGATGTAATCAAGGAGGTGAAAGATTGCTACACTAAAAATTATAAAACATTGATGAAAGACATTGAGGAAGACACAAAGAAATGAAAAGATATTCTGTGTTTAAGAATTAGAAAAATTAATAACTTATCAACTTATCCAACTACCCAAAGCAACCTTCAGATTCAATGCAATCCTTATCAAAGTTTCAAGACCATTTTTCACAAAAATAGAAAAAAATCCTAAAAATTAATATAGAATCATGAAAGATCAAAGTTATCCAAACCAATCTTGAGCAAAAATAACAAAGCTACAGGCATCACATGATCTGACTTCAAAATATACTACAAAAATGTAATAATCAAATAGCATGATACTTATGTAAAAGCAGACACATAGATCAATTAGGACAGAATGGAGAACCTAGTAATAAATCTACACATTACAGTCAAGGGATTTCCATAAAAGTACCAAAACACACAATGGGGAAAGAACAGTTTCTTTAACAAATGGTGCTGGGAAACTGGATATCCACATATAGAAAAATGAAATTAGATCATTAGCTTGCAGCATATGGAAAAATCAACTAAAAATGGATTTGACTTAATTAGAAGACCTGAAATTGTAACACTTCTAGCAGAAAATATAGAAGATAAGCTCCACAATATTGGTCTGGACAATGAATTTGGGGAAACGAACCCAAAGGCATGTACAACAAAAGCAAAACTAGACAAATGGGATAGCATCAAATGAAAAACAAAAAGGAAGCAATTTTAAAAGGGAAGAGATTGGGGCGATGCCTGTGGCTCAGGGAGTAGGGTGCCGGCCCCATATACTGGAGGTGATGGGTTCAAACCCAGCCCTGACCAAAAACTACAAAAAAAAGTGAAGAGATAACCCAAGAATTGGTAAAAATTTTGAAAACCATACATCTGATAAGAGGATAATATTCAAAATATGTAAGTAACTTAAACAATCCAATAGCAAAAAGCTACAAATAACTATGAAAACACAGACAAAGGACCAAAATAGACATTCCTCAAAAGAAGACATACAAATGGCTGACAGGTTCTGTATATTAAAAAAATGCTCATCACCAGTAATCATCAGAGAAATTTTAATCAAAACACACGAGGTATCTATCACCTCATACCTGCTAGAATGGCTATTATGAAAAAGATAAAATTGTTGGCTAGGGTGGGGAAAAACTAGAATCCTTGTGCACTATTGGTGGGGATGTAAATTAATACACCCTTTATGGAGGAAAGTATGGAAGTTCCTCAAAAAATTAAAAGTAGAATTATCGTATGATCCAGCAATCCCACTTCTGGGTTTAAATCCAAGGAATTGAAATTTGTATGCCTCAGAGATACCTGTATTCCCACGTTCATTGCAACATTATTCACAGTGGCTATGATACAGAAGCAACCTGGCTGTACATCATGAAATGAGTGGATAAAGAAAATGTGGTATACATACATGGCAGAATATTATGCAGGCTTTAAAAAGGCTGTCATTTGTCATTTGGGACAACATGGATGAACCAGGAGGATATTATGCAACATGAAAAAAAACAGGCACAGAAACACACATACTCACATGTATGTAGAATCTAAAAAATGTCAAATTTGTAGAAGTAGAGAGTTGAATGATGGTTATCAGGCTAGAGGAGAGGAATAAATGGGGAAAGAAGAGATGTTGATCAAATGGTACTAAGTTTTAGTTAGACAGGAGGAATAAGTTTTAGTGATCAATTTCCAGAATGGTGGCTGTCATAAATAATAATGCATTACTGAAAGAGTAGGCTTTCAATATTTTTACTAGCAAAAAAAAGGAAACCATGTGATGTGATTGATTTCTTAGCTTGATTTAATCATTCCACAATGTAAACATATATCACAAAGTCTCACTGTACTCCATAAATATATACAAGTATTATTTCATTTAACAAAATAAAATAAAGAAATAATTATGGCTAGTTGCCCATAGCTCAGTGGTTAGGGCACCAGCCATGTGCACCAGGGCTAGTGGGTTCGAACCTGGGCCTGCTAAACAACAACAACAAAAATTAGCCAAAAAAGCGGATGCCTGAGCCCAAGAGTTTGAGGTTGCTGTGAGCTGTGATGCCATAGCACTCTACAGAAAGCAACAAAGTAAAACTCTGTCTCAAAAATATAATAATTATTGGGTGGTGCCTGTGGCTCAAAGGAGTAGGGCGTCAGCCCCATATGCCAGAGGTGGCAGGTTGAAACCCAGCTCTGGCCAAAAACTGCAAAAAATAATTCTCAAAAGAGAATTATTATTATTATTACTATTATCAATTTCTACTGCTTATAAAGCTATTGAGAAAAGTTTTGCTTAAACTTTAATGACTAGAATATTGTCATGCTCTATAAACTTTTCTGTAGCACAGGAAAAGATAAAAGAATCCCATCATTGTTTATAAAGTTAGCATACATGTGGCACTAAAATCTAAAAATTTTAGGAAGAAAAATATCACTAGAGAACAATGTTAGTTATGACTATAGAAACAAAATGCAAAATATAACTACAGGGAATTTAAAATATCATAATATTTAAAAGAATAACTTACCATTATTAAGTTACAGCCCTTGTAAGCAATTTGAGATGATTTAGTATATCAATGTATTTATGTAATACATTGAATCAATTGCATAAAACACATTTTTCACAGGTCAAGATCTATTCCTTATTCAAAAGAAAAACACCTAGTTATAGTTATATAAGAATAGAAAGATACTATAGTAGCCTTCCTAAAGGGGAATAACAAACTACTCCATGAAAATCAGGAGCTAGAGAAGGATTTCCACCATTACATCTATTTTTTTCTATTTTTATTAGGATCCTAGAATCATTAGCAAAATTAATGTTAAGAAATATAAAAATAAAGTTTATATGTTGGAAAGAAAAACCTCTATTTGATTATCTACAACAAAAGAACTGTTGAAAGTAGCAAGATAAAAAGCAAATCTATTAAATACATAAATCCTTGATGGGGAAAAATGATTTAAAAAATCATTCAAAACACATTTTTTAAAAGTGGAATTCTTGGCTGGGTGCAGTGGTTCACTCCTATAATCCTAGCACTCTGGGAGGCGGAGGCAATGGATTGTTTAAGCTCAGGAGTTAGAGCCAACCCTGAGCAAGAGCAAGACCACGTCTCTACTAAAAATAGAAAAACTAGCTGAGGGTTATGGCGGGGGCCCGTAGTCTCAGCACTTGGGAGGCTGAAGCAAGAGGATTGCTTGAGCCCAAAAGTTTGAGGTTTCTGTGAGCTATGACGCAGGGCAGTCTACCCAGAGTGACAGAGTGAGACTCTGTCTCAAAAAACCAAAAAACAAAAAGAAATCCCCCCAAAGTGAAATTTCTATAATGTTATGTGATTAAAGCTGGATGCAACATGATTTTGTATTAACAAACACACTCACACACAGAAACAAGAATAGAAGGAAATACCAAACTTTTATCAGTGGTTTGAGTGGTAGTACAGGAAGTTTTTAGTTTCTTCCCCCTACTCTTCTCTACTTTCCAAATTGTCTTTAATTAATACTGACTAGTTTTTGCTGTTTAATACCACCTTCCAGGGCTGATCATGACAAACCTACCACAATAAACTAACTGAACAAAAGAGAAACCAAAAATCCTTCCCCCTACAAGAGCCACTGTTTATGCTATCCTGATGTCTTTGGCACTGACAGAATTTCCTTCAGGCATCCCCCAATAATACCCACAGCTAACAGTTACTGGGAAACTCTTCTGGGCTAGACACTGTGCACTGTTCATTGGTTTATTTATTCCTCCCAACATCCCTAGGAGATGAGCACCATTTTAAATCCCCATTTTACAGAAAGAGTACAGGTCACATAAAGCAAGTGGCACAGGCAGGATTTGAACCCGGGCTGTCTGACTTCAGAGCCCCTGTTCTTCCCTGTTCTTAACTGCTATACATACTACCAATCTAGGTAACCCAGGGCATCCCAGGGATTATAAATCCATGCTCCTTAATTTTCTATGAATCTTTGGGACATACTCCTATAACTCAAAGGCTCACCCCCACTGTTTCTATAGCTGTGCCGCTGTCGACCCCAAAGTCTTGCCCTGCAGGCTGCAGTAGCTTGAATCCAGGTGAGCACATTGGCCACAGTCAATAACACCCTAATTTCTCTCTGTATTTCAAACCATGTCATCAGATCACAAATGCTGTGATTTCATCTATCTTCAACCATTTGCTTATGCTATTTAAAGAATCATATATGCCATATAAAGCATATATTTAAAGGATCATATATGCCATATAAAGCATCCTACCAATGTCACATGGTTAAAGTTTTCAAGATTCAGTTCAAATGCTGGCTCCTGCGGAAATATTTCCCTGATTTGTGCCCAATGAACAGGTTATATTCCTTAATTATATTCTACACGGCATTTACCACTGTACCTCCTAGAACAATCATTTACTTATTTAACTTAGTTCCTCCAGTCCAAGGGCAAGGTTCATGTCTGATTTGTCTCCAGGAACTACATATATATAATAAACCCATTATATTTATGTACCATTCATAAATAAACGAACGACTACACTGGTTGACAAACAGGATTTCTGACAAACAGCATCATCTAGGAATAAGGAAAGGGTTTCTAGACAAGTTGGAATTTGTGCTAGACTTTGCAGGACTGATGTGATTTGGAAGCAGTAATGATTCAAGTAAAAGGCACAAAGTTACTGCTGTGGGAATGACTCCTCCATTTATCTACATGGGGCATGCAGTTGTAGCAATCTACACCAGACACACAGCTTTTTATATAAACTTTATGAATATTTTTTTACACTCAAAAGAGATATTCCTTAAAAACAAGTAAGTCATTGTGATGTATGTACACCATGGAATACTATGCAGCCCTAAAGAAGGATGGAGACCTTACCTCCTTCATATTTATGTGGATGGAATTAGAAAATGTTCTTCTCAGTAGAGTATCTCAAGAATGGAAGAAAAAGTATCCAATGTACACAGCCCTATTTTGAAACTAATGCATAGCTTTTATAGGAATGTCATAACCTAATTATTGCCTTAAAATATGGGAAGTGAGTGGGAGAGGGGAGGCAAGGGGGGTAGATTGGGGGAGGGAGGGTAATTGGTGGGGTCACCTATATGGTTTATCTTACAAGGGTACAAGTGAATCTTTCTAAAAGCAGAGTATGAATGTCTTAATGACTAAGAGAATGACATGAAGGTTATATTAACTAGTTTGATGGGAGTATTTCAAAATGTATATGAAAACAGCACACTGTACCCCATGATTGCATTAATGTACGTAGTTATGCTATAAGAAATAAAAAAAGAACATAAATATAAGAAACCTCAAAAAAAAAAAGTCAGAATGATATGCTCTCTTAGCAGATGCTATCTTGCTCTTAATCAATGATGGTCAAAGCTATGGTGTCCTAAAGTTCTGGGCTGTCCGCTGTAAACTGTCCATCTGAGATGTATGTGACTGATGGACTCCCAAGACTGATCAGTGAGGACGCCCTTCAAGATTACCACTCTTAGAGGCTCCACGTACATCCCAGGCTCCCTTTCTTGGGCTATGAGCAGTCTTTGTGAACAGGGCTGGTATTGGGCATCTGGACAGACTGTCCTATAAGGACTAGGTTCTGGGTAGGAGAGTTGAATACCTTCCTTCCACTCATCCCCAATAGAATCAGAAAACAAGAAGAGGGGACTGTGGAGGTGCTGGACAAGCAGCCTCAATCCCCGACTTATAGTCAGAGCTCTTTCTCTCACTTGATACATCGCCCTGTGAAGTCTCTAATTCTGCTTGTGATGCTTTGATCCCCACATCTGTAAAATCAGGAGACTGGACTCACTAATAGCTAACATCCCTTCCCTGTTGTTACATGGGAGCAGAGGGCAGGCCGTGAAAGAACTCACCTTGTTAGGGCATAGGCCCTGCAGAGGTTTACTGAAAAGGGATGTGAGAAGGCAAGAAGCTGCAGGAGCTACTCCAGAAGCAGGAGAGGGGCTGTGTGTGTGTGGAAATGAGGTACAGAGAGGCTGAGACCTTCTCTGCCACTGGGCTTTTCCACCACAGTGTTATACTCTAGGGACCTCAAAAGTAGTCCTAAGAAGGGGGAGGATAAGAGAGTGAAGAATAGGTACAGAATTCAAGCCTTAATAAACACTGCAGTGGTGAGGCAAGGGCCTTACACCTCCGTGGTGATTTAGTTTCTCCAAAGCCATTCTCTCCACCCCCCCCCCATATTAATCCATGGGGAGAGTTAGGAGAGATATTGTAACAGAAGAGGTCACAGAGGAGCTGTCTGCTTGCCCAAAGCCACCCAGAGAGCTAGGACTGGAGCCAGGTCTCCAAATTAGGGATTTGGCTCTCCCAGGTGCCAGGTCCAAACAAGACCCAGGGGCAGAGATATGGTGACTCTTAAACTTAAAAATGAGAAGGAAATCTGCCTTGGATTTGAGTCTGGGGATGATGGAGAAGGTCCAGAAAGTAGGTAAACACAGGAAGAGCCCTTTCTAACCTCAAATTCTCACTGAGTCCTTGAGAATAAAGAGCATTCCCACCCAGGGTCTTGTTAGCAAGGGCCACGGGGACTGTGTCTGGGGACTCCCACCATGATCCTGGGAGAGGTAGCAGAGGCACCGTGCTGCTAGGAGGAGTGGAGAGGAGGGAATGTGACATTGCCTGCTACTAATACATTCTAGGCCAGGCCCTGAGAAGCTGAGTCTACTGATGGAGGTGCTGAAAGAGGAACTTGGAGAGGTTGTGTAGTGCAACCCTCAGACTCTTAGGGCCTCCTCAGAAAATTATCCACCCAACCAGTTTTTTCCTTTCTTAAGATGTGTATACATTTTTTGGTTCTTTCTGGATATTATACATATACAAGGTAATGTTCACAGGTTATAGACATTAGGACCTGATGTCTTTAGGAGGTGCTGTTCAGTTCACTAACAGCATCAAAATGGAGAGTGAGATGCTCACCCAGAACTAAGCTAGTTCACAGACTTGCAGCCCCTTGACTGAGAGGAATATCTGGTCCACTTGAGGGAGAACCTTGTAGCACTGCCACAGATACATATAATGTAATTCTTCCTCCAAGACTTCATTAAAATACCTGCAGCCATTTTCTAGAGTGATTGTGGATCAGAGAGAAAATGACATTAGTTCTGCATTGACACAAATTTCTGGAGACTCAAAATGCCGATTAAAAGGGGAGATTATGTCCATTAGGTGATATAACAGTCTTGACCCAAATCTGGATTGCAGTGGACCCATCACTCACATATACACCCTATGGTAATGTTCTCAGTTCCTGAATGTACAATTAGTGATATAAGTATAATTATACATATAAAAAGACGTACTTAGAAATGGCAGAATACCTCAAATAGCTCTTTGAGCAATTAAGAAAAGGCCATTAAGGAAGGAAGAGACAAATGAAAACTCTTGCAAATGTTCCTCCCTACAAGGACAGTTAATCAAAATCAATTCCTGGAAAAAGTGCAAAGCTAAGACACCATCCAACACTTGAGATTTTGGGGGTAATGATACTTATTACATCTCCATTTATTTGTTCACGACTCTGTCCAAGGTAGCAGATGGATTTTGGTGACTAACTATGAATTATAATAAACTCAATTAAGTGGTGACTCCAGTTGCAGCTGCTGTGGCAGATGTGACATCTTTACTGAAACAAATCAACTAAGCCACCTCTGTCTGGCACCTGAAACACAACTATTGACCTAGAAAATGCTTTTTTCAATACTAATTTGCAGGACCATCTAGTCAGTTTGCTTTTATTCAGCAAAACCAACAGTCCACTTTCACAGCCTTGCCTCAGGGCTATGTCATCTGTCCTATTGTCAACCTAATATAGTCTACAAAGAGCTTATTTGCTCGACATTCTACAAAGCAGTATACTAATTCACTATGTTAATGACACCATGCTGATTGCATTTGATGAGTAAAAGTAGCAAATGTTTCAGATACCATAGTAACACTTAGAACCTCAGAGTATGAGATAAAATCCATAGAAGATTAGAGCCCAACCACTTTGGAGAAGTTTCTAGAAGTTTTGAAGTAAGTGAAGATATTCCTTCCAATAGGAGATATACCACTTACCACTAAAAAAGGAAATAAAACTTATAAGGCCTTTTTGGATTTTGAAGGCAACATATTATTCTGACTCTATTGAGTAACCCAAAAGGCTGCTAGATTTGAGTTAGAGGCCAAAGCAAGAAAAAAGGAATTCAGAGTTGCAGAGTGTGGTCAGCATCTGGTGAGGGTTCTTTCCCTGGCTTGTAGATGGCCATCTTTGCACTGTGTCTTCACATGGCAGGGGCCATAATCCTATAGAGTTAGGGCTCCACATTTATGATCTCATTTAATCCTGATTAATTGCTAAAGGCCATATATCCAAATACAGTTACACTGGGGATCAGGGCTTCTGCATATGAATTTGGGGGGAAATATAATTCAGTCTATAGAATGAATAATAAACATTTAAAAATATATTGAATCTTATATGAACATCAAAAATTCATGTTAAAAGTAATAATTTGTGATTTTCAACCATTATATTATTAAAACTCAAAAGAATTTATTTATAACAATGACTGTTGTCAAAGATTTAGGGAGCAGGCAGTGCAAAACTGTTGTAGAATAAAAGGTGAATATGTATCAGAAATCTAAATTTTTATTTCATTCAATTCAGGATCTTACTTACCAGAATTTATTTTATGGAAATGTTCGCAGACCAGTAGAAACATATCTCTAAAGAATGTTCTTTATATTATTGATTGTAATTGTAGTAAATCCAGAAATAATCTAAACTCCAGCAAAAAGATGGTGGTTACATAAATTATGGTTTACTCATCAATTAATGCTAGATATCCATTAAATGGATAAGGTAAGTTTTTAGATATTTTACTAGGAATGTGTCTACCATGTACTGTATAAACAAAAAAAATAACATAGTATACCCCTACTGATATGAAATATACATAAACATGTTTGTATTGATGTAAAAATATATAAACATGTTTTTATATGTATAAAAAACAAAAAGGGTAAGCACCAATTTTTTTTTTTTGAGGCAGAATCTCACTATGCCACCCTGGGTAGAGTGCCAGGGCATCACAACTCACAGCAACCTCAAACTCTTGGGCTTAGGCAATTCTCTTGCTCAGCCTCCCAAGTAGCTGGGACTATAGGCACCCACCACAAAGCCTGGCTATTTTTTGTTTGCAGTTGTCATTGTTGTTTAGCTGGCCTGGGCCAGGTTCAAACCTGCCACCCTCCGTGTATGTGGCTGGCACTGTAACCACTGTGCCAAGGGCACCAAGCCAGCACCAAATTCTTAACAGTGGTTACTTCTGGAGAACTGAATTATGAAGAGTGAAGACAGAGGGTGAAGATTTTTGTTATATTTTCTACTGGTAAAGTTCTGCTTTGTTTTCTTTGTTATAAACATAATTCTGATGAACATTTTAAAAATCAAAGAATAGTTCCATTCTAGAAAAAAGGGAAAAAATACCAAAGGAAATATAAAGTCTCCATTGTTAAACACTTTAGAATCTTGCAAAGTAGACAGGCTACTAGAAATCAGTGTCTCAAATTATACTGTACAGAGTGTGGATCATTGTGTAAAGTCAGGTGTGGAAATCCTATGTGGGAGAACTGCTTTAAGGAGAAGCCTCATTGAAGGATGTGCAAATACTTGGCACCAGGGTATAATTTCTATATTTTGTTAATAATTTATAGAGAATCTTTGCTGGTATTTTAGGGGCCCCTGGCAGAAAAATAAACAAAGTGTCCTATAGGTCTGTGACTCTCCCAGGATACAGAGCTTTCTGGGTACTAGAAAGCTTAGTCTGGACTAGGAAGAGTTCCTAAGACCAAATGACAGCTAGCCAAGTGGTCTTGTTTGCACAACCTGTGTACCTATTATCAGGTAGACCTTTCTCTACTTGAGAACAAGAGGCTTACTTTCCAACAAAAGTCATCTCTTGCTGAAGGATCTAGGAGAGAAAGGGACCACCATAGTTTGTACCCTCCGGAGACAACCCTCATGCCAGGGCTCTCTTCCCTGTGAGCACCCGCCTCAGGGCTCCCTGCACATCAGGGTTCCTAAGGCTGTATATGAGTGGGTTCAGCATGGGGCTGATGACAGTGTTGAGTATGCCAATCCCTTTGTCTTTGTCGGAAGCCTCCACTGAACCCAGCCTCATGTAGCTGAAGACCCCTGTCCCATAGAAGATGCCCACCACTGTGAGGTGGGAACCACATGTAGAGAATGCTTTTTTCCTGCCCTCTGCAGAGCGGATTCGCAAGACTGCAGCTGCCACATGGATGTAGGAGGTAACAATGAGAATCACAGGTGCACCTGCCATGAGGATACCCAAACCAAACAGCAGCAGCTCATTGAGTTGGGTGCTGGAGCAGGAGAGCTGGAAGAGCTGTGGGAGGTCACAGTAGAAGTGATTGATCACATTGGGGCCACAGAAGTTGAGTGTGGATAAAGCCACAGTGTGGGTCAGAGCATTGGTAAATGCACAAGCCCAAGACACAGCCACCAACATCCTCTGGACCATCTGGCTCATGCGGGTGCTATAGGTAAGGGGCCGGCAGATGGCCAGGAATCGGTCGTAGGCCATGGCAGTCAACAGGAAGCAGTCCACTCCAGCCAACTGATGGAAGAAGAAGAGCTGTGTGAGACAGGCTCGGTAGGAAACTGTACGCCTGTGGGACAATAGACGACCCAACATTGAGGGAACTGTAACACTGATGCACCCAACATCCAGCACTGATAGATTCCCTAGGAAGAAGTACATGGGAGTGTGGAGTTTGGGCTCCACCAAGATGGCAGCCAGGATGCTGAGGTTGCCTCCAACGGTGACCAAGTAGGCAAAGAGAAAGAGCACAAAGACAACTGGTTGCAGTCTTGGTGTCTCCACCAAGCCCAGCAGGATGAACTCAGTAATGGCTGTTCCATTGGCCCCACATTCTGACTCCATGAGTCCCTGTTAGAACACATTCCAGAGGGCAAAAAATCAGTTTTTGCAGCTTGGTTATTCAATGAAAACACATTGACTCACTTTTATTGACCCTGGGCAAATTTCCACATGCCCTAGTGGGTATTTGTCTCATTTTTCAGGTTATTTACTACTCACTCATTAACTCTTGTTTTGACCTCAGGATCCTTGCCTGACCCCCATGTGAGGTTTCTGGTGCCACTACTACCTTGAAATTCCTCCCTCTCCTTCTGAAAGATACATAAATCTTTTCTTCCTTTCCCCCTGCAATCAACAAAGGAGGTCCTCCCAGCAAGGACCTAGGTGAAGAGATTTGAAGTAAAAGTAATGCTTAAAGTAAAAACCAATAGATAGTAAGATAGAAAGGAATACAAGAATTGATTATAAGTCCTTAGAAATCTATTACAAAGAAACAGGTACATGAAAAATGCTAATCACTAATCATTAAGAATATGCAAATTAAAAGCACAATGAGATATCGCTTCACACCTGTCAGAATGGGTATTATCAGAAAAATGAACTGTAAGTCTTCATGAGGATATGGAGAAAAGCAAACACTTATACACTGTTGGTAGAAATGTAAATACATTCAGCCTTTATGGAAAACAAAAAATTAAAAATAGAATTAGCATAAGATCCAGCAACATCACTCTTGGATATTTACCCAAAATATTTGAAGTCAGTATGTTGAGGCGACGCCTGTACTCCCATGTTTATTGAAGCACTATTCACAATATCCAACTTATGGAATCACTCTGGGTGTCCATTAACAGATGAATGGATAAAAAAAGTAATATGTATACTATTTGGCTTTAAAAAAGAAAGAAATTTTGTCCTTTATGACAACATGGATGGTATTGGAGGACATTGTGCTAAGTGAAATAAGCCAGGCACGGAAAGACAAACACTGCATACACTCAGTTACAAGTTCAGTCGAAGACAATTGAACTCAAAGAAGTAGAGAGTAAAATGGCGGTTACTCGGGATGGGTTGGTGGCGGGGCTGGCAGAGTGTTGGAGAAATGATGGTGAAAAGATGCAAAGCCTCAATTACACAGGAGGAGGAAGTTTTTGTTCTTTGAAATACATTGCACAGCTTGGCGATTATAGTAAATAATAATGTATGGCACATTTCAAACTTGCTAAGAAAGTAAATTTCAAATGAAGGTCATGTTAATTAGCTTGATTGAATTGTTCCACACTGTATTCATAAATTATAGCATCACTTTATACCCCCTAAATATATACAACTATAATTTGTCGATCTATAATTTAAAATTAAAAAACAAACATTTCAAGGAAATTATATAAATCTCCTGCAAATCTAAGGAAGAAAAAGATTTAAAGACACACAAAATTAAGGAATTAAAAAGTCATGATACCCACAGACTGAAAGTGAATTAAAATAATCATGGAATACTATCTGCTTCTGTACTTAAACAATTGGTTCAAAACCGTCCCCAAACTAAATAAACCAGTTACAACTAGGGAAAAAAAACCTCCATAGAATTTGTCCTTTCATTTATAGTCTCCCAGCTTATTATTCTTATATAGAAATTATTTTAAACTGTCATTATAAAGATAATTTCTATATCATACAAACTTTCCCTGGCTTAGAAAAAATAAAAGCCTTCCCATTCACTTTTCAAAATTTGAAAATCTAATGCCAAAATGTAATGATAATAGAAATAAAAGGGGGCGGCACCTGTGGCTCAAAGGGCGCCGGCCCCATATGCCGGAGGTGGTGGGTTCAAACTCAGCCCCAGGCAAAAACTGCAAAAAAAAAAATGAAGAAAGAAAGAAAAGGAAATTATTCTACAATACCCTCATTTGACAACAGTATATTGCAAAAATCCTAATTATAGTAAATAAAACCTACCCTTATCAAATAGATTTTATAGGAAACAGAGGATGGTTTAACCTTGTTGAATCTATTAACACATTAATACCTGAGAAATTCAGAATTATCAAGTTAGATATAAAGCATATATGTACATACACATGTATAACTAAAAGTATCATAGACAATAACAGCCACAGACTGTAATCTCTGAAACTGCATTTATCATCATCTAGGAATAATTAAAATACAGTTTTAAATATTGTAAAATACTTTAAATCCAAGAAACAGTTTCAGTCTCCCATCAATAACACAGACTCTGAGTCATGGTGGGTGGCCCACATCCATGGTGATCTTCAGCTAGAATCCATTACCACAGAGTTTGATGCATGTTAAATATCTTGACTGTCACTCAGCATACCCTGTCTCTAGTGCCACTGAGTCAAAAGGATCAAGTTGGTTGGAATCTTGAAAAATATCTATTTCCCTCATTTCACTAATGAGGAAAATATGTTGGAGCATTGTTAGATTAGAATTATTGTGGTTAGAGTGAGTACTGAATACACTCACAAAATGCCTGGTTTTCTTTCTTATCCGTGTGAAAAAATACTGTATTAATAAGTCACATAACAGAATAGAATAATGATTTTTGTGATTATCTGCTAAACCTTCCTAATGTTAAAAAGTTAAGAAAAGATCTTATGTTTTATAATATCATAACTTTAAATGGTCCAGCACATAATAAATACACTAAAATATTTCTAAGTTTTAAGAGTTATGACTTCTTGTGAGTTAGCTCAGATTTCTTCTGTTATAAAATATAAAATTTTACCTAAGTAAAAAGTTCTTATTTTCTACTTTTTTTAATGATGCCTATTGTAGTGCCGTATGCTTGCTAACCCCCAAATAATGATGAGGCCATCAGAGGAAAGATTTGTATGAGAACAGCAAAAATTTGCCCACTGGTCTGGTCAATGCAAGATTACAGCTTCTCACCAATGCCCTTCTCAGGGCATTTCCTGAAATTAGGAAGTCACTGTCCCTCCACAGTGCTCTCTGGGGCAGTCCTGGAGGCACTCTTCTGCCTGAGCCTGGGCCTTATGAATGGCAGGCTCTCTTGCATGCCAAGCCTATTCCAAGTACTTGGCTCTTGGATAGATGAGGGTTAAAACTGGCACCTGTATCTCCTGGCTCTATATCCCACAAACCACACAGTGCATTCAGGGGCTCTCCTCCCTCACTTGTCCTCTGAGAGCCTTTCCTCTGATAAGTCTTCTTGATTCAAGTTTTCTAAAACTGCCACCAAATGTCACAGAATCACAGGTTCCTCATGAGGACAGGTCCCCTGGAGTACTTCTCAGGCACTGACTACCTGTCTCCTGGCCATCTGCTTTCCATTTTCTCCAAAATGACCCTCCTTGGCTTTTCAGTGCTATATCACATGGGCTTCCTCTGCCCCACACCTTCCCACCTCCATTATAATCATCACTGTCTCTTGTTATTCTCTCAGAATAAGAACCTGGGCCTTTTCATGTTAGGAATTTCTCTGATAATTACAGATTGTGCATAAAAACAATAATAAACATGCAAAAATTACAGGACTTTTGCAAAGTCCTTGTCATGAATGCCCTGGAAAATTCCCTGGAATGACTTCCGGCTCTCTTGGCCAGCAGTTGACCCCTCTAGGCCCTGAGAATTTCCCCTTTTATAAAAATATTCTCATTTCTTATATGTAATTAAGTCAGAGCAGCAGTTAGAGATACCAGGGATAGTTGGTGGAGGCCTCAATGCAAGAATCACAAATTAGGTGCCTAGAATTTGGGGGATGTCAGGTTTGGAGGGGGTGGGCATTGTGTAAGGGATTTGGAATATCTGATGTGGTATCTCCTAAGTTCTAAAAATTCCTAAATCACTGACATCTGTTGAGTCATACTCTGGGTTTAATAGTAGAGCTAGAGATCATTCAATAAATACTATGTGAATTGACATATCAATAGGAGCAAAACAGCTCCAACATACACACGAAATATTTAAAGAATAATTAAACTACCTCCCACTTGCCGCCTCCAAGCCAGTTTAACTCAAGTAGTAAGGCTTCACACTCTTCTATGTCCTATGTCCCCATCTTTGCTCAAATTGTTTTATTTTATCTGGAATATCCTCTCACTTGCTAACTCCAGGTTCTCAAATCTTTTGACTCAACTAAGATGATCCCCCTGGGAAAGGTTTGCCTGGTTTTTCCTCATCTCAAGCTCCTGTTCCCCATGCTCTGGCAGCACTTCTATTGTATACTTTATGGTTCTCATCTCTGTTACCTGCCTGCCTGGCCTTTGCTCTGTAGAGCACACCTCTTCTACTCCACCATGGCTTGCAGAAAAAATTATGTCTGATTCAGCTTTGTGTTCTCAATGCCTATCGTCACATTTTACATATAGTAGGTAGTCATTATTTCTGAAATAAATGAATGAATCAACTTTGAAATCAAGACAATGAACAAGATCAATAAGATTTTGGTGAAAGAGAGTTACATGTTGGCTTGCAGGGGTTGGGAAAAGTTTCCTGGATAATCTGAAATTTGTGCAAGATGGCAAAAGATTGATACGATTTGGAGAAGGTATAAGTTTGAAAACAAGGTAAGGAAATATGGCTGTAAAAATCTCTGCTCCTATGTGTAGATGAACACGTGCTGGAGACTCATTTGGGAACAGCTAAGACAGTAGTTAAAACAATTCATTTATTGACATGTCTTTTCATGGAAAGTCCAAAAGAATTTGACAACGAGGAGGGGTAGACCTTGTGAATAAATAAGACTAGACAAGAAGAGTACATGCACACTTGTACATACAACCCTCACTGTAGAAATGAAGCTCACTTATCACCACCAAGATTCTAGGATGAATATTGGTCTACGCACCCAGGAAGTCTGACTTACATAAGATCACAATGATGGCCTTAACTGAAGAGTCCTGCCCAGGTCACTCTCAGTCATCCAGCATGAGCCTCAGGCTGGCCTTATTGATTGACCATGGATCTCTCTGCTCTGACATTCCAGCTAGACCCTGTACACATCAGATGATGAAGACTCCATCCAGCCCTCTGTGGATTGAGGGTTGGTAGGGATCTGGTTCAAGGTTACCCCATAAGGCATGGATCCAGGCAGGAATTCTATTGATGCCCTCATACTCACTCCGATAAACACAGAAAGCAGCCTTCATCCAAGGACAGGTATTGGCAACATGCCCTGGCATAGGAGGATCCCAGGACTTTCTCTCACTTGATGTGTTACCCTGAGCGAAATTCTCTTTCCCTACTGAATCCTCTGTAAGATAGGAGGTTTGACTTACTTGCTAACTCAGCTGTACCTTCTCCGTTATGAGGGAGCAGAGAGGGGCCCCTGGTGAATACTCACCTTGTTATGAATACAGAGGCCAACAAGGTTTCCTTTGGAGTGAAATGAGGAGAGTGAGCCACTGTGTGGGGCCCAGCTTCAGAGAGCAAGGAGAGGCCATATATAAGACATGAGTGAGAGAGAGGTGAGATCATCCTGTCTGGGGCTCCTTTCCCTGTAGTGTCAGCCTCTGGGGACCTCAGAAATTAGCCCTCCCAGGAAGGGCCGGGGGTTTGGGAGGAGCCACAGACAAATAAACAACCTAAATATTCATGACTTTGTGATGCTTGAGATTTCCTCAGAAAGGCCTCACGTCCAACTGCCACTCTCATATTAGTTTCATGGGGATAATTAGAGGGTGCTATTAATCCTATTAATCATATAAGGACAGTAAAAGTCCAGAGGGTTTATTCATCTTCCCAAAGTCCCCCTTGAAGCTAATGATGGTGCCAGAGTCTTCAGCCCAAAGGCTTTTTGGGTTTTCCCAGGTTCCTAGTCCAAATGAGAGCTCTGAGCAGAAAGCAGCAAACTCCCAGGCTTGCCTTGACCTGGAGATGAGGAGACAGCACAAGAAAGGAAACAAAAGGGAAAATCTTTCTCCAAACTCCTGTTCCTAATAAGTCCCCAGGAATGCCATGCTTCCTCCCGGAGGGGGCACTGGGATTGCATCTTGGGGTCCCACAATGATTCTGAAAGTGGTGTTAGAAGAGCTAAGTCAGAAGGGACCAACCAGTCCCCAGGATGTCACCCTGACTATGATTTTGTAGGCCAGGCCCTTAGAAGTTCGAGGACCCTAGTGATGAGATTAATGAACAGAGAACGTGGAGATGTTGTCTAGCACTCCCTCAATGTCCTTGTCCCTGTAGAAACAGAGTGTTCAGCATGACAGAGACTTTTCCTGTCCTCAGCTGCAGGAACCCCAACCCTTCACACTCTCCCAGCACGGCCTACTGCGGCTTGAAAACCACTGTAGTCAGACATAGTCACATTCGCTTTTCCAAGTATTAATGGTGTGACTTAGGACCAGCTGCTAAACTCCCCGAGCTTCATTTTCTTCATCTGTGAAAAGAAGACAATATTTCTAACACACAAAGGATTTCTCTGAGAATTAAATAAAATAGCATACTTGATGTACTTGGTAGGGACTCAACAAATATCAACCCTAAAATAAATGGCAATCACTAATATTTACTATATTTTTATGCCTTATCTTTCCTTATCTTCCCAGCAATTCTTTGCTGTAGCTTCATTTTTTTGCCCCGCCCTACACAGGAGGAAATTGAGCTCAGAGAAGTTTAGTAAGTTGCCTGATGTTACACATCTAAGCAATAGTATAGCTAAACTCAAATCCCACCACGTGGTTTTAACAAATTTTCTATAAGACAGTGGTTCTCAACCTTCCTAATGCCGTGACCCTTTAATACAGTTCCGTGGGTTGCGACCCACAGGTTGAGAACCGCTGCTAGAAGGTATTCCTGCCTTCCTTTCCTAGCTAATTCCAAAAGCAATTGCTGCCTCATTATCCAACCAATGTAGCTCTGTCTCTGCCATCAACACTCTTAACTTTTGGGTCTCCTTCAGCTTCTTCAAAATGCAACTCTAGATACCTCCATCTATAGGATGTTAGCAGGTTGGGAAAGGGTTAGTGGCCCCATTTTCACCTTCAGAAGTTTGCCATCAGTGATGTGCCTGGTCTCTGTCACGTAGTAAATGAGCCTGCAGTTCCACATCAAGGTCATGCTCACTCTAGTAAGCTCAGGGCTCAGCTCTGGACTCATTCCACAGTGTAACTTTACGATAGGCTGCCCCTGCCCATCATACCATATTTTGAAAGTAAAGCAATTAAGATAATGTCAGATTTGAGCAAAATTAGAGAAAAGAACCAAAATAACTAATTAGGGGACCTGGAAATAATATGCGGAAATTTGATATATTGCCTGAGTGGACAACAGAGAAAAAAGGACAGGGGGACAGGTTTTTCAATCTACTGTGCCAGGGTATTTGAGAATCCATCGGGGGGGAAATGACATTAAATGTCTTTCTCACTCTCTGCTCAAAAAGTTGGTTTCAGACAGACAAGATACTTATATTGAAGAATAAAAATGTAAAACATTGAACATATTCTATGGAATATCTTTATGATCTTTTGGGAAGTAAATATTTCTTAAATAAATCCAAAGAGCATTAGTCATAGAAAATACAGAAACTTCTCTACACTAATATCTCAAACTTCTACTCATCAGAAGACAACTATTTTCTAAGTGAAAAGACAAGCTACACATTAAAAGATATTTTCGGCAGATACAGGTGTTCTGAAGTATCCAAACTATATTTATAAAGGCTGGTGCGGTGGTTCACTCCTGTAATCCTAGCATACTGAGAGGCCAAGGTGGGTGGATTGCTTGAACAGAGGAGTTTGAGACTAGCCTGAGCCAGAGTAGGACTCCATCTTCTAAAAACTTAGTCTAGTGTTATAGCAGGCATCTGTTGTCCCAGCTACTTGGGAGGCTGAGGCAAGAGAATCACTTGAGCCCAAGAGTTTGAGGTTGCTGTGAGCTATGATGCCTTGGCACCCTACTGAGGGTGACAAAGTGAAAATCTGTCTTGAAATATATATATATGTGTGTGTATAAATTTTATAGATAATTAGAAAAAGATAAAGGATCCACTAAAAAATAGAAGATTAAAACAGATTTTGCAGAAGAGGAAACAAAAATGGCCAATGAATTTAGGAAAGGAAGTTCAGCCTTTTTTGTAATCCTGCAAATGCAAATTAAAATCAAAATGGAGATACCATTTTAGACTGGCTATTGACCTAAATGAAGAAATAAGATACTATCAAGTTTGGGTGAGACCAGAGAACAATAGAAACTCTTAAACACTGCTGGTGAGACCATAAAATTATATAGGCACATGGAAAAACAACTTTATCCTTTAAATTTGTGTTGTACTAATTCCAGTCCTAACTGGAAATGAGAGAAATTCTTGCATGTATCCACCAGGAGCAGGGCACAAGAGTATTTGCAGAAGCAAAGTACCTTGAAGCAGAAATGATAAATCACGATTCATTCATGCCATGCATTGCTATGTAGCCATAAAAATAAATGAACAACAGTTGTAGACACTAATACAGGAGAATCACAAACGTAACATTGAGTGAGACAAGCGTATCTAAGGAGAATAATTATTGAATTATCCCCTTCATTTATCTCAAACATATACAAAGCTTAGGATATTGTTTGTACAGACTATAGATGCAATAAATGTATTTTTAAAGGTGTTATTCCCCCAGAACAGTATTACCCGAGTGGGGTAGGAACGGGGTTAAGGAGGGGCATGCAGGAGTCTTCAAAGGTCATAGGATGTTCAATTGGATAAACAGAGTAGGAGATGAGATGTTTGTCTTATTCCTTTTTTGTTCTGTTTTTAAAGTCAGGTTTATTGAGGGGTAATTTACAAACAGTAAAAATCCATCTTTTCTAGATGTATGGTTATATAGTTCGACAATGTATAAAATTGTATAATAACCATGACTGTCAAGATAGAGAATATTTTCACCATTCCAAAAAGTTCTCTCATGTGGCTTTGTGGTCAATGCCATTCTCCCACCCCCATCCCTGGGAAACCACCATCTGTTTGTTTTGCCTCCTTAAGAATGCCATATGAAGATAATTATACAATCCTTTGTGTCTGTCTTCTTTCACTCGGCAAACTGTAAGTTTTGAGATTCATTCAGGTAGTTTACAGACAGTAGTTAGCTGCTTTTCATCAGTGAATAGTATTCCATTATATGGATATATTATATAGTTTTTTATTACCCAATTGGTGGGCATTAGGATTATTTCTAGTTTGTGGTGATTATAAATAAAGTCGCTATAAATATTCACAGTCAAGTCCTTGTATAGACATATCCTTTTTAATTCTCTTGAATAAATACCAAGAATTAGGATTGCTAAGCCATACAGTAACTGTATGCTTAAATTTATAAAAAAAAAAATCCAATTGTTTTTGAAAGTGGCTGAAGAATTGTTCACACCCATTAGAAGTGGATGGAAGTTCCCACTTCTCTCATATCCTCACTTGTGAAAATACCACTATTTTTTTTTGTGAAAATACTACTATTTTAATGCCTACAGCTTTATAACATATTTTTATATCCAACGTTTAATTTCTCCTTTCTTTTATTTAACTATCAAACTTTTTAGGCTATTATCCCACAATTGCTCATCCATGTGAATTTTATAGTCACATTAATAAATTACATAAAAATATTGAGAGATTTGAAACTGTTATTCCACTGTTCGTTTTTTGGCTTTCATAATCACTCTTGGGAATTCAACTGTAAATATAACTGTAACTCTTGTGAATAATCTTTTTCTCTCCAGCTGTTTTTCAGGTATCGCTCTCACACTAGTGTAATGTGTTCTACTATGAGACATTCTTTTTTTTTTAGCAATAAAGTATTTTTAATGTACATTGCTTATACAGACATAATGCCTTGCATACTTGATAGATTGTTCTGTAGTGTAAACATGACCTTTACATGCACTGGGATAGCTCCAAATTGGTGTGACTCTTTTTGTTGCAATATTCACTTTAGTACAATGGTCAGGAACTGACCCAGCTGTATCTCAGAGGTATTTCTGTGTAGGAATGGAGCTCATAATAATTTCAGAAACATCCTGCATCCAGCTTTGAAGATTACTGAATTGCATACACATGCCCATTGTTGAGCTGGTGAATCACCTTCCCAGATGAGCGGCTTTTTTGATAACCAGAGATCATGCAACCAGAAAATCAAAGCAAACATTGAAATCCTTTTCTTTTCTTTTCTTT
>NW_003852540.1:2511598-2522332 GCF_000181295.1 Otolemur garnettii | reverse complement strand
GGGGAGGCACCATGCCTGTCTTTGGCCACCTCTCAACTAGCACATTTCCTGACAGAGAGTACTTTGCTCAAGTACTAGTTACTAAATAGATGTATGGTGTATTTCTGTCTCCAGTGAGCAAGGTGAGGAGGAACATCTGGTTGAGAGGATGAGGAGCTCTGGATATTGGTTTCCTACCCCTCTTTCAGTAGCTTAGCAAAATGTTAGTTCAGTAGCTGGATGGAAGAACAAGCTAACAGCAGTGGCTGAGCTCTTTGGAGGCCCCCCGTTCTGACGAGGTTACTTCCTCATCCAGGAAGCACCAGGTGTTATGCAGTTGCCTAGACACTCCCATTCTCACTTCCCCTTCCCACAAATATGTGGAGTATTTGTGGGAGGTAGAGCCCCTTTCGACTGAAAAGCTTGCCAGAGGATCACTGCACTCTGCTACTCCTCCATTTGTAACTTTTTCCACAATATGACGTGTGCTTCTACTGGTTTTACGTGTGTGTGTGTGTGTGTGTGTATGTGTATGCATGCGCACACACATGTGTACACATTTTGTACAAAAGTGGAAAATATGATGCACTGTTTTGTATATCTTGTGGGATATTCAGGTAGAAATATCCAATGCACAGTTATGCAGCAGGGTTGACCGTTTACCATCAAGAATGGAGACAAAAACTCAGAGAAAGGGCGCCTAGCTCAGCCTGGGACTCATGGACAGTTCCTGGAAGAGAGGAGACTTGCAATGGGTTTTCAAGAGTGGAGTTTCCTTTATGAACAATGTGTGGGAAAAGGAAACTTTCCAGGAAGAGAACTTGGCCTTGGTCATGTAGGAGGAGCGGGCACACATAAGGGGCTCCAGTTAAGCTCTGTACCCTAGAGGTCACCTTTCTAAGGACAGCTGTCACCAGAAATCTCATTTCATCCTAATTTTCTGCCACCTTCTCCTTGGCCCATGATAATCATGAGTTTCCTCAACTGATCTTTCAAGGAGCTCATCCTAAACTAAACCTGATAAGGAGGGAGAATGGGAAAACTTTATTAATGAACAAGAAATTCATTAATTTCTTTTCAAAAAGGTATATTTGTTGCCTAAAGCCACCTTCAGGTGTTAGCAAAAGTACAGAAGTCCTGGTCTAGAAGATGATCTAACCCTCTATCTTCCTTTATGGTGTGGGAGGCATGAAGCTGAAAAAGAGATAGGGCCAAGACACTATAGGGTCTGGATGGTGCTCTCGGAGTAAAGAAAAAAGCAAAGCATTTTCTGGAGACTAGAAGAGAAGCTGGGTTTGAAGATGACTAAAGTGAACTGTGATGGAAGTTGAAATTGTGAGACGTGACAGAGAAGTCACTGATCTGGGGATGAAGTAGAAGCAAATCCTGCCCCAGGCTCCACCACCCTCAGCCCCACACTGCAGGCAAAGGCCGTTGCTCCTCCTCTCCACTCCTTTCTCTTGCAGACACGACAGGCTGGACTAAACCAGAAACCAAAACTCTCAAGTCAATCCCCAATACTTTGTGATTTCCTAGACTTTAAGACATTCTGAGACTCATTTTAACTCTACAAAATCCTTATAACAAGAGTGCTGGGTTATGCAAAATTAATATCCAAAATGGTTCCCCCCTTTGGGAAACACATATCAAGAAGGTCATACTTGAGAACATTTTGAAAAAGTCCAAACCATTTTGAAGAACCTAGAAATTATTTCTTTGAAAAAGGCAGATGTTTACCTGGCTCTGAATCCCCCTGGAAGGTGCTAATTTCTGAGGCCTCCAAGGGTAACAATGGGGAGGAGAAAAGTCCCCTGGTGAAAATGATGTCAGCTGAGTTGTTTGTCTCTTTATCTATCTGTCCTTTATAAGCTATCCTCTGTTTGGGGGCCACTGGGCCAGTGTGACTGTCCTTCCTCTTTGCCCAAGAAGTTTCTGTCCCCTTTACTGGGTGAGTGCCATCCCAACAACCCTCCTGCATTCTCACAACTTAGTTTCCATACAAGTTTACCCTCTGGGCCCTGGTATAGCTTTTCTCACTTAGTTTTCATACAAGTGAAGTTTACCCTCTGGGCCCTGGTATAGCTTTTCTCACTTAGTTTTCATACAAGTGAAGTTTACCCTCTGGGCCCTGGTATAGCTTTTCTCACTTAGTTTTCATACAAGTGAAGTTTACCCTCTGGGCCCTGGTATAGCTTTTCTCACTTAGTTTTCATACAAGTGAAGTTTACCCTCTGGGCCCTGGTATAGCTTTTCTCACTTCCCCCAAAGGGCCAATGGGACTTGGGTGTTTGAATGTGAAGGGTTAGAGTATAGAAGGCATCAGTGATGAGTAAGCTTTTGAGCCACACCAACTGGAAGGATGGCAAGATTATTACCAAAGTAGCTAAATCAAGAGCACATTGAGATTGAAGAAGGGCAGTTCAGATTTGGAGATTGAGTTTGAGGTTATGGTAAGAACATGTCCATGCAGAAAAAGCCAGACCATGAGATGCTGGTTGATCTGTTGTGGACCTGAAGACATTTATTCATCATTTACTCATCAGGAAATGTCTTCCTGTGCTCTTGTCTTTTGCCCTGTGGGGATCTACAACTCCAGTCTCTTCCCAGATGAGTTAGACTCCATGTGATTTAAATATCTATCCCTTAGCCAGAGGTTGAGTTGAATCACTGTGTGTTTTATTAACATGACCACTTTGGGGCTGTGGAGAGCAAAGCATTATCTAAGTGAGTGTGTACATGGCCATTTTCTGGCACTGTAACAGGTGTTGGCTTTTCTCGTCAGCAGGCCCATCATAGTATGTATGTTAAATGTTGTGTAATTAGAGCCAAGAGACAGAAGAGTTAAAAGCTCAGGAGTGGTGGAATTGGTGGCAGAGAGGAATTCAGGATCTGGACACCTGCTTACCAAGAATCTAGCTGTGTGAGAGAGTTCAACTGGGTACCCACTGAGGCAGCTCTACTGGGGATGCACTGAGCTCACCTGAGAGCATAAGCCTAGAAATTCTCTCCCTGTTCAGAAGCTCTTTTTACATTTTTCTTATTCAGTAAAAGGCCACTTCTTTGGAGCCCAAATTTCCCAGACTCTAGATGGAGAAATGCAATATAATCTTTTTAGAAAATCTAAAAAGCTGGTGGTCATCAGCAATGGAGCTGGAAATATCCTCAACAATGTCACCTCATTTAGTTTCACTGGTTTTTATTTCACTTCACTTTTTTCTGAAATGTCCAACCAAAGCCTCGTGGCTTACAAGTTAATCTTTTAATAGTCTGGGTCATGGCAGGCACCTCACCACTGCTGTTCTGTATGATGACACATGTATGTGGAGGCCGCAGGGACACAGGTTGAGGGAAGCATACTTTTCCCCTTCTTCTGAAGCTTCCCTTTCATCCTTTGGGATCTTGTGTATCAATTTCGTGGCCATGCCACCATCTGCCGACTTGTGGTTTCCTCCCTGGAACATTGGCCTCATGAAAATAATCTTTCTCTTTAACCTCCCAATGTAACATTTGCTCCCCTTTTTATGACAATTCATTTATGTCTGAGTCTGCCCAATACCACTGTTCTTACTCATCAAGAGTTAGATTTATCAAGTCTTGTCTTAGTGTGTCTACGTCTTTAACTGTATTCCTTTTAAATTTCATGTGTCATTCCATCCTGGCCCTTTAAACATTGCTATCAAGACGTCATTGATGGTTATTATCAAAATCTCATTCTCCTTTTGCCAACATCTGCCCTGTCTGACGTTGCTGGTGGAAGACATCCATGGATCCGGGAGCCTCGGGAAATGATTCTGTTGTGACTAGGTTTGTTCTCCTGGGCCTAACAGACGCTCCAGCTCTACAGCCCTTCCTCTTTGTCATCTTCCTTCTTGCTTATGTAGCTACCATTGGAGGCAATCTCAGCATCCTGGCTGCCATCCTTATTGAACCCAAACTCCACACTCCCATGTACTTCTTCTTGGGAAACTTGTCCCTCTTGGATGTTGGGTGTGTCAGTGTCACTGTCCCTGCTATGTTGAGGCATTTTATAACCCATGACAGAACCATTCCTTACAGGGCCTGCCTCTCCCAGCTATTCTTCTTCCACCTCTTGGCTGGTACAGACTGCTTCTTGCTGACTGTCATGGCCTATGACCGCTACCTAGCCATCTGCCATCCCCTCACCTACAGCACCCGCATGGCCTGGGGAATCCAGCAAGCCCTGGTGGCCATGTCATGTGTCTTTTCCTTCAGCAATGCACTGACCCAAACTGTTGCTCTGTCTACTCTTAAATTCTGTGGCCCCAACGTGATCAATCACTTCTACTGTGACCTCCCACAGCTCTTTCAGCTCTCCTGCTCCAGCACCCAACTCAATGAGCAGTTGCTCTTTGTAGCAGCAGCCTTTATGGGTGTGGCCCCTTTGGTTCTCATCACTGTATCCTATGCCCATGTGGCAGCCGCGGTTCTGCGAATCCGCTCCGCAGAGGGCAGAAAAAAAGCCTTCTCCACATGTGGCTCCCACCTCACTGTGGTGGGCATCTTCTACGGGACAGGTGTCTTCAGCTACATGAGGCTGGGTTCAGTGGAGTCTTCAGACAAGGACAAAGGGATTGGCATCCTCAACACTGTCATCAGCCCCATGCTGAACCCACTCATCTACAGCCTTAGGAACCCTGATGTGCAGGGTGCCCTCCAGAGGGTGCTTACTGGGAGGCGGTCCTCCAAGTGACACTACCTCCCTCCTGTCTTAAAGAAATGTCATGGCTCTGCTTGCTGCTTCTAAGAGGTATTATAATTAGTGCGAATGGAGTGTAGGTATGATGAGTGGGGGTGAGGGATGGACTGAGGAAGGAAAGTATGTAAGAATAATAACAGCCACTGCTGATATCATGATTACTACCTTCCAGGCACTGTTCTAAGTGACTGGTGTCTATTAGCTCATTTAATCCTCACAACCTTGTGAGACAGACACAGATTTACAAATGGTAGATTATACTCTGGTTTCTCTTCAAATCACATAAATCTTTCACCTTTTATAAATGGTAGATTAGAAAACCACATCTCAGAGAGGCTAAGTGACTAGCCCAAAGGCACATAGCTAATGAATGTCAGAGCTGGCATTTGAACATAGGCAAGCTATGTCTGTAGCAGTTACACCCCAAGAGTCATACATCATTTTAAGGAGGAAGTGTCTCTATAAAGTGGAGAGGGCAAATGGGCAACAAAGAGTTAAAAAAAAAAAAAAGCAAAGGAATATCAGCGTGATGTGAAAAAAATTATTTAAATAAACTGGAAATACAAATTGAGGAAGTTTTGCTGCTTTTATAAATTTATAGTTTTCTCCAGGGCAACAGGTTGAAGAAATCACTGGATGCCATTCTCAACATATAAAACAACAGAAAGAGGACAGATGTTAAAACCCAATGCTGAGGGAATAGGCACTGTTTAGAAAAAACACAGAGATGAGGCAGGATATTTTCATATTGGATCAACAACAACAGAAAATATATGTAATAAAGTTAATTAGAGAAAGATGTTTGGTGTATATTGAAAAGTCTCCTTGGCTGAATGGAGATCTTTGCTCCCACTGTCTTTAAACTGAAATCATCTCTCCCTCTTCATTGCTGTAAGGAGAAAAACACTTCATTTATTCAACGTAGAGCTTTAAACAGCTTTTTTCTATAACACAATAAAAAGGCATGCTTAAAAAAAACCATGCTTATTAAAATGTTAGGAAGTTCAAAAAGAATAAAACTCATGCTTTAGAGACTATTGTTGTTCATTGTGGCTATTTAGTGCATAATTGTTAAAAGTTTTTCATTCATAATATATATTTACGAAAATAGAATCATGCTATATCTAAAGCTCTGTGATCTATTTTTTTTTACTTAATAATGTAAAAAAAAGGCGTCTTTTTATGACATTAAATGTAGATCTTTCTCATCTTGTTCTATGAATTGTATTTCTTTGAAAGGACATAACAAATGTATTTTAACAACCCCCTACTAATAAGCCTGTGTTGGTTCAAATAATCTGGGTTGTGGGAGATGCTATAGTGAGTATCCTTGTATGTCCATCCATGCACATTCTTCTAATCACTAAAGATAAACCGCCCCCCATGAGTGAAGTTCCTGGGTCAAAGGATATGAACTTTCCCAAGGCACTTGAAAACATGCCAAATTGCCACTCAGAAAAAGTTGAAAAAATTGACACTCCCGTACCATTAATTGCTTATATCTTTGCCAATATGATAGACCAAATATTATAATTCAGTTCTCCTTTAAATTTGAATTAATGCCAGTGAAGTTACATATACATATTTAAATGTAGTGCTGAAAAGAATATTTTCTATAAATCTATGTGCATTTCTAAGATGTTTGTCTTTTGGAAGTGCTTAATTATTAGTAATATGCATTCTTTGTTTCATGAATATTATAAATGTGATGCTCTAATTTGCCATAGAGAAATTTTAAATTTAAACATAGTAAAATTACTCCATCTTTTCTTCTGTAAAGTTTTGGTATCTTGTGTAGAAAGAACAGTTTCACTTTAGAATGGACAGATTCATTGATTCTTTCCCCACGGATATGAAATTACACCTTTGCCACACGTTGAGTATTCTCATAGTCCTGGCTCTGTTGCGAGAATCCTTTCCGGCACTGTATTTCTCAATTACAGTAATATTGCAATGCAAATGAACATGTAATTGTTAAGAACTTTATCCTTCTTTCCCTGCGTTGGCACATTGCAACCTTATCTACAGCTTATCCTACAGCTACTTACTCTCATGCTATTGTAATATACATTAATTTTTGAAATCCATTTGTAAAATTCTACAAATATGGAATAGTGTCAATGAAAACATTTAGAAAAGAATTGACACCTTTGAATCATTGGTATTCTCATTCTGGAACAAGGTATATCTCTTCAGTTGCTTATGCCTTCTTTCATAGTATAAAAGATTTTTACAAAAACTAACAAAACTTTAAGATCATGGGTAAGGTGTGGGCTGCAGCATAATGCCATGAGGGCAAGGATGAGAGGTGTGAGACAGAGCCCACCTTCTCAAACTTCCTCAGGCAGGGAAGGGGGTGTGGGAGCACATAATATCCCTTCCTCAGCAAGAGCTCCAGGGCACTGCTCCCCTTTTGGAGGCCAAAATAGGCACTTAGGGAGAAGCAACCTAACTCCTACCTTTCCCCACTTAGTAAGTTCCCCAAAACAGCACACGTAAAAAGCACGACTCTTAGTGGAACATTTATTGAGAAGAATCTACTGATTTCTTACTTTGAGGGCATTAATTTTCCTCTCAGGAAATGCAAGGGAAGCATTTTCTAAATCACAGAGACCCAGTGTATCCAGCAGTGCCAGGGGCAGTCAGAGGGACCTGGCCAATTTGACACTTGCGAGGGCAGCAGAAGTCTTGGATGGGGCACAGGCTTGCAGTGAGGCATGGATAAGGAATGCTCCTGACACAGTTGGGGACTGCCCCTTTTCAGAGAATCTTCTTGCCCCTTCTGTTTTATTCTATATTTAGAAAGCCACTGCCAACACCGAATCATTCCCAGTTTCTGATCCGATGTTGAGGAAGCTTTCCCTACAGTGACAGGGTTGGGGAAGATGTGCTCTCAAGTGCCTCCTTCAATGTCTTGACTACGGCACTGTGATGGGGGTGCAAAACGTCTGCCTCATGTTCAACTGTCAGAACGTTGTCTTTAGTTCATGGTTGGTAAAAGAGAGTGATTGTCTGAAGGCTCCCTTTCCTCCCTTTGCCCACAGGTGAGGAGGCAGGAGGGAATAATCCAGGCTGCGAACTGAACTTTTTTTTTCTGCAATAGCCTTTTTTTTTTTTTTTTTTTTTTTTTTTTTAAATCCAATTGTTCTTTAGAGACCAGCTTTAGAGCTTCTTCCGGGGAGGGGTGTGTGAGTGCTTGCAGCTCCTTGGTTCACAAAGGAAGAGAAACTGCTGAGCCATGCATGCTTCTTGGGAATTAATACTAACATTCTCCCTGAAGAATCTACTGTATTTTGCTGTGGATGATGTGCTCCCCTGTATAATGGGCACATATGGTTTTGCCTCAAACTTTCAGGAAAATGCCTCTCAAGAAAATGGTTGGCTGCTGGCTGAGAGACACACACTTGGGGAGTGCTAACACTCCCCTAGTAAATATGCAGATCATACACCTCCCTTCCACAGCCGCCCACTCTGTGAAAGCTGCCCCTTCCCTCCCTCCTGTGAGCCTTCCCTCCCTGCCACATCAGGGCTGCAGATGAGATGACCACACTTGTGCCCATGGGTAGGGAGCTTCTGAGCCCACTCGGCCCATAAACAGCCATATGAATCCCCAGGCCCTGCATGGGACTCCTTCACCCCATGCAGTGACAGCCCACTAGCGCCAGTCCCACCACCACCCCCTCCCAAACGTGGCATTCTGCAAAGGCTGCTTCACCCTGCTCCCACCAGATCCTGTGTCCTCATGGGCTGGAGTCCCATGCATCCACTGGGCACAGGCAGGAGGATACAGCAGCTCCAGGAGTCCCACTGGGCTCCCCCACTCCAGAGCTGTACTCCCCATGTATAATGCACATCCTTATTTTTCCCTAAAAAATTTGGGCAAAAATAATTCACATTATGGGCAGCACTGGTAGCTCAAAGGAGTAGGGCACTGGCCCCATATACCAGAGGTGGCGGGTTCAAACCTGGCCCCAGCCAAAAATTGCAAAAAGATTTTTAAAAAAATTCACATTATACACAGCAAAATACAGTAGTAGGTAGTCTGGCCTAGGTTGCTTTGGGAAAGACCCTGTTTTCTTTTCCTTTTCCTTCCACATCGTGAAATCACCCATTTTTAACTTGTCTCTCCAAGAGGGTCAGAACATCAGAGAAGGGCAGGGAGAGATAACCAGATGCTACAAGGTTGGCTACAGGGTCTCCCACAAATGAAACCTCAGAAGGTAGAGGGCAAGAAGCTCCTGTGTGAAATCACATTGTGCCAAGTTCAAGGGAAGCAAGTTTTTGGCTCCTGCAGGAGAATTACGACACTGCTTGGAGAGTCAGTGCCTCTGCTTGCTGGGACATAGTGGCAGCTCATCAGCATCATCTCCAGAGAATGTCTCCAGAACAAGCTTCAGTAGATGGAAATACAGCTAAAGTGCCATCTAGTGGTAAAGCAGACTGGGCTGGTGGTGCCTCATGATGAACATGGGAATCACTGAGACCATTGCCTGGGATAAACTTGCTAAGAGGTTGACATCTCAAGAAAGGCAGAGATCAAATAACTTGACGATATTCACAGAGAAAGTCGCCTCTGGTCAGAGAACAAGATCTGCTCCCTGAGTGTCACATGGTGGGAGAGGAGGAAAGGCAAGTGTACAAAGAACAGAATGTCCACTGGAAATGTGGGATCCAAGGGAGGAACAGGCTCTGGGAGCAGAGAGTGGCTGAGTGGTAAGGGTGAAGTTAAGTCACATAACGGGGTCCTCAGGTCAGGAGAGAGAATGGAGGGTGGAGGTGCAGAAGGCTTGGGCAGAGGAGCTGGTGTTAATTCTCCTGGGGGCTTCCTGGGAGTGCAGATGACAGAGTGGGATTGTCTCATGGAAACCAAAGGAGTGAACACGCCTGTGGAGGGAGCAGCATCTTCAGGGACTCCCAGGACACCAGTGGCTTGGCTTTAGCAGTTGTTCCATGGCATGTCTTACAGGGGGTCCAGACAGATGGCTGATGAATGTGGACAGTATCGCAATGCTGGCCTGGGGGCTGACAGGAGGCACAAAGCTGCGGCCAGGACCAGGACAAGGAAAGGGGGCCCTGCTTGCCTAGCACGGTGGGGCCACCTGAAACCTGCTCCCCCTCATCTCACCCCACTCATAACTTCCCAATACCCTCTGTGACCTCCTCCCAAGGCGGTCACTCCCATCCCCATTCTCATGGCTACCGCCTCCCATAACCCTGGCAGGATGCACTGAATCCCTGAAATGCATAAAGCATGCTTTCAAAAGGGGTCAGGAAACACAGAGAAAGATTCATCACCTTTTCAGAGCAGAAAGCAGCTTCCTTCACTCTTCTGTTTCCCTTTAGGAAATTCTCCAAACCTGAGAAACCAGGACAGTGGGTGATATGTAAGGAAGATAGGAGTACAGGGATCATACCAGAGTCCCTTTATGGGAGACCCCTGGGTTATTAAATTCTGATGGCCCAAAATCAGCTGACAAGGTCAAATGATCAACAGTAATATTAACAAGGTTCACATCTTTGGGCTTTATCAAGTATTTATCAAGTACGTTACCCCATCTGCTGCTTGAAATCACCACATGAAGCTCAGACATCAGTGGTTACTTCAAAGAGGAAGCACCCAGGAAGTCAAAGTGCTGATACAGTCAGGAGACGGAGTGCTAACTCCAAACCAACCTGTAGTCTTAACTGGACATCTCACATGACCACCTAATGAGGAACATCCAGTGCCCAGGTCCATCCCTGCTTCCCGCCCACTGATGGGCAGAGCAGAGACTCTGAGAGGTGTCTCAGGTCTGATTGCCTTCCTCTGAGCCCTCTCAGAGGTCTGTGTTTTTCCAAAGAAACTTTATCTACCAAGTGACAACCTCAGAGACCACGGACTTGGGGTGTCATGGAAGAACAGGGAGGCTCACCTGACCTTGGAGAGCTCAGGTCACACGGAGCCTTACCTTCAGCATTCCAGCTTCCTTCTCTGGGCTGTGCCCTGATGCTGAGACCCAGAGGAAAGAATGGGAGGCTGAGACTCGCTTCTGTCACTC
>NW_003852540.1:2510157-2511338 GCF_000181295.1 Otolemur garnettii | reverse complement strand
GCCCGGCTATTTTTTGATTGCAGCCGTCATTGTTGTTTTGGTGGGCCCAGGCTGGATTCGAACCTGCCACCTTAGCCACAGGCGCTGAGCCAGAAATACATTCTTCTTATCCATTTTTAAAAGTGATAAATTATTTCCCATTTTCCCTTGTTTGAAAAACTCAAAGGAGGATTTTGTTGTGGAATCTCCACTTGGTGTTTTCAGAATTCCTCTGCTTAAGGAGAACGGAATCAGAAGCCAACAGTCACATCTGCTCCCTCAGAGGACCCTGTATCCCAGTGAAAGAGCTTGGATGATCTGGACATTGCTCTCCTGATCAGCCCAACATGACGGGTTGGTCCAGTGACATCTGATATGGGAAAGTGATGATCAAGCATCACTTTCTAAAGATGCCAGTCCAGAACCATGAAATCACATGTCTGGGGTTTATTGTAGAAACCCCCACCACACCCAGATAGGCAGCCTGTGAGCCTAAGCTGGAAGTCTTCATCCTCCTGAACCCCTAGCTCTGTCCAACTTCTCCCCCTGGAGGAGTGATGCTCTATCACTCTCTAAGCCAAACAGACTCATTTAGAAATGTGGGAATAGGAATGGAAACAGCAACAGGGGATCTCTCTTGGGAGCTCCTTACCTTTTGGATGTCTTAGTTTTTCCAGAAGGTTGGTGAAAATGCTTTCAACACAAGGTAGCAGAGGAACAAAAGGGACAACCCCAAATCACTTAAAAAGGTGAGGAAGGGATTGATATTCAAGAAAGCCAAGGCAGGGCTCAGCCAGGGCTTAGTATGGTGATTCAGAAAACAGAGACCCTTCTGCACTGTCTGGAGAGCAGGGCTGCCTGAAGCAACTAAGTGCTAAGGGTGCCCAGGCTTGGCTGTAGCCCCAGGCCCGCATCACACAGCACAGGAGAGTCACAAAGGGGTTTTGGGGGTGGGGAGGGGACAACAGGAGGAGGGCAGCCACAGTCCAACCCCCACCATCCCAGAAGGTCCTCTGCCCCTCCTAAGACCTCTGGGTCCCTCTGCCCTCCCCTCCATCCCATTTTACCACTTCACTCTTTCTTTATATACCATATGTTTGCCTCAGTGAAATGGTCCATTTGTTTTATCCATAACCCATAACCCTGAGTCCTCCTTTGCTTTGTGCAGCCTTTGCCTTAGACCTTGGAACTCTGAAACAGCT
>NW_003852540.1:2491301-2510030 GCF_000181295.1 Otolemur garnettii | reverse complement strand
AATAGAAAATGTTTTGTTTTTAAGTTAGCCTTTAGTGTTTTCAGTCAGAGCAGCTGACTCAAGGCGAATAATTAAATATCAACAAAACTAAAATAAGTATAAAATGAATGTATATAATTAAAACTTCAAGTGATTTGGGGATAAGTTTATAGCACTTATTTTTCTGAAATTAGTGAAGCTTAAACTGTACAATGACTTTTGTGATTTGCTCCATTCACATAAACACACTCCTGCACACACAGACATGCTCTGACTTTTCCAATTCAGGAATCAACCATTTCCTCCTTTTATTTCAATCTTTCATTCATTATATTGACCTTACTTTTCCTAACCTGCTAGAAAGTGGCAGAAAACTCACTAACACCCACTACTCTGCCTTGATAGAAAGCAGAGATCTTCCACCAGTGGGGAGGGGCAGAAAAGCACCCCACCTCTGGAAACCTCCACCCAAGATGGCCCTGTCCACAGAAGGAAGAGTTTCACTGCTAAGAGGGAGTGGGGGAAGGAATGTTAAGAAATCCACACCCTTGAAGGCTTCCTAAGACAAGCTGGAGCAGGAGAACTGACAAACTTTCCCTGCCTCCTCACAAGCCTCACACTAAGTAATAACAGCACCAGTCTACCACTAGGGAGGGCCCAGAGCATGGGGGAGGAACCACCCCCCACCACAGCACAGGCAGCAAAGGATTTTAGAAAGCTGAAGAAGAGCAGGATCACTGAGAAAAATCCACCAGCAATCCAGACCCCAAAGCAAGAGTAGACTAAGGGTAATAAAGGCAATAAAACACTTATCTGATAAAGGACTGCTATCTAGAATTATAAAGAACTCCTAGCAGAAACACTACCCAATTTGGGGGAGGGAGGAATATGTGAACAAATACTTCACCAAAGAGGACATATGGATCATGAATAAGCAAGTCCATGGAAGTCGCTCAGTATCTTTAGTCATTGGGGAATACACATTAAAACCATAGGGAGATACTACTGTACACATAAGAGAATGGGTCCAGTTAAAGAGGCTGATGATATCTTGACTAGGATGTGAAGTAAGTGGAAATCTCATGTACTGTTGATGGGAATTCAGCATGGTATAGTCACTTTGGAAAAAATGTTTGGCAGTTCTTATAAAATTAAATATCTACTTTCATAGAGTCAAATTCCCACGATATTAAGAATTTTCCAAGGAGAAATGATTGTACACACATGTTCATCATAGCTTTCTTTGTAATGGCTAAAATCTGCAAACAACTCAAATAAATGTTCATTGACTAGTGAACAACTAAACAAAATTAACATATCTGTATGACGGAATACTACTCAGTGGGGAAAAATGAGCTACTAGTACAGCCAACAGGAAGGAATATTGAAAGGGTTATGATGGTGAATGAATCCAATTATAAAAAGTCAGTCTCAATAAAAAAAAGTCAGTCTATGTGTTGTATGATACTATTCATAATGATATCTGAAAAGGGCAAAAATATAGGGACAGAAATCAGAACAGTGGTTGCTATGGGTTATGAAGTGGACAGGAGACTGACTACAAAAAGGCCCAAGGGAACATCTTGGAGTCATTGAAATAGTCTATATATTGAGGAAGTTGGTAGGTCCATGACTCTACTTTTACCAAACTCATAAGCTTTTACAATTAAAATTGTAGCTTAATTAAACCAACTTTTAAAAATATATATACCTTTAAAAAAACTAACGTGAAAAATGAAAGAATCAGCCTATCTGGGTCCCAGCCTGAGCTCCACCATGAGCGCTCTCTCTGGCCTTACCAAGTCAGCCCTCTGGATCTTTTTTCCATCTACAATATGATGACTATATCTTTCCTCTTTTTTTGGAGACATTAAGAAGTTGGAATGATGTCATGGTTCTAATGTTTCTTTAACAGAATCCAAAATACGAGACAGAGAGAACCCCTAAGGACTGAGGTTGTTTGTGTGCCTCTGGCTTCTTTTGCAATCCCTGGGGATTTCACTTTTTAGGGTATGTAGGTGTTAATTAGCTCCTGAACAGAGAGAGCATCAGGGCAGATTGTTTGGGCCCGTCTCATTCCCTTTATAAGCCTTTAGGAGACAGATCACCTTGGGTCCACTTAGCACTTGCTCCCCTCTCTACACGAAACCCTACTCAGGGTGCCCAGGACACTCACAGGAGGGTAAGTCCCTCAAGAGCCTTCCCACTGCTCCCGACCCCCAACTTCCCTGCTCCATGAGTAAGGGTGGATGGAGATCATTCATGATCTTCAAGAGAATAAAGGACTAAGGTGGTGCTTGGATTCAGGGGTGGTAGTGAAATGTAAGGACGAGGTTTTCCACTTTGAGGGACTGGAAGAACGAAAGCAGAGCTGGCAAACAGAGGGCAGCCAGGAAGGAACTTAGTGGGGTAAAGAGCAGAGGAAATGAAGTGGGGGCACCAAGGAGGCTATTTAAGTGGGTCTGGATGGAGATATCAATGACACTGATTTTTACAGAATCTTACAACTCTAAATTAGCCAAGAGATGATGAAGTGCAGCCTTGCATCTGACAGAAAGGTAAATGAATACATATGTTATAGGTATACACGTACACACATACTCGTGTATATGGCAATAGGAGACAGCAGGGGTTAACAGGAAAAAACGATGTTACCTTAAACAAGTAAACTGTTTTGAGCCTCACTTTTCTCATTTGTAAAATGATTGCTTATCTTCAAGAATTTTTATAAAGTTTAACTGGAGTAACATTCTGACAAAAAGATTATACTCAAGTACACGTAGCTTAGTGTTTTCCCATCCTCTTTTCTTCCTTTCTTCCTGTCTTCCTACCATCCTCTCTCCCTTCATCTTCTCTTCCTTCTTTTTTCCTTCTCCAAAGTTTCTATGCTAGTTAGTAGTAGAAATTTGTTTGTAACACAAATAACACAAACATCTGAACTCCAACTTCAGAACTCTTTGACAGTGCCGAATTATTCTTATTTACAGAGAGGGAGGAAGAGAGGGAGTGAAGTTCTGCATGTCTTCTGGGAGAGAAGGAACTGCTTAGACCAGCCGCGGTTCTCAACCTGTGGGTTGTGACTCCTTTTAACTGTATTAAAGGTTCGCGGCATTAGGAAGATTGAGAAAAACTGGTTTAGAGCAAATTGGGCTAGAGGCCCTGAGCTAGCCTGCACCTTGCATGGACTGGCAGGTGGAGATGATTGAAGAAGGGGGGAGGGGGGTGAACAATGGGGGTGAACATCTCTCCTGTGATGGAGAGATGCAGCTGCTGCTAAGAGCAAGGCTGAGCACCATTGAGTGCTGCAAGGAAACCATTGATGTGGTTTCAGGCCCAGATTGGGCTTGTCTTAACGTTAAACTGGGAAGATCATCCATGAAGTCATTTCCTAAGGTGACGAGGGCTTCTCACAAATACCTTCTGACTTCTCAACAGAATAAATGCCTGTGTCAACAAATGACCTATCCTGGGGGTGTGAGAGTTGGGGTATTCCTGATGAATCCCCTTGCTGCCTGTGATTAGACACCCTGGCTTAAACCCCAGCTCCACTACTTTAGTAGCTCCATGAACCAAAATCACTCAGTCACTCTCTTTCAGTGGAGTAAAGTGAAGCATGTAATAGCACTGGCTTTGACACTGTAATGACTGGGTTTGAATCTTGGCTCTGCCACTCACTAGCTGCATAATCTTGGACATGGTACCTTAACTCCTTGTGCCTCAGTTTACTATCTCTAAGATGGGGGTTATAATAGTACCCACTTCGTAGAACTGTTTGAAGAATAAAGAGATAATTAATAAATGTAAAATACTTAGGACAGTGGCTATCATATACTAAAATCTACTTAGGTATTAATTATTATAACAACCTGAGGGTTCTAAGAACTTCTGTAACAATCTGAAATATAGTTTCACAGGTTGTTAAAAAACAGCATCTCAGGTTGTTGTAACACAAAACAACTTGTGTTTAACACAAGTTGTTAAAACACAAAAAAGAATAATAATGTCCAATAAAAAGCGTTGAGCAAAAAATTAGTCATTATCATTGTTACCTACCTTATAGGATTTTTGAAAGACTTGACTGAGGTAATAAATAAAAGTGACTTGGATAGAAAGTGCCTGATAAATGTTATCTGTCACTGGCTGTCACTCCAATTCCCACACATACAGGAAACACTTTCTCGTTATTCCTACACTACAAATGTCGGGCTTCTCAGGGCTCAGGGAGGGATTATTTGCATGAGACAAACTCATGAGAGAAGAAATTTATCTTCTTCAACTACAGAACACAAAGGAATTAGCTGATAGGAAGGGATTATTACCTGTTTGTTTGCTATAGAAAGAAGGAAGGAAGGGTTGAGATAAACCCTTAGGCTTTTGTGTTTGCAGAGATAACTGTGCTTTGGATTTCTCCTGCCTTCCTTGCAGCCAATCTCTGCAGCCCCTAAACAACATGCTTTCAGTCCTCCAAGATAATCCATGCTTACCATCAGAGGGAATAGAACTAGAATACTATGTGTGGAGTAACTTCTTTTTCCCCCTGCAAAGCTCAACGAAGGCCTTTTTCCTATACTTTTTCTATGCAGAGTGGCTAAGAATCTGGGTTTTGAGTTTTTGTTTTTTCTTTTTTGTCCTGTATCATTTTTCAGCAAACCCTCTTTCTTCATTAAGGACATTTGTTCATCTGCCCTTCTTAACTTACTGATATTAATGAAATCTAAAAGCCCTATTACCTGCAATGTCCCATCTCCTTCATCAGTCTGGGATGTCTCCTGTCCAAAGTCCTGTTTCCTGAGCCCTGGGAGCTCTGTTTTCCTGGTTACACTCTCTCCTCTCCTCCTCTCCCCCTGGTTCATCCAAAGCTTTCTTATTTCTAGGCCATTCTGAGCCCAGGCAGACAGTGTGTCACCCACCCTGAGAACTACAAGTTTGAGAGTGTTCCTGCCCAACTAGACTGTGATCTCCTTGAAGGCAAGGGTATCTTTTCTCCTTCCTTTGTTGCTTCCACAACACCCTGACCAGGAAAGCTGCATTTGATGAGGAAACCATGATCCCTGCTCCTCCTCCAGCATTCTGGAGGGCAGGGGTCATCTTTAAGGGACAGCCATCTCCTGTCTAAGGCAACACAGCTGTTACCACTCTGCCAAGTGTCTGAGTGCAGCCTTTGATAGAGCTGAGGTTTGTCCACACCTGGGGTTGTGATGGAAAACATAACCTGAGAATACAATGTCTGAGGGGCCAGTCGCTGGCTTCCCAATGAGGGGATTGGTAGTGGACCCAGCTAGAAGGTAGATTCTAGAAAGGGAGGGACAAACTGTGAGAGGCTGGCTCTCATCATTTTCCCCAGTGAAGGTCAGCATTGATCCGAGAGAGTTTGAGCCCAACAAATAGTCAACAGTTTTTGTAGAAGAGAACAGGATGGTGGTGTCAGGAGCAGTGCAGAATTTCCTGTTGTCACTTAATTAACATAATCTAAACTCTTTGTCTTGTGTTACCAATTTTGAGTGATGCTTGGTGTGACTTTGGGCAAGCTACACCTCTTAATGGTTCAGTTCCCTATACCTTTCCCCATATGCAAGTATCAGAATGACTCTAGCTATTAACTGTCTATGACATCAGAGGGAAAGACCAATTAAGACTGGGGTGGGTAAGGAGGACTTTCTTATGGAGATGGGACAATGACCAAGGATTGAGCCTTGAAGGGTGAAGTCTGATGTGTGGAAGGGGGAGAGGGTTCTAGACAGAAGAGAGTACTAGAGCAGTCATGGAGAAAAGGTAGCCAGAGTCCAGAAGAAGGGGACCTCAAGCATACCTCCCCAGAGCCACCTGTCCCAGTCACATTCAAAGGACTTTTCTTTTTAAGAGTTAGCCCCTCAGTTGTCCAGGTGCCACGTGTGATAGGGAAGAAGCCAGAAAATGTTCTCTGGGATTTCGAGTGCCTTCTTTTCCCTAGGAAAAGCTCCTGCTATCCCCCATCTACACACACATAGAGGTTATCTGTCTACCCCACGCCTTGACTAGCAACTACATCTTTCTAGATGCTCAAGCTCAGCATCATTCTTGTATCTTCCCTTTCTTTCACACCCTGTGCCATCTCTGTTAATTCTACCATCAAAATATATCCATAATCCTACAACATTCAACAAATAATTGTTGAATGAAAAGATGAATGGATAGAATGTTGATTTCCTTGAAGAACTGGAGTGATGTTAATATTTAAAGCCCTAGGGATACCATTCTTCTATCATATACAATGTCATTTAGAAAGCCTCAGTAATAATATACATCCATGCTCCCCAAGAGGCAATACAGTGTTAAGATGTGGAATTGGAGTCAGACAGCCCCAAGTCTGAGACCCAGGTCTGTCAAGAGCTTCAGGACCTTGGGCTCCTTAGTTAAACTTTGCAATCTTCAATGTCTTGATTGCATAAAGATAATAGTAATTACATTTTTTAATTAAATCATAGCTGTGTACGTTAATACAATTAATGGGGTACAATGTGCTGGTTTTATATACAATTTGAAATACATCAAACTGGTTAAGATACAGAATTGAGAATACAAATATGATGTGTTTAATACTCGTGTACACTGTTAAAATGTTGTTAGTGCTTTCTTAAATTGCCTTCACATCTTTCTTTTAAAGAAAAAAAAAGTTCAGACCTTTTTTATTTTTTTTCCTGTTTGCTTGTTGGATTATATTATTTTCCTTTTTTTTATTAGGTCATATATACTCAATAATCATGAATACACTTATGCCTTTGTGGGATTCAATGTGTTGATTATTTGTACAAATTGGAGTGCTTACATCCTACTAATTAACGTAGCTTTCACATCATTTACTTAATCACAGTGTTAACATCTTTCATTTTTATCTTCTATGTGTTTCTGTTCTTTGGTTCACTCTTTGCTTCTTTCCACAATCTCTTTTGTACCTCTTTTGATTTCATGAGATCTTGTCCTCCTACTCTCTGCCTTTATGTTGCTTCCTATATTATGCTTTCTAGATCTTCATATGTTCATTTACTCACTGAGCTAGTCAGAGATGCTATTCAGTCACTGTATGCTGACATGACTTTAATGACCAAAACATTTCCATACCATGTTGGTAAGTAACAACCAACCTGAGCTGTGGGAGTACTTCCCTCTGCCTCAGCCTTCTCTTTGGGATACCCTGAATCTCTCCCTGAACCAGCAACCGCAGAGTTAATGTCTGGCCTTATAGGGGCCTCCTGAAGCCTGGCCATGCACTAGGCTGGTGCTCTTTACAGTTGGTGCCACATCACTCCAACAGCCAATAGACACGGTTTCTGTTTTTCTCTCTCCCTTTGGACAGATTCACTTTGTCTCCTGATACAACAGAGGCCTATGGAGCCAGGTGCTTGGGGAAATAGGACAACTGTCACTGAGTTCATCCTTCTTGGCCTGACGGAGAATATAAGACTACAACCTATCCTTTTTGCTGTCTTCCTCCTTGCCTATGTAGTCACAGTTGGGGGCAACATCAGCATCCTGGCTGCCATCTTTGTGGAGCCCAAACTCCACACCCCCATGTATTATTTCCTGGGGAACCTGTCTCTGTTGGACATCGGGTGCATCACTGTCACTGTTCCTCCCATGTTGGTGTGTCTCCTGGCCCACAAGTGCCGGGTTCCATATGCTGGCTGCATTTCACAGCTCTTCTTTTTCCACCTCCTGGCAGGGGTGGACTGTCACCTCTTAACAGCCATGGCCTATGATCGCTACCTGGCCATCTGTCAGCCCCTTACCTATAGCACTCGGATGAGTCGTGAAGTCCAGGGTGCCCTGGTGGGCATTTGCTGTACCATCTCCTTCATCAATGCTCTGACTCATACAGTGGCTGTGTCTGTGCTTGACTTCTGTGGCCCTAACGTGGTCAATCACTTCTACTGTGACCTCCCACCTCTTTTCCAGCTCTCCTGCTCCAGCATCCATCTCAATGGGCAGCTGCTTTTTGTAGGGGCCACTTTTATGGGGGTGGTCCCCATGATTCTTATCTCAGTGTCCTATGCCCATGTTGCAGCTGCAGTATTACGAATTCGCTCAGCTGAGGGGAGGAAGAAGGCCTTCTCCACGTGTGGCTCCCACCTCACTGTGGTCTGTATCTTTTATGGAACTGGCTTCTTCAGTTACATGCGTCTGGGCTCAGTCTCGGCCTCAGACAAGGACAAGGGGATTGGGATCCTTAACACTATCCTCAGCCCTATGCTAAACCCAGTCATTTATAGCCTCCGGAACCCTGATGTGCAGGGTGCCCTGAAAAGGGTGCTGACGGGAAAGAGGCCTCCAGCATGAGAAGATGGAGCATCAAATGGGGGGTTGAGCCCTCCCCAACATTGTTATGCAGAAGGCCTAGGTATGGGCCAGAGAAATCTTCAGGGTTGAGTTGAGGGATAGGAGGAAAATAGATAGTATTGGTTAGGCTAGACTAGGATTTGTCTTGATTTGGGAAGAAAGGTGAGTGGTTAGGTAAGAGAGTATCTAAGTTGTTCATAGAAAACTAAAGACAGATGGAAGAAAATTATGATGTGGGTCAAGAAATGGGAGAAAAACTGTTTTGTATTTTTTATTGAATGACTGTTCAATTGAAATATATTTAAAATGTTAATTTTAAAAAGTCCAGTCTCCTTTTTACATAAATGTGTTTGTACCAGAGTATTGAAGTACTACTTTTTTAAAGGATTCTACTTTAATAAATAAGTCTTGAAAGTTACATTTAGAGTTGACATACCCTAGGAGAACAGTTTTGGTACCTGCTAGAGCCCCCTGCCAGCACCTTCATTGGAACAACATCACCAAACACCTTTTTCCAAAGGTGGTGTTCCCTTCCCAACATCAAGTGGAAAGAACATGAGCCCAGATTTGTCCATGAGCTGTTTCCCACAACCTCTCCACCACATATGTGAGTTTATCATCTTACGTTTCATGAGAAGAATTAAAAAGTAGCAAGTTTTATTTTTAATGGCAAAATGCTTATATTAAGCATTCTATTTACTATACAGAGGTGCCAAAAATTGTATACACATTTTAATAAAGAAAACAACTGTATTAAAATTGTAAAAATATATATGAATAACATTTGTTATTCTGTGTATTGTATCTTGTATCTCTTGTAATTGCAGAAGTCAAACATGACTTGAGTATTACAATCTTAATACAGTTCTTTCCTTCTTAAAATGTGTGTGTGTGTGTATATATACACACATATATACATATATATATGGCACCCTCTGTATATGTACGGATAATTAATACAGGTGTGGAGACTTATAAGGAAGGGAAACTAGACAGAGACGTTGTTTGCACTTTATCAATGAATGAGTACTAGAACCCAAGATTTTATCAACAGAGTAAAACTGTGGCATTTCAGAGAAGAATGGTCAATAGAATGATAGTCTGTGTCATGTGTTATATGAAGTAGTGGCTATTTCTACAATTTATTCTGTGAACTGCTTCAAGTCCTTCCTAGCCAAGAAGTTGAAAGTCTGAGAAGACCAATCTTACCCAAGATGCTTATTATTTCATGAGTTTTAAGAGAGCAGCAGGGAACCCTCAAGGTGCCTTATTATATTTCCCAACTAAACAGAGGTATCTTCTTTTTTCGTGTTTGTTTGTTTGTTTATGATAGAGTGGCATTATAGCTCATAGCAACCTCAAACTCCTGGCCTCAAGAGATCCTTTTGCCTCGACATCCTGAATTGCTGGGACTACAAGTATGCACCACAACACCCGACTAGATTTTCTATTTTCAGTAGAGACAGGGGTCTTGCTCTTGCTCAGACTGGTCTGGAACTCCTGAGCTCAAGCAAACCACTGACCTCAACCTCCCAGAGTGCTAGTTTTACAGGCATGAGCCACTGCACCCAGCTCAAACAGAGGTATCTGCAGACACTACCCAAGTCCAGCCATCCACTGGGTCCCAGTGAACATTCTGCTGGGCTCTCTACCACTCATACTATCTCATCCTCTTGCAGGCAGCTCATCCCAGTCAAGCCCCATGCTGCCCCATCAAGGCTCCTGCAACAGCCTCTGAGCCCCAGGCTCCTCCTGACTAGGTGCTGTCTACATTGTCTCATGAATTCCCTGGAGCAATGTTTTCCCTGTGTCATTTCATCCTCCACAGGCTACCAATCTCTTGCTTTCAAGTTACCACTGTATCAAATCTAGACCATTTTCAGGTGTCCCAGGCCTTCCATCAGTCTTTCCTGGCCTTGACACTCAATCCTCCTCTCTCAACTGCAACTGTTGACATAGGTGACTCTGAATCCCTTCGTTGTGTTCATGTTTGTAATCTCCTTGAAAGAGTGTGGGCTGCCCAGCACTACTCCATTATACCCTCCTTAAGGACAGAATCTGTGTCTTATGCCGTGTGCTCCAAAAACCTGGCAGATAACTGATGTTCAAGCAACCTATGGATTAATTGATAATAGGAAGCATGACCTGTGAAAAGAAAATTGTCAGCAACACTGCTAGATGTTTTCAGAATATACTAAAGGGCCCAATATTAGGGTGGCTCACACCTGTAATCCCAGCACTCTGGGAGGCTGAGGTGGGTAGATTGCTTGAGCTCAAGAGTTTAAGACCAGCCTGAGCAAGAGCGAGACTCTGTCTCTAAAAAACTAGCTGGGCATTGTGGCAGGCACCTGCAGTCGCAGCTACTCAGGAGGCTGAGGCAAGAGGATTGCTTAAGCCCAAAAGTTTGAGGTTGTTGTGAGCTATGATGCCATGGCACTCACCAAGGGTGACAGAGTGAAATGCTGTCTCAATAATAATAATAAATATTTGTATATATAAAGGGAAATGTTTTTAAAAGAGAAATCTTCTGATGTAATTAAGATAATCATTGAATTTGATGAACAGGGAAACACTTCCCTGATTTTGTGCATGAACTGCAATATCATTTCTTCTCAAAAATAAGAAAAACTGCCTGAAACTAAAACCAAAGTAGTGTCTCTTTCTTTCAAAAAAATTAGAAATATCAAACAATTAAAAAAAAAAACTACAAAAAAAATTAGAAAGAGAGCATTCAATTAGCATAGAACCCCAGAGAAGAAAATCCTATAATGTCCCCAAACTGGAAGCATATCACAGAGAGATGAGATAATAATAAATTAATGATTGCAAATTGCACCAAAGTATCTATCTTTTCATAATTCATGTTTTAGAGGGAATAGTTTTTAATTTGCTATGTATATATAAATAATTCACGCTTTGTGTAATTTTATTTTTTGTGTGTGTAATTTTAATAAACATATTTTGTTCAAAAAGAAGAGTGGATGTATTGACATGAAAAGACAGAAAATATTGCTAAATTTAGAAAGTTCTGATAATGTGATATGTGTATGGGAAGGTGGGGGAGTCCAGGAGGGTGACCCCCAAATGTACATGGTGACCCCCTCTGTGAAGGGGAAAACAACTGGGAGAGAAGTGGAAAATGGATAAGGATTTACAATTTTTACTCTGTTCACTCTGGTATTACTACAGATCTGCAGTTTTTTACTGAGTTCTATAGTTAAAAGAAATAAAATAAATTTTTCAAAGTGCTAATGTTACAAAGTGGAGTAGAGGAAAGGTGAGTTGCTGTGGAGCTTTCTCCCCAGCCCTCAAAGTATCCTCTGTCTGTTTTCTTTGAGAAAACTAGTTAAGCTGGTCCATCCACAAAAAGGCCACAGTATCCACTTGATCAAGGTTCAGAGGCCTGAAAGAGCCCTGGGGGAGTCACTGGTTATTTTGTCCATCTCTCCTCTTTTGCATTATGAGCCAGGGGAAAAAAAAGTCATTATCTTTATCCTTAAGATAATACCCCTAGAGGACTGTCTCACCCTCTTCCCATCTCTTGCCCCTGGACGTTGAAATTGCACCCTCTGTTCCACCCCAACCCTCATCCTGCACCACCATCAACATCCCTCCCCCAGCACTCCTATCATGTTGTCTAGTTCTGAATCTTTTTATCAAATTCCAGTCAGAGGTGGTAACTAATCTTGGTTAGGACAGATGTGTGATCAATTCAGTTATAGGTTCATGGGCTCCCGACACTAAAAGAAATCTCTATCATATTTTGGTCCAGCTGCTCTAACTTCAGATAGCTCATATCCAAAGAAACGTGTTTCAGACTTTATTGATCCTCAGCACATTTTTGAGCTTTTGAGGTCATTCGTGATATATCTGTCAAGGTCAGCAGATGTCATTTTATACCTTTTGGACATCTACATACATGTACTTGGAGATGACCCCACACACATCCCACAATACATGCTTCCTCCCATCTAGAGCCTTCCCATATGTCCAGCACAGAGAAAGGAGCTGTTAGGACTCAGGAGAAAGATGACAGTAGCATGTTTCTCTTATTATTCTATTAGTACATCACATTATTTACAAAGCACTTTAACATCTATGTTCTTATCTGAATTTTGCAATAGTACACTTAAGTGTCATCTACACTGACAACCAGAGCCAGGATTAGAGAGTAAGAAGGCCAGCTTTTATTATCCTCACATATAAAAAATACAAACAGGCTTGGTGAATTGCCAGAGGCCATGGGGTTAGAAGGTATAGCAGTCTCCAAGTGCCAGTGCCTTACCTGGTGTCATCTCTCTCCCTGCCTGTAGCTAACCCATGAAGAACTGACAACTACACACAGCATTACTGACTGAAGGTACAGTGAGTCTCAGAAATGCAAAAGGTATACAATAGAATGAAGAATGTTCTAAACGGGATATATGAAGACCCAGGTTCTTATCCAGCCTCTGCTACTTTAGATTACAGATCTTATAAAGTCTTCATTCCTTATCTTAAAAATTAGTCCCTTCCACGTATCTCAGGCTTTTTTCATTCACCTATTACATGATGAATACTCAGGTTCACACAGGATCCCAAAGCCTGGGACATTCAGGGACTGTGAGCAATTCAATGGGCAGGCAATACAGTTAAGTAAGGTGGCTGGACCCAGGAGCAACTCATGCACGGCGGGTCTCTAACAGGCAGAAGTTTATTCTTGGGCTTCAGCAAGCAGAGAGATGCTCAAATAGGAGATGGTAGCACTGGGCCAGGGAGAGATGTGACAGGTAGCAATAATTCAAACAGAAAGAAATGAGCTTGGGAAAGAGTCTTGGAACATCCGCCAGAAAATATTAACCTTGAGTTTATGTTTGTAGAATCTGGGAAGATAAAATTATCAGGGCCCTCAGAGTATTCACAACTTTATTTTGTATTTAGAGGTAGTTACCCAGGCTAGAATATAAAGGAAAGTAAATATGAGTCCAGCCTCTTCTATGGAGCAGGCAGTAAGCTGGGAAGCCCACACATATTGTTTCCATTAAGTCAGCTATGAGCAAGTGACGACAGGAGACCTAGCTCTGGGCTAAAACTGCTCTTGCTGGCTGTGACATGGGGCAGGTCAGCTTTTCCCTGTGAGCTCCAGTTTTCTCATCTATGAAATGGCAATCATAACAAGCACTTCAAGTGATTATTTTGAGGATTAAATGAATTGAGATACAGGATTATTGAAATGACAAGTGTAGAAGATGTTAAAACTCCATTGGGTTTTGAGTTAAGTAGTTAGTGTAATTGTAGAGTTTGTCCCCTCTCTCTGAAAAGGATCAGAACACAGGTTTACTCCCACCCTATCTCCTCTGTACCACACTAGACCTCACATCCCTTGAAGGTCCCAGCAAAGGACTCAGACCTGGAGAAGCCGCTTAACCCTGTCTCCCTGCAGTGGAAAGAGCATGATTAATCTCTTGGGCCCCTCAAAACTACAATATTCTTTGGTGTGTTAGACAAGAGACAACTAATTGATAAACTTTACTAACTTTCCCTGCTCAGCATGGTCTCAGGAGACACCTATCTAGCAATGTTTGGAACAAAGTTTCCCAAGGAGACTGCCAGGGCTGGGATTGGGGAATGAAGTTCTTACAAGTTCCGCAAACAGAATCTTCTAATTAGTTCCCAGATGAGTGTTCATGATAATGAAGCCTAGGTAGGGGGTGGGGGGCTGAAGTAAGACTGGGGATTTGCTGTCTTCTGTATCTCTGCTAATAAGGCCACAGGGAAGAGACACACAGAAAAAGATTTGCTTTCTTTCTGATCCTTAATCTGAAAGAAACTGGGCCCTTAGAGAGTGCAGGAGGCCCATTAGTGATGGGTGGTTTCAGTATCATCGTTAGCAAGACTCATTAGCCAGGTGTGACTAGTAGGAAGATGTGTTCAGAACAAGAAGGCCTGAGCATGATCAGCCTCCCCTTCCTTTGCTTTTTGTCTGTGTATTGGTGTTGCATTTCTCATCCTCCTGCATACTCCAGAACTCTGTTCTTCCACTCTTCTTCCTAACACAGCCTGTTTATTTTTTAATCCCATATTAATAAGTGCATCTGCATTATTCTTTGCAGTGGCTATATTATTTTGTAACTGCATCATGATTTCTTTAATCAGCCTCTTCTCTTCACCCTTTTGGTTGCTTCTAGTTTTTCACTATTAAACGCAACAGTTTGCTATGTCTTTGGACAGCCTTTTCCTTGAGTGGACCATATGTATTTGTACGTTTTCAATACTTATGAATATTGTCAAACTTTCCACTAGAACTGCAGCCCATCCCCTGGGTCACACAGCAGGAGGTGAGTGGTGAGCAAGTGAGTGAAGCTTCATCTGCATTTACAGCCTCTCCCCATCACTGCCCCAGCTCCACCATCTGTCAAATAAGCCACAGCTTTACTCTCATAGGAGCAGGAACCCTTCTGTAAACGGAGCAGGGTAAAATTATGAACACTTTCATATTTTGTGCAAATATTTCTCCAACTTTTTAAACTTTTGCATCTTGGATAAATTTTTCATAAATTTTAAGAAATTTTTGTGTAGTCAAATCCATTTGGTTTCCATTTTTCAGGCTGGAATTTACTCAAAGAAAGCTTTTTGTTTTTCTCAATAATAGACCAATTTGCTCCTTGACTAGAATAATGACCCCTGTCTTCAGTAAAATTTTTGTTCAGGTGTTTTTTCAAGCTTCATATGTAATCCAAACAAGCTATAAAATTTTTGTCCCAGAAAGGACAATTTTTCCTCTTTATAAGAAAGTCAGGGATTGACTATTTCAAGGAAACATTAATATCTTTAAGGAATATAGAGTATTCTATTGCTACAGAATATTTATAAAGGGGAATATGATTCATTTTTTTAAAATATTTTTATATGTCAAAGTATTAAGGAGGTACAAATGTTTTTGAATACATAGATCACTTTTGTAATGCTTGAGTCACAGCTGTAAGTGTGCCCATTACCTAAACAGTGTTCACTGTACATATTAGGTAGGCTCTGTTCTTTCCTTTCTCTTCCTTTCCATCTGCTTGATTTCCCCTAGGTTTTACATTCCTGTGTGCTTATCAGTTAGGTCATTTAATAACAAGTACACATAGTTTGTTTTTTCATTCTTGTGATACTTTATTTAGGATAACAATCTCCAGTTCCATCCAAATTGTCACAAAGGGAATTAATTCGTTATTTCTATGGCTGAGTAGTACTCTATAACATACATATAACACAATCAACTCATGAATTGATGGACACTTGGGTTGATTCCACATCTTTGCAATTGTGAGTTGTGCTGCAATAAACATTAGAGGGCAGGTGTCTTTTTGATAAAATGCTTCCCTTCCCACTTTGGGTAGCTACCCACTAGTAGGATTGCTGGACTGAATGGTAAGTTTACTTTTAGTTCTTTGAGAAATCTCCAAATTGTTTTCCATAAAGATCATACTAATTTGCAGGCCCTCCAACAATGTATAAATATTCCTTTTTATTTGCATCCATGCCAACATCTGTTGTTTTTAGACTTTTCAATAAAAGCCATTCTTAGAGGGGAAGATAAGTATCTAATTATGGTTTTAATTTGCAATTCCCTAATGATTAGTGATGGTGGGCATTTTTCATAAGTTTCTTGGCCTTTTGTCTGTCTTCTTTTGAAAAGCATCTGTTCATATCTTTGGCCACTTTTTAATGGGGTTGTTTGGTTTTTTCTTGATGATTTGCTTGAATTCTTTGTAGAGTCTGGCTATTAGTCCTTTATCACATGTGTAGATTGCAAATAATTTCTCCCATTCTGTAGGCTACTTGCTCTGTTGATTATTTCCTTAGCTGTGCAGAAGTTTTTTACATTATCAAATCCCATTTACTAATTTTTGTTGTTGCTGTGATTACCAATGGGGTCTTATTCATAAATTCTTTGCCTTGGCTAACACCTAGAAGATTTTTTCCTACATTTTCTTCTAGAATTATTATGGTTTCATGCCATATATTTAATTGTTTTATCCATTTTGAATTAATTTTTGTGACTGGTGAGAGATAAGGGTCCTTTTTTGTTCTTCTGCACATGGCTATCCAGTACCATTTATCAAATAAGCCTTCATTTCTCTGTTGTTGTCTGCTTTGTTGAAGATCATTTCTCCATTGTTGTCTGCTTTGTTGTAGGTGGATGGTATTCTTATTTTTCTGTTCTGTTCCATTGGTGTATGTCTCTATTTTTGTTTCTATTTTTGTATCAAGACTATGTTGTTTTGATTACTACAGCCTTATAGTATAGTATGAATTCTGATAATGTGGTGCATCCAGATTTGTTCTTTTTGCTTAGGATTTCTTGGCTACTCAAGCTGTTTTCTGATTCCAAATAAAGTATAGAATTAATTTTTCTAGATCTGAGAAATGTGACATTGGTATTTTCATGGGGATAGCATTTAGTCTGTAAATCACTTCAGGTAATATGTAGCCAAATCCACTAATCTTTTTTTCCTTTGTACCTTCTTCCTTTGCTTGTGTGCCTAAAATATTAATCCATCCTGATTTTATTTTGATATATTTTAATAATATAGATATCCAAGAGGGATTTTTTTCAAATAGGCATTTGGAATAAATTCAACATTATTGAATGTTGAATGTTATTCAACATTATTGAATAATCCATTCCCTTCCCCACCCCCACACTGATCTGTAATGCTTAATCAGTTTATATATTAAATTATTATAAATACAAAAATGTGTTTATAGTCTAGATTTTGATTCATTCCTAAATTCTTTCATTCTTAAATCAACATGGCTTTATTGTTGCTACATAATAACAACAACAGCTCCTATTATTTCCATTCCTTTAGAGACCAGCCAGACACACATTATCTTATTTAACCCTTATAATAAAAAGTCTTATGACTCAAATGTTAGAATTTTAATTTTATAGATGAAGAAAACCTTGGGAAGAAAAATTGTGACAGAAAATACATTCCAATATGGTCTTCATTTTTTTTTTTCCAGTTTGTTAAAAGTTATACCACCTGGCTTCTCTCAATCCCCAATTTATCTTATACAGTGCCCTCAAGACTATGCATGCTACTTTTCTTCCTGGATCTAAATTGGATTCGGTGCCAGAACAGCCAAAAAGCTGCCAAGATGTCAATGCATAACAAGTCCTAAAACATACTGCAATGTTTCCAATCAGTATTTCTTAGACAACTCCTTTTATAACTAGCAATTGCAAACCCATTGCCCATTCCTAATGAAATACACAGAGCCCTCCAGTGGACATTTTGAAAACTGTCCTTGCAGATGCTTGCTTACCTTCATTCAGTATATTGTGGCATCTTGTGGAAATACAGACATGTCACCAGCCCTGATATCAGCCATGTATTAGTCATCCAAATACAGCAGGGGAAATAGGTGAAATTCTAAAACTGAACAACTTCCAGCATAGTGATTTTTAGTGACAACAATTTAGTTTTTCTCTATTATTGCAAACACTTTAATCTGCATCTTGAAAGTGTATCTGGTTTGAAAAATCACAAAAGAAAACTGGAAAGTAAATGGAAAGTGTTTTGCTAATGCAAATGCCAGGAAAACAGTGATTTCATGCATATTTTGATAATAGCTTAAAATTATATTCATATAAACTTATTCTATTTGTAAGGACTGTAACAAGAGATATTCAAATATAAATAGTGGGAAAATATGAAAGAAAGATAATTTCAACAAAGTTAAAACATATGTTCAATTTAAGTACTAAATTCATGAATGCTAGCCAAAGGAGAGAGATGTATAATTATTATGAATTTAAAATCTATTTGACATTCCACAATATGCATTTGAATAAATGTATAAGAATATCAATTTGAAGATGTATCCAAATATTAAATCATCTGGGAACTCAGGCACTTTCAGTTTAGCTGTGCTGATACCTGAGATGTCCTCTTACCTTTCCCCTGTCTAAATTAGACAGACTTCTTTAAATTTGAGTATTTTCCTTGAAACTTTCCCAGAACCTGGCACACATGGTAGCCATAAACACTTTCTGAATGAACAAATGCATAGCCTGTATGCATTGGCATAAGGTGAGTCCATTCACATCCAGTGCCCTTGCCCCATGGTTTGTTCAGGTAAACTATACCCAAGCCAACCAGCCTTTGAAACGCTCTCCCATTACCATTGGCAACCTATATAATCCAACAAGCAGAAGGAGAGGTTATTCTACTTTGTCCGGGAACTTTTTCTCATCTAATCCATGAGTTATATACATGGATACAATCTTATATCCTAGTGTTCTTTGCCTTGTTTGTTCCCCTCAAAAATATAGGTTATTGCCACATCAGTCTGTAAACAGCTTGGTATTTGACTTCTTGACTCTGCCCCGTTCTGTTGGTAACATTTTATATAAATGAGCCAAAGAGGAGCTCTGTGCAATGGCCCCAGGTTTTTTTTTTT
>NW_003852540.1:2489592-2491262 GCF_000181295.1 Otolemur garnettii | reverse complement strand
TCAAATTTTTACACATCCAGTAGCCCAAATTAGTAGATTTTCAGCCACTTAGGCACTTCCTATTCTACATATCCTGCAAAAACCCACCCAGCATCTGCCAACCATACTGATGCTCCCCACCATACCACTGAGCATCATCACCAAGACACAAGTTTCCACTCCAAATCCACTGTCCTTTGGGAATTCCTTTGCCCTCTTCTCCTTCTAAGTAATGACTGTGGTAAGGGTGTCATAGCTCCTGTCCAGTCTTTTATTGTGAATAATATCCTTGCATGCAAACCTGTCAAAACCTCCCTCAATAAAGCATGCATGTACTACTGCCACCTCATGGTCACAGCCTTTTCCTTGGTCAGTCCTCAAATCCCTCAAACCCTTTTATTTCCCTTGAGGAACCAACCATGCCTTCGTCCCTCTCTCAGCTCAGGGGCCTTTGTGAGACTGCCTCCCAGCTCCAGATCTCACCAAACAAGTGGGCCAAATGCTCCAAGGTTATAGGTTTAGGGAGGGCATATGACCCAAGCTTATCCAACAGGAGTGAACCTGAATCTTATGCTGAGCCATCTGGAGGGAAAGTTCCTTGTTTCCTAAGAGGCTACATGAGAATTCCTGCAGCACCTAGCTTGCCACCATAGTGGGAAAGCTCTTCAGAGGATCAAACAAAGTCTCCAGAAATCAATGTCTCTCTGTTATAAGAACTAGCTTTCTCTGTGTTAGCCTCACCTTCAGCTGGGCTGAAGAGAAAGAAAGAACTAAGAAGAGTAAATAAACATCTTTGAAAGGCAAGCAGAGAAACAAGAATCCAGAAGACAGATGGAGATGTGGATAGGAAGAAGGAAGGAAGGAGAGTGCCATGGTGCTAATGTAGGCAGAATGATAAATTCAGAGTAAGATCTAGGCACAGGCCAGTAATTAGAACATTTCTCTCAGGAAATTAACAGGGACAAGTACAAGAGAAAAGACATTGATATAATAGTTACAGGCAACCAATCAAATTACTCAGACACATCTAGTAGATAAGCCTCACCCTTACACAGAACTTCCAGACAAATTTTTAGAGTCTCTCTCTTAATAATGAAGATAGCCAAAATCATCAGAAAGACTGAGTGCAAGGCCAAAAAGTGAGAGGTAAAAGGGTAAGAGAGAGGAATTCTGGGTAGATGGCCAACTAGCAGCAACCCTCGGTAGAGGCTCCTGACCAGAGGGGAAGAAACTGGACAGATCAGACTCTATGAACCCAAAGATGGGGAACTGAGCCAAGAAAGAAGTTCAGCAAGCTGTGACTCCAAGGAAGAGCATTCAAGAAAACAAATTACAGGTACAAAGTCTATGGACTAGAGGACAGGAAACTCCTCCCCCAAGCAGGAGGCCTACCACGGGCTCTCTGCAAGTGAACAGGGAACAAAAGACCTCTCATTTTATCTCACTGGTGAGAGCCCCTAACCACCAGGTCTCTTTCTCCAGGGAGGTCCCAATAATGAATCTAGACACCACCCTGCCAGGCATAAAATTGAACACATATCTTCCCCCACAATTCCAAACTCCCAGTCCATCCTTCCCCCCTGGCATGGTGGTCTGCAGAGCACAGAGTGTTAGGTCTTTTCCTGAGAGATCTGGGCACAGTGTGGACTGCCCAGCATCTGGACAGAATCTGTGACTACTGAGAAAGAAAA
>NW_003852540.1:2486499-2489201 GCF_000181295.1 Otolemur garnettii | reverse complement strand
AGCAGAGGCTTGCTGGGTGTGGACTGAGACTGGCAGGCAGGGCTCCCCTGACTCCAACTGGAATGGTGAGCAGAGGCTTGCTGGGTGTGGACTGAGAATGGCCACGGGGGCATAGTGCCTGGCTCCAACTAGGAAAGGGTGAAGAGAAGCAGACACCAGTGTGGGCTGAGTCTAGCAGGTTGGGGCATAGACCCCTGGCTCCAATTGTGCTGTTGGAGACCCTCAGATCCCTCTCTATTGAGCAAGGTTTGTACTGCCTGAGACAACTGGAACTTGTGTCTGGGGCTGTCCATTCGGGGACTCTCTGAGGTTGATCTTCAAAGTTCTGTAGTGGAAAAGAATGAAAGGGTTGGGATGGGGTACCACAGATGTCTGTATCTCTCCACAGCCAAGATTTAAACCTAATACCATGGCTTCTTAGGATAAGGTAGAGGTTGGTTGATACCAAAACAGAGCTAGCTTGCACTATCTCACCAAGTAGATCCTCAGACTCTCTGGCCAAAACTCTGAAACAGGACTTTGTAAGGTTGTAGGGGATAAGCCACAGTTACAAAGCCTAGTGCTTTGGTAGGGGGCTGATTATGTCTCCTACCTGGGAACCCCAATTCAATCTCACCCTACCAGTTCTAATAACCAAACAGTGGAAAATAAACATAGTACAGACCCAACAGAAGAACTCTGGCAACATGAATAACCAGAGTAGATCACACACCCCCTCAAGGAATGACAAAGGAGATACAACTGAAGATGCCATGCATAGACAAATGGCTGAAATATCAGAAATCAAATTCAGAATATGGATGGCAAATATGATGAATAGAATGGAAGAAAAGTTGGAATCTGAAATCCAAAGAGTAGTTCTAAAGTTGTCTCAAGAAATTAATGAATTCAAAGACATAATGAGAAAAGAGATAGCAGAGTACAAGGAAATGAAAAAGTTATTTGAGAAGCTCTGAAATACAGTAGAATCCCTCGGGGACCAGGGCAGAAGAAAAGATCTCTGAAACTGAAAACAAAGTTTTGAACGTTCTCAAACACTCAAACAGGCAGACAAATAGAGAGCAAAAACTGATCATTCCCTGAGAGAGTTGCGGGATCACTCCAAAAGATGAAACATTCATCTTATAGGAATTCCTGAAGGAGAAGAGGATGGTCCTAAAGGTACAGATGCTCTACTCCAAAAGATTATGGAGGAGAATTTCCCAAGCATTTCAAGAGATGGTAGACAGTTTCAGAACCCCAGCAAGACTCAATCCAAATAAAGCATCTCCTAAACACATTATGATTAACTTTGCCAACGTTAAGATGAAGGATAAAATTCTACAAGCATCCAGATATAAAGAAGCATTATCTACAAAGTAATAAATATCACAATGACTGCAGATCTCTAAGCCAAAATGTTTCAAGTCAGAAGAGGATGGTCATTGACCTTCAATCTCCTAAAACAAAACAACTTTCAGCCCAGGATTCTGTATCCAGCTAAACTGAGTTTCATTAGTGACAGAGAAATCAAATACTTTAATGACATGCACATGTTGAAGAAATCTGCCATAACTAAACCAGCTTTCCAGGATATTCTCGGATATCCTCCACAATGACCAGCACAATGCTCTACCACCAAAGTAAACTCATTCAGAAATTTTCAGAAATTTTAAACCAACTTCCACAGTGGTTAAAGGATTAAAAACATCCCCTGGACTTTTCTAAAACATGCCATCCAAAACACTACCAGGCTTATCAATTCTCTCAATGTGAATGGTTTAAATTGTCCTCTAAAGAGGCACAAGAGATTGGCTGACTGGATACATAAAATCAGACCAGATATCTGTTGCACACAAAAGTCTCATCTTACCTTAAAGGATAAAAATAGACTCAGGGTGAAGGAATATCTCAGATATTATACACTCAGAGTTTATCTATAATACAGGCAAATGGAAACAAGAAAAAAAGCAGGAGTTGCAATTTTATTTGCAGATATAATTGGCTTTAAACAAACAAAGATAAAGAAAAATAAGAATAGTCACTACATATTTGTCAAGGAAAACACCCAACATGAAAAGATTTTGATGATTAACATTTATGCACCCTATCAGAATGCTCCTCAATTTATAAAGTAAACCCTAAAGGAGATAAACAATTTGATATCTTCCTGCACTAAAATAGTTGGAGATTTTAACACCCCTTTGACAGTTTTGGATAGCTCCTCCAAGAAGAAACTAAACAAAGAAATATTAGACTTAAACCTGACCCTAGAACAAATGGACTTAACAGACCTCTACAGAACATTTCATCCTAATAAAACTGAATATACATTCTTTTCATCAGCCCACAGATCATCCTCCAATATTGATCATATCCTAAGACAAAAGTCTAACCTCAGTAAATTTAAAAGAATAGAAATTATTCCTTGTATCTTCTCAGATCACCATGAAAAAAAATGTTGAACTCAACAGCAACAGGAATCTTCATACTCAAACAAAGTCATGGAAACTAAATAATCTTAGGCCAAATGATAGCTGGGTCAAAGATGAGATTAAGAAGGAAATCACCCAATTTGGGGAACAACATGATAATGAAGATGCAAACTATCAAAACCTGTGGGATACTGCAAAGGCAGTCATAAGAGGGAAATCTGTAGCATTGGAAGCATCAAGAGAACACAAAGAGAGAAAGCCAACAACTTAATGCGTCATCTCAAGCAA
>NW_003852540.1:2469214-2484961 GCF_000181295.1 Otolemur garnettii | reverse complement strand
CAATCTACAGATTTAATGCAATCCCTATTAAAGCATCATTGTCATACTTTAAAGAGCTTGAAAAAATAGTGCTTCGTTTTATATGGAATCAGATAAAACTTTGAATAGCCAATACATTACTCAGAAATAAAAACAAATCAGGAGATATCATGTTACCAGATTTCAGGCTATACTATAAATTTATTGTATCAAAACAGCATGGTACTGGCACAGAATAGAGAACCAAGAGATGAACCCAGACACTTATCATCATTTGATCTTTGAAAAGCCTATCAAAATATTCAGTGGAGGAAAGACTCCCTATTTAACAAATGGTGCTAGGTGAACTAGCTGGTGACCTGTAGAAGATTGAAACTGGACCCCCACCTTTCCCAATTAACAGAAATGGATTCTCACTGGATAGAAGATTTAAACTTCAGACATGAAACTATAAAATACTAGAAGAGAATGCAGGAAAAACACTCAAAGAAATCGGCCTGGGAGAATATTTTATGAGGAGGACCTCCCCCCCACCAGGCAATTGAAGCAACACCAAAAATACATTACTGGGATCTGATCAAACGAAAAAGCTTTTGCACAGACAAGAACACAGTAACTAAAGCAAACAGACAACTTTCAGAATGGGAGAAGATTTTTGTGGGTTATGCTTCCAATAAATGTCTGACAACTAAAATCCACAGAGAACTCAAACTAATCAATAAGAAGAGAACAAATAACCCCATTTCTATGTGGGCAAGTGACTTGAACAAAAACTTCTCTGATGAAGACAGGCACATAGCCTACAAACACATGAAAAAATGCTCATCATCTTTAATCATCAGAGAAATGCAAATCAAAACCACTTTGAGATATGGGCAGCATGTGTAGGTCAAAGGATTAGGGTGCTGGCCCCATATGCCAGAGGTGGCGGGTTCAAACCCAGCTCTAGTCAAAAACTGGAGAAAAAACAAAACACTTTGAGATATCATCTAACTCCAGCAAGACTAGCCCACATAACAAAATCCCAAAACTACAGATGTTGGTGTGGATACAGAGAGAAGGGAACGCTTCTATACTGCTGGTGGGAATGCAAGCTAATACAACCTTCTTGGAAAGAAGTTTGGAGAATGCTCAAGGAACTAAAAGTAGACCTACTGTTTGATCCTGCAATTCCTCTACTAGGTATATATCCAGATAATCAAAAATCATTTTACAACAAAGACATTTGCACCAGAATGTTTATTACAGCCCAGTTCATAATTTCCAAGACATGGAAACAGTCCAAGTGCCATCAACCCATAAATGGATTAAAAAATTGTGGTATATGTACACCATGGAATACTAAACAGCCATTAAAAAGATGGAGACTTCACATCTTTTGTGTTTACCTGGATGGAGCTGGAACATATTCTTCTTAATAAAGTATCTCAAGAATGGAAAACAAAACATCCAATGTACTCAAAACTACTATGAAATCAAAATATAATCATCTACACATTCATACAAATGGTAAAACATATCTATAGTCCAGAAAGTAGAAGGAAGAGGAGAGAGAGGGAAGGGGAGGGGGAGGCAGGAGGACAGAGTGTATTTTGGGGAACCTCACCTAATGTGCATGATGCAATGGTACATATCAAAACTATTAAGAAAAGAGTATAATTGTGATGGATGTTATTCAGTTCAGTATAGGTATTTTGATATACATTGTATATCAAATCAGTACATGGAACCCCATAAATGCATCAGTGTACACAGTTATGATTTAATTTTAAAAAGAAAGAAAGAAAGAAAAATGTGAACACTAAGTGTCTGATCAAATAGCTTATCACCTTTTCAGGAGCAAGGCCAAATCCCTGACTTAGAGTTGACTGTACTGTCTTGGAAGTAGGCAGGGAAAGCCAGGAAAACACAACTATGCCTCATGTGAGTGTAGAGAAATGTACTTAATGATCAAAAAGAACTAGATATGGTTCTATTTTCCACAGAGCAAAAAATCAAAAAGGAAAAATTAATATTAAAAAATGTTTCATAGTGAGGAGAAGGCATTTTCAACTAAAGCTAATAGTAATGTAAATAAAAAAAGTTTGTTGGATGGATTCCTTCTCTACGGTTGTCAGGAGTTATAGAAATGGTCACTTCTTTGACACTGGACTTTGTCTCTGGGGACTTAGAAAAGCTTAAGGAAAAAAAAGGCCTAAATTGATGTACCTTCCTTAATAATTTGTTCAAAATTACCATAATCATTAAATAAATTGGGACATGTCCACTGCATGGGACATTGCAGTCATGAGCATGAATGCCATGTAGTTAATTTTTTTAACTTAAAGCTTGTGATTGGCAATGAAAAAAATAAATAAATGAAAAGAAAAGGTTCAGCATTATGTGGATACTGGAATGAAGAAACACAAATGAAAACACTTGTTTTGGTAAAATATGAAATTCTTTGCCAATATTTCTACATATTTTCTACATTGCCTTCTTTTTATGCTGAAAAGTATACTTTGAAAAACCTTACATGCATGTATGTATGTATATATGTGGATAGATGATGATAGATTGTTGATAGACAGGGAGATGTACATTTGTATGAGCTGGGAGAAAGGAAGCTGGGTGTCAACATTGATTACGTTACAGAGGTGGAATATGTGGTGAGGTCTGGGAAAGATTATGTTTTGAATCTTTATATAGCCCTGTGTATCTCATTTGTTATAATAGGTATATACTAGAATACCCATTCCCTAGAACAAAAAAAAGAAGAAATCAAATAAAGAAACTTGAAAGATAAGAAAGGGAAAAAGTAACACCATTTTGAAAGAAAAAAAACACATAAAAAAGAAAAACAATATTTAATGCCACTGAACTACACACTTTAAAATGGTTGACCAGGAATGGTGGCTCACACCTGTAATCCTAGCACTCTGGGGTGCCAAGGCAAGACGACTGCTTGAGCTCAGGAGTTCAAGACCAACTTGAGCAAGAGGGAGACCCCCATCTCTACTAAAAATAAAAAAACTAGTCAGGCAAGTGCCTGTAGTCCCAGCTACTCAGGAGAGTGAGGCAAAAGGATTACTGGAGTCCCAGAGCTTGAGACAACTCATTGCTGTGAGTTATGACACCATAGCACTCTACCCAGGTACTAGAGTGAGACTCTGTCTCAAAATAAATAAATAAATAGAATGATCAAGATGAAGAGTTTTATGTCATGTGTATTTTAGCACAAGAAAAACACTTTTGGAAAAAAAAAAAAAGCCAGTAAGTCTCAGAAGAATCCATTTCTTTTCCTCTTGCCGTCATTCCCTGATTTATTATGCAGTATGCAATGGTACTTAGTATTGTTAAATAATAGGAGCACATTAAATAGAACCCCTCAATACCACATGCTGTAACAACAATGATATTCTTAGGGCATTAATTAGCACCCCCAAAATCTATTTGAAACAGTTCCTAGCAACATGATGAAAGTACCTTTGTATAATGCTATTGACCAATAGTCATTGTATGTTTCTCAAAGGAGTGGAGACATTCACATGGCTTCTTTTTAAAAGTAAAAAAAAAAAAAAACCTGCGGATCAGGAGAGTGAAAAAGAGAGCAAACCCCAACCCACCTAGCACATAGGAATAGCAGAGGGTTAAGAAAGGAACAGCCACCATGTAGCTAATTAGTGTTTGCTGTGAGCCTGGCACAAATAGGAAGGCTTTACATTCCTCTACTCATTTGGTCTTCACAGCACCGTATCTCCCAGGAAACTTAGGGCCCTAAACCCTATTCAGAAAGGATCACCTTTGTAGCCAACATTCATGCTGGGGACCAGTGACGGGGTCCCCTGTTACTACTGCCCACTCTCCCCCTGTTGAGGCGGACAGACCTGGGGCAAGAGTGGGTGAAAGGAAGGAGGGAGTTGTGTGTGGGTATCTGTGGGATTCAGAGTCTAGGATTCTGTGAAGCAAGTTCTACTTTTGCTCCATTTTCCAGGTGAGACACTGAGGCACAGAAATAAGAGTAACTTCTTCAGAATCTCATGGCCAGTAAGGGCAGAATGACGTCAGGGTTTCAGGGAAGTGAACTCGTGGACACCTCCCCTACTCGAAATTTCCCCTTCCCTTTATACTCTAAAGTCCCCTCTGCATAAACTGTGGTTTCCAGATACTTTGTGCATGCCCAAATCCTGCCATTCTTCTGCTTGGTTTAAACCCTGCTTCCTGCCAGAAGTGCTTCCTGAACACCCAAGCCATGGTCTGAGCTCCTACGATTCTTACTGCCCAGGGCTATAACTACCTGTCCCCACACCTCTTCTCCCCAAATTGAAAGCTAACTGTGAAAGGTGCAATCTCAGTATTTCACATCTTCAAACATGAAGGCATCATTAGACACCATCGGTTTACCCCTCTCAATTTGCCAGCAAGGAAACTGAGACCCAGAGGGCAGAAGTGACTCACCCAGGGTCAAAAGCTAGCCTTGACTTGGTATCTCACTCATTCTATGACTTCTCCTGACACTCCTCAGAGATCAACAGGGCTGGGCATCCTGTAGATGCAGAGCGAATGAATGTTTTCAAGTGAATGAATAGTCAGACTGGAGGAGTTCATCTCATGAGACATGACTGTCAGTTCCACAAGTTCTAAAAGGTCCACCCACATGGAGGAAGGGTAGATTAGAGAGAGAGAGAGAGAGAAAGAGACTATCCCCAGGAGAAACTGGCCCAGCTCAGAAATTATGTTGACTACCCCAGACACAGAAGGGCTGCTTTACTAAGTCCCTGAAGAGGACAGGACAGTCAAAACACTTTGGAACAAGGAACAGAAATCATCTTGCTCCAGCACCAGCTGGATGGGGCTGAATCCTCAGCATCTCCCACCTGGGCCATGGAGTGACAGAAGGCAGCAACCCTGAAGCCCACCAGGAACAGCTCTGCACAGGGTTTGAAGCTCAACTGTGATCCCCAACCCTGCTGTTCTGGGGCGGAGGGAGGAGGGATCTGCTGTAACTCCAGCCCCTCCTGCAGTCCCTTGACTTCCAGGTTCAGTGAGACCTCTGGGGCTGAGGTGGGCCTGGGGCTCACCAGGGAAGACTGGGCTCTAGGACCCCTCCATTATGGCTCTCCTCACAGCGGGGGGAAGGAAGAGCTCTTCTCTAAGCAGGGGAAATGCCCAGGGAAGTTGTAGCTTTAGGGGTGATGGTTTTAGCTCAGCATGGGGAAAGCTGAGGGAAGAGGCCAAGGTCACCTGGCTATGGAATATTTGACAAGCCCTGCCCTCTCCAGCCATCCTCCTTAAAAGGAGGCAGAGAAGTAATCACATCATTTTCTGAGCAGGGTAGGCAGCACAGCTGGTCACCATGCCTAGAGGCATCGATCTCCATCTGGGTTCCCAGATGCCTCCATTCCCCCCCTCCCACTAAGTCTTTCTAGCAGGTTGGAGGGGAAACCAAGTTGGCTAAGGGCTGCAAGGTCCTCACAGGACCAGCAATTGCAGAGGTCGCCATGTAGTTTCCTGGTTAATTAATTAGTGGATGACCCCTCTGCTCCCAGTGTGCATGCCACTCTGCCCACCTTCCCACCTTGGGCTGTTGAAGCAAGTATTTCCCTCCAGGGGATACTAGCTTTAACTCTCCCTCTGCTAGAAGCAGTTCATCCTTGGGTACCTGCTGTGGAAGGCAGAGCCCATCCATGCTCACAGGTAAGTTGTCAGGCAAGAGCATTGCTGGCAGGGAGTAGAATAATCATGGCAGGAAGGCAAGGTGGTCATGGGAGAGAGAGATGTGAGAAGTACCTGCCAGTGTACTGCAGACAGTACAGGGAAGTGGACTCAATCAGAGGTGGGATTCCAAGTCCAGGATTCGAATCCAGCCTTGTCCTCAGATCTCTGAGTGACTTTGGGCACAGTTCTCTAGGCACTGCTTTCCCTGCCTGTGACATGGGTGTTGGGTGAGGTGATATCTATGAATCCTTGCCAGTTGTCTGGCTCTTTGGCTATGTCTTACTGATCTCTGAATCCATCCCTACCTGGTGCTCAAGTACCTGGCTGGCACAGGGTAGATACAACAGTTAAGACTGTTGAACAAATTATTGGAGTGAAATGAGTAAGTAGTTGGCAGAGAAAAGTAGAAGAGAGGAGGAGGTCCTTGGAATAGAAAGGCCTCATCTTGGGTTAAGATGGTGTTTGAAGAGACCAGGACAAATCTGGACTGGCCAGGAAGAGCCTGAATTAAAGGAACTGGATGGAAACCCCAAGAATGAGAATGCTGAGGATCAGTGACAAGGTCCCCTGTTACTACTGCCCACTCTCCCCCTGTTGAGGCAGACAGACCTGGGGCAAGAGCGGGTGGAAGGAAGGAGTTGGTGTATGGATGTCTGTGGGAAGACTCAAGCCTGGGGGTCAGTGTGTCTGGGAGAGTCTGCTGAGGTCTCTGTGTCTCTAGCATTTCTTTGTGTGCAGGGGTCTGTGTTGGGGGCTGCATGTGCACACAGTGTGTATGACTATACCTTCTCTCCATATATGTGTGTCTATGTCTGTGCATAAGTGACTATGAGTGCCCTTATGCCCCCTGTGTATGTTCCTGTCCCAGTGGGTAAGAGTGTGTCTCTGGCATGTCTACGTGTCTGGATGTATCAAGATATGATTGATCTGTGTATAGGTGTATATCCCTGTGTACTTCTGTGACTTGAGATATCTGAATGTTGGCTCCAAAGGTGACCCTTTCTGAATAAGATTTAGGGCCCCAAGTTTCCTTGGAGATATGGTTTCTTGTCCTAGAAACCTAAGCATTCTTGCCTTATTTTGTGACCTCAAATAAATCCTTCCTGCCCATTTAAAAAGAGACACCTACCATACCTGAGCCTCAAAAAATATCTCTGTGCCAACAACAGCAGTTCAGTATCCAGGTAACCCAGTCCTGTGCCCAGCATTTCAGAGGGAGCCAACATTAATTCAGCCTCCACATCTCCCGATCACCTAATGCAGTTAGGAGCTGAGGTGGGGTAACTGACCTCAGTTAATTAAGTACCTGCTCTTTGCTAAGTCCTTACAAGCAGATTATGAGGATGATATTATTATCCTACTTTTAGAGAAAATGAAAATGAAGCTCAAAGAGGTTAACCAACTTCCCTAAAGTTCCCTTTAAGGCTTCCTTTCTAGAATTCCCTCTTTCTAGAATCCCCTTCCATTCTTGTCTTTCCAGTGAATTCCTTGTCCTTCCAGCTGGCCCTGTACAAACACATCCTTCTCTGTGGAGCCTTCCCTAGGACAAAGCCCTACACCAGCCTTATGGTAAGATGAGGAAAGACAATTAAAACTCGCCATTGGAAGGCTCACGATCTAGTGGGGAAGAGAGTATCTCATCAGAAAAAGTCACTTTAACACCAGCCAATGAGGGCTAAATTCCCAATGAGAGATATAGGAGACAGAGGGAGAGATGCTGATGAGGGCTAGAGAAGTCGAGAAACAAGGTGGGGTGTCTTGCAGGAAGTGGAGCTGGGGCTGGGTCTTGGGTAGGGTAGGAGGAGCATGTCAGATATGGAGGGGTATGTGAGGAAAGCCTGTCAGAAAGGTGTGAGTGAGACAGCCAACCTGGCTGGGGTGGGGGAAGGGAGGCATGTGGAGGCAGTGAGCCTCAGACTGGAGACTATGGCTGGGAGCCATTCTGGGAAGCTTCAGATGCAGAACTGAGCCACCTGCCCTATATCCAGCAAGCAAGAGGATGTTCATATGATGCAGGATATTGGCAGGAAAGTAAAGCTGAGTGAGAAGAGCATGGCTCAAGAATTCCTAGGGCCTAGAGAGCACAGTGTGCTCTCTCTCTCTTTTCTTTCTCTCTCTCCCCACCGCCTAGGACTTCTGCCAAGCCCACAATAAACCCACTAAATCCCAGACACTTCAGTGCAGCAGTTCTCAACCTCTGGTTCATGACCCCTTTGTAACAATGAAAATACATCGCAGCATTAGGAAAGTTGAGAACCACTGCACTAAAGTGTCTGGGCTGAGATGGATGACAATGATTTGCCTTCAAGACTGGGAAGCAGCTCGAAGACTCCTTAGACAGTGTTGAGTTCTGGCACACTACCTTTCAGGTAAAAGAACCCAACATTTCTCCACTACCTTCTCTTCCTTGTGTCCTATCTTCCCTCCTTTCCCATCTCCATCCATTCTGCCTTATAGAATTAGGGAGGAAGAAAGCACATTTTAGCTCTAACCTACCTACAAAACATCTTCCCATGCCTTCACATTCTTTCTCCTGCCTGAAATGCCCATCCCACTCCTAAGTGTCAGTGTTTCAGATGAGCTCTTACTCATTCTTCCAAATTCAACTCAAACTTCAGCTCTTCTTTCCCCAAATCAGCTGGGCAGAGCAATCACACCTATTTTGTTCATGCAGTTAACATAGTGCTTGTTACATTGTGCCTGGCTAGAGGCCAAGAACAATGGCTGACCTGCCTCTAGAGCCGCAGAGCCCAACACAACACCAGACCCAGAGCTGGCACTCCATAAGCAGGCATGAACTGTACAGCTGACCAGTTATACAGTCCAACCTCAGCTACAGCACTATTCCAACTTGTTAAGAAAACATTGGCCAAGCAAAAGGTGACAGGAGTGGAAAAGGACCTGGAAATAAGGTCCTATAAGAAAAGATCTAAGGCACCAGAGGTGTTTGGGTTGAAACAAGAAGACTTCATAGACCTTGAATATGTTCCTTTGATCACTACATAAAAAGCTGCAGAGAAAGCTAATATGGCAAGTATTGCCCCCAGCGGCCCAAACTGGAATCATATGTAGAAGTTATGGGAAAACAGGTATCAGCTGAGATTAAGAAAAGCATAAGTAAATAACTATAGCCCTCCATTACTGGACCGACTATCTCAAGAAGCCATCAGGGAGCAGATAGAAGCTATCAGAAATTGGGGAAAGGGGAACAAATATCTATTAGCCTCTATTCTCTGCTATATCCTTATAAATACATTACTTCATTTAGTCTTGACATTAGCCATGTAAGACAGGAATCATTATCTCCTTTTTATAGATGAGGAGAGTGAAGAGGAAATGAAGTTGGGTCTACTTTACACTGCCAATTAGGATTAAAACCCAGGTATCTGGGTTCAGAGTCCTGAAGCCAGTGCTCTTTCCACTGCATCATATGGCTTCCCAAGAAGAGGTAGGCAATAAAGGTTAGGAGCTCTGCAGAGGAGAATCCTCAACCACAAGAAGAGGATGGATGTGAGGAATGCCAGGGTCCTGGCTTTTCTACTACTACTTTATGGTAGGACAAAGGGTGGGGTTGGCAGGAGCACAGCAAATGATTTCTCTGGGACAGCTGATGGGCTACAATGACAGAAAAGCAGAAAATGAAAACAAAGGATATATCTGGGGCTTGTGTGGGGAAGATTTCAGGTGTGGGCACTGGAGTTTGCCCATCATCCCCTCTCCTTCACCTTCCCTTTATCTCTCTTTTCACTTGCTCTTCCAAAAGCTTCACTCAACAAATATTTTTGGATAAATTTTGTGTACAAATCTGCTGGACAAGACAATGAGATGCAACTCCGTTCTGCAAGGAGTTTCCCTGCTACGAGCCAACTCAGACCATTCTCTGGAACCTTACCAAAGCCTGAGTCTCCTGGCAAAGGGTAGGTGGGCTATGTTAGTAGTAGAACATTTCTAGAAATTTTGGAGCAATGGGAAAAAAGAATGTGGTACTTTAAGGAAAAGATTAAATAGGAGACAAAATGTGTGTGTTGTTTCTGAGATAACTGGAGTCACTTAGTTAACTGAGAAATTTAGAAGTTTTCTGTCCAACCGATTTTATGCAGAGGTGAGAACAAGGACAAGCTTTGTCCCAGTGTCACATGTAGATGCTGTACCCCTTCACTCCATGCTCCCCTACCTACAGCCCCACACAACTCTCTCATCTTGTGTAAAATGTCTTTCCTGTCTGACCCTCCCACACAACATCACATCTAATTGCTGAACCCCTATTTATTCTCTAAGCCCCAGTTCAAGTCTCACTTCTTCAAATTCTTCCCAAAATTTCTAGGAAAAATAATTTATTCCCTGTTGGTTCATAAAATGAGTAAATTACTAAACACATTAGCTACTCTGGGTCAAACTGTCTGAGGGCAGAAGCTAACTTATCTAATTTATCTCCCTGCCTCCCACCAGCGTATAGTACTGGGGTCAGCAAACTATGACCACAGGCCAAATCCAGCCCACCACTTGTTTTGTAAATAAAGTTTTATTGCAATAGAGCCCTGGCCATTCATTTACTTACTGTAGACAGTTGCTTTTGTTCTACATGGCAGAGCTGAGTAGTTGCAACAGAGACCATATGGCCCACAAGCCTAAAATATTTACTATATGATTTTTTACAGAAGTTTGTCAATTCCTAAACTAGCACATAATGTGTGATCAATAAATGACTGGCAAGTGCAGTGAGGTGCTTTGTGAAGAGAGTTAGACTAGTATTCAAATGGCCTGGGTCCTAACTCTGCCTGTAACTAATTGCTTGACTAAGAGAAGAATGATGATAATAATGATAGATTGATGACTGACAGATAGATACTTTGAGAGCATATTATGTGCCAGGCATGGTAATAAGTATTTTAAACCTATTATTCACTTTATCCTCACAACCAACTCCAGGGGTAGCTACTAGTATTTTCCTCATGAAAGAAGAAGAAAGTGAGGCTCATACCACCTTAGTGATAGAGCCAGGACTCAAAAGCAGGTCTGACTTAATTCAAAACTTGAGACTTACCCACTATCATAGAACACCCTTCTAAGATTCAATTTCTTCATAAAATTAGGATTATTTTACGAGTAATGTGGTTTTCAATCTATTTTAGCAAACAGAAATGTATGTACTTGTATATACGTATTGGTATGTATCAAATTATATGCTAAAACATATGCACATATGTTAAAATTCATGGAACCTCCACAGGCAGAAAGTCTCCCTGCAGTTCCCAGCACTTAGACCTGCTGCCTCGCTTCTCCCTTCAGCATTCTCACTGGTCTGGGAGCCTCATGGCTCTGGCCAACCTCACCACCCCGGAATTCCTCCTCCTGGGCCTGTTGGACGGAGCAGATGCCCACCTGCTGCTGTTCTTGGTCTTCCTCGGTGTCTACCTGCTCAATGCCCTGGCCAACCTCACTATGGTGGTGGTAGTGAGGTCTGACAGGGCCCTGCGCTCACCCATGTATTACTTCCTTGGTCACCTGAGCCTCGTGGACGTCTGCTTTACCACTGTCACGGTGCCCAGGCTGCTGGCCGGCCTGCTCCACCCAGGCCAGCCCGTGTCCTTCCAGGCCTGCTTCGCGCAGATGTACTTCTTCGTGGCTCTGGGCATCACCGAGAGCTACCTGCTGGCCGCCATGGCCTACGACCGCGCAGTGGCCGTGTGCCGGCCCCTGCACTACTGCACGCTGGTGACGCCGCGGCGCTGCGTAGCATTGGTGCTGGCATCCTGGGCTGTGGCGCACCTGCACTCGCTGCTCCACACACTGCTCATCTCCGCGCTGTCCTACCCCCGCCCTGCCATCGTGCGCCACTTCTTTTGCGACATGACGGTGCTGCTGAGCTTGGCGACCTCGGACACGTCCGCCGCGGAGACTGCCATCTTCTCGGAGGGCCTGGCCGTGGTGCTGACCCCGTTGCTCCTCGTTTCTCTCTCATATGCCCGCATCCTCGTCGAGGTGCTAGAAGTACGGTCGGCCAGTGGCCGGCGCCGCGCCTTCTCCACCTGCGGGGCCCACCTAGTGGTGGTGCTGCTTTTCTTTGGCTCGGTCCTCTCTGTCTATTTCCGGTCATCCTCTGCCTACTCTGCCCGCTATGACCGCCTGGCCAGCGTGGTCTATGCAGTGATCACACCGACCTTGAACCCTTTCATCTACAGCCTTCGCAACAAAGAGGTCAAGTATGCCCTAAAAAGGAGGCTCAGATGTAGGGCTGCACCCCAAGAAATATAAAGGCAGGTCTGGATTCACTGGCATTACAGTAATAACTATTACTGAAAAATCCTCCCTCTGGTTCTGGTCTCTGACCTCGGCCTCTGCACAGGGTCCCCTCATGCGTTATGACAGCTTCTCTTCCTAGCCTTTCATGTGTATACGAACTTTTCAGATCTTCACAGTCCCAGATGCTTAAGAAGATTTATGTTCATGTGTGTAGGTTTCGTGATATTTTAGAAACTCTTTCCTAGACCAGTGCTGCCAAGATATGATTGCCCCACGCAGTAATAGGCTCTTCTGAAAAGCTTCCTCCTCCCGGAGTAACACCCAACGAGTAGGGTAGGTTCACTATGCCCTCCAGTACCCAAAACTATTTGGAAGATTTTATCATCCTCCAGCCCAGGAGTCAGAGGACAAAGAACAGAGCCCTACACTAACATCTAAAGTTGTTAGAAAAACTATTACTTTTTACATCATTCTTGAAATATTCAATGCAATTAGAAAAAAGAAAGAATTAATAGAATTAAATATTTGAAAGGAGTATGAATAGTTATCAATATTCATGTTAGCTTTGATTATATTAATATGTCTCTGATACCCAAGATAATTAACTGAAAATCCTTATTAGAAACCAAGGTGGTCTGTTGCAAAATTGATATACAAAACAATAACTTTTCTATGTACAAAAAAATCATCGTCGAAAATCACAATAGTGCCCCCCAACATACTTTTAAAATGTTAAATACCCAGAAAGTAACTTATGGGTACCAAATTAAGAAATTTACAGAATTCAACTAAGAAAACTTGAATAAATGGAAAGCTATTCCTCAATTATAGTTTGTATAATAATTACATAAATAATCAACTCTCCTTAATAAATCTATACTTCAATGTAATTCCAGTAATGTGATTACAGTGCAATCTTTCAACAGGTTTTTGCTGGAATTTAACAAAATAGATCTTAAGCATGTTTGAAATAATAAATATATCAAGAAAGTTTTGGAAGAGATTGTTGAGGAGGGCTTGTCACACGGATATTTAAAATGTGTTATTATGAAGGTTTATCTTCTACAGTGGTACTACAGTAAGAGAATAATATCAATATAGTAGAGTCTAGAAATAAACCAAAATATAATAAACAGTACCTTATAAAGGTACTATCTTTAAAATCAGTGAAGACTGGGACAGCGGACTTCCTGGTGAAGGGGAAAAGGAAAAGAGATTAATTGTCCTTAAAACAAACTTCAAATGGATCAAAGATAGAGATGTGGGAAACCAAAACTGTGCAAGAACCAGAGGAAAACAATGGGATAATGTAATTTTGGATAGAAAGGTCTTTTCGAACCCTGTCAAAAGAAATTATACGTCTCTATATGCATATAAAATTACATATGTATACCTATATGCCGGAAAGTAAAAATCAACTTACTTTACGTCAAAATGTAAAATCTTTAGTAAGGAAAAAAATACAACACTATCAAAGTCAAAACATGAATAACAAGGGAAATGTCACTCATGAGACAGATAAATTGATACAATCCATAAGAAAAAAAGAAAACCACTCAAGGCAAAGGACATGCACAAATAACACAGAAAGGAAAGGTGAATGATAAATGTAGAGAAATGTTTGCACTTGCTGATACAGATAGAAATACAAATTAAAAAAATAAAAATTCATGTTTTAAATATAAGGGTGATAAATATGTTGAAATCAAAATATCCAGTGTTGGGGACATTGTAAAGAAACAGCCACTCTCATTTACTTTTGGAGGGAGTTTATAGCAGAAGAACATCTTTAGAGAAAATTTGGCAATTTCTATCCAATTCTAAAATGTTCATATCCTCTGATCTAAATATACCCATTTCTAAGAATGTGTCCATAGAAACACAGGAAAAATTCACTAAAAAAAAAAAATGTAGACCAGGACATAAAATTGCCACACTGTTCCAAATAATAAAAGCCCTAAATACAACCTAAATGTCTGCCAAGAGCAAATTATTTAAATCAATTATGATACATGTAGTGATTCAACAAAATATTATATAGCTTCTAAAAGAGTTATACATCCTTACAGGAAATGATGAATTCACAACACATTTTAAGTGAAAAAATGAGAAATTTGCATTTATAATTTAGCCCTGTTTATATACAGTGTTAGTCTGTGCATATAAAATATCTAAAATAATATACTCTTTTAACTGCCTGCATGGGGTGAGACTCTCACATTCTACTTTATTTCTTTTTTGTTTGGATGCTTTCCACTCAGCATCTATTGCTTTAGTAAACAGTAAATTTTTTTTGGAAGTAATAAAAATATTAGTAGTATTAGGATGGTTTCTTTCCAAAGGTGAGATTTTTCTTTTTTTGTTGTTGGGGATTCATTGAGGGTACAAGAAACCAGGTTACATTGATTGCATTTGTTAGGTAAAGTCCCTCTTATCATTGTGTCCTTCCCCTAAAAGGTGTGTCACACACCAAGACCCCCACCCTCTCCCTCTTTCCCTCTCTATACTCTTCCCTTCCCCCACCCCACTCCCTCCTTCCCTGTCTCTTTCTTTCCTGTCTGCACTTCCCCCATCCACCACCACATACTAGGTCATTAATTGTCCTTATATCAGAATCAAGTACGTAGGATTCTTGCTTCTCCATTCTTGTGATGCTTTACTAGGAATAATGTGTTCCACTTCCATCCAGGTTAATACAAAGGATGTAAATTCTCCATCTTTTTTAATGGCTGAGTAGTATTCCATGGTATATATACACAGCTTGTACACAACTTGTTAATCCATTCCTGGGTTGGTGGGCATTTAGACTGTTTCCACATTTTTGGTGATTACAAATTGAGCTGCGATAAACAGTCTAAGTACAAGTGTCCGTATGGTAAAAGGATTTTTTTCCTTCTGGGTAGATGCCCAGTAATGGGACTGCAGGATCAAATGGGATGCCTAGCTTGATGTCTTTGAGGTTTCTCCATACTTCCTTCCAAAAAGGTTGTATTAGTTTACAGTCCCACCAGCAGTGTAAACGTGTTCCCTTCTCTCCACATCCATGCCAGCATCTGCAGTTTTGAGATTTTGTGATGTGGGCCATTCTCACTGGGGGTTTGATTTACATTCCTCTAATAATTAGGGATGATGAGCATTTTCTCATGTTTGCTAGCCATTTGACTGTCTTCTTTAGAGAAGGTTCTAGTCATCTCTCTTGCCCATAGAAATATGGGATTGTTGGGTTTTTTCATGTGGATGAATTTGAGTTGTCTATAGATCCTAGTTATCAAGCTTTTGTCTGATTCAAAATATGCAAATATCCTTTCCCATTGTGTAAGTTGTCTATTTGCTTTGGTAGTTGTCTCCTTAGCTGTACAGAAGCTTTTCTGTTTCATTAAGTCTCATTTATTTATTTTTGTTATTGTTGCAACTGCCATGGAAGTCTTCTTCATAAAGCCTTTCCCCAGGCCCATATCTTCAAGTGTCTTTCCTATTTTTGAGGATTTTTTATCATTTCTTACCTTAAATTTAGGTTTTTTATCCATCTTGAATCAATTTTTGTGAGTGGAGAAAGGTGCGGGTTCAGTTTCAGTCTTTTACATGTGGATATCCAGTTCTCCCAGCACCATTTAATGAATAGGGGGTCTTTCCCACAGTGTTTGTTCTTTTTTTTTCTTTTTTATTAAATGGTAACTATGTACATTAATGCACTTCTGGGTACAGTGTGGTGTTTTCACACACAATCTGAAACACTTCCATCAAACTGGTTAACATAGCCTTCATGTCATTTTCTTAGTTATTGTGTTAAAATGTTCATATTCTACTCTTAGAAAGATTCACTTGTAC
>NW_003852540.1:2448705-2467058 GCF_000181295.1 Otolemur garnettii | reverse complement strand
GATATTGGTCTATGATTTTCTTTTCTTGTTGGGTCTTTTCCTGGTTTGGGGATCAAGGTGATGTTTGCTTCATAGAATGTGTTGGGTAGTATTCTGTCTTTTTCTATATTTTGGAAAAGGTTGAGTAGTATAGGTATTAGTTCCTCTTTAAAGGTTTGGTAGAATTCTGACGTGAAGCCATCTGGTCCTGGGCTTTTCTTTTTAGGAAGATTTTATATAGTTGATGCTATTTCAGAACTTGATATAGGTCTGTTCAACATTTCCACTTCATTCTTGCTAAGTCTTGGAAGGTGGTGTGCTTCTGAGTGGGTTTACTTTTGTGGTTGAGGATTGCACTGGTCATTATGGAGGATAGGTTTGAGAATTTCCTGGAGAGCTGGTTTAGTTATGGAAAATTTCTTCAACATGTGAATGTTGTTAAAGTATTTAATTTCTCCATCATAGATGAAACTCAGTTTAGCCAGATACAGGATCCTGGGTTGAAAGTTATTTTGTTTTAGGAGATTAAAAGTTGGTGACCATCCTCTTGTAGCCTGAAAGGTTTCAGCCGAGAGATCTGCTGTTATCCTAATACTTTTCCCCTTGTAGGTTATGGTTTTCTTACATTTGACTGCTTTCAGAATTTTCTCTTTCATCTTAACTTTGGTGAAGTTAATTATGATGTGTCTGGGGGATGTCTTGTTCGGGTTGAGTCATGCTGGGGTTCTGAAACTATCTGCTATCTGAATTTCAGAATCTCTTGGCATGTCTGGAAAGTTCTCTTTCATCATTTCATGAAGAAGAGCCTCTGTATTTTGTGAAGCAACTTCATTACCTTCAGGGATTCCTATAAAGCGAATATTAGTTTTCTTCAAATTATCCGAGAGCTCTCTGAGAGTGAGATCTGTTTTTGCTCTCCATTTCTTTTGATCTTTGCACTCCTGGGCTTCTTCAAAAGCTTTGTCTTCAAAATCAGAGATCTTTTCTTCTGCCTGTTCCCTCTGTTACGGAGGGATTCCACCGTGTCTTTCAGATCCTTGAGGGCTGCAACCTCTTGTCTCAGTGTTTCAAAATCTTTGATCATTTTATCTTTGGAATCATTGAATTCTTGAGACATCTTTTGAATAATTTCTTGAGATATCTTTTGAATAATTTCTTGAGAAATCTTTTCAATAATTTCTTGAACTTCTAATTCCGTCCTTTCTTCCATTCTGTTAATCGTATTTGCAATCCACATTCTGAACTCGATTTCTGACATTGCAGCCATCTGTTTATGGACGGTGTCTTCAATTGCATCTACCCCATTTTTCCTTGGGGGAGTTGATCTACTCTGGTTATTCAAGTTGCCAGAGTTTTTCCGCTGATTTCACCCCATGCTGAGTTGACCTTGTTTGGAGGCCTTATCAGAACCGTTCAGTTGGTGGCTTCTTCTGGTTGTCCAGAGAGACAGGCAGAGCATGTCTGTTGTCTTCTCCCAGTCCTCAGGTGCTGGGGCAACCAGGGTGCAGTGGAACGGCAGCAGCCACAGGGAAGTCTGTGTAGCTCGATTAGACCTTGTTTGGCCTGCTGGGTGACCGGGGGGCAGGAGACCAGCAGCAGCCGGATCAGTCCTAGTTCAGCCCTGCCGGGGCAACTAGTGGAACAGGAGAACTGCAGTGGCTAGATCAGTCCTATTTCAGCCCCCCTGGAGCAGCCGGGGGTGGGGGAATGGCAGTGGTAGCATTTCCAGCAGCTAGATAAGAGGGGTCCGCTCACAGCTCAGATATAACTTGCTCCAGTGCTCTGTGATGGCAAAGGGACCCATCCAGCAGATGGGTTAGTCTGGGAAGGTTAATACCTCCTTCCCCACCTTGCACCCAGTCACTCATAATCCCCCAGGCCTGTGACCATATTCACTCCAGTAGGCAACTGCTCCCGGGGTTTACAACTGGCAAAATCAGCCAGAAATCTGAGTTCGGCAGGGAGGACTTGCATGCTTCTGTCCGGCTAAATTCCTCTGCAAGTCAGAGGCTGCATTCAGCTCTGGGCAGCAGACAAATAGCAGTTTACACTCAGGTGTCAATTGTAGCCTCTGCCTGCCCACTGCCTTTGTCTCAGCTGTATTATACCCTGAGAGCTGGTGTTAATTGTCTCTTTACTTATGTTCCACCGGTGGCTGCTGTCCAGAGCCTCTGGTTGCCCAAAGAGATGGCCCTGGAATGGCGTCAGTTCGCAGCTCAGGATGCCACCGTTGCTGCACTGGCTTCCTCCAAGCCAGTTCTATTCTCATGTCTGTGCCCCAATCAGCACAGAGCAGCACCAGCCCTTTTCCCCTCCACTTCTCTCAAGGAAATGGCCAAGAATATGGACTCCATAGGTAACAATGCTCCAGACCTCGGAATGGGTGGGTGGGGACTCCTCAGAGTTCAATGTTGTAAGTGGGGAATATATACAGTTTTATGCCTGGCAGAAGGGTGCCATGGCACGCCAGCAGGGGTAGGAGGTCCAGTTTTTAGGGGGTCTCTCCTGTGGGATAGAGTGGGAAGAAGTTTGAACTCTGCTCGCTATTTGCATGGAGTAAACTGCGAGTCCTTGTTGTGGGGGAGGGGACTCCCGTCCGCTTGGTGGTGGATTTTGTACCTTTTGGTTGTATTTTTGGGGTCACAGCTCGCCTCAGGAAGGTTGAAGTGTGCTCTTCAATCTTCTCTCTTGGCTCCGCTCCAAAGCATCACTCCCTTGCTAAACTGCTGTCCTTTAAGCCTCCTTCTGGAGGAGAGCTTCTGTAAAAAGCTGGCTGCAGTCCCCACAGTGTTTGTTCTTATTTGGTTTATTGAAAATTAGGTGGTTGTAAGATGTTAGTTTCATTTCCTGGTTTTCTATTCAATTCCAAATGTCAAAAAGGTGAGTTTTTAAGGCATAAGTTAATTTCAAGGTGGTATATATACACCATGGAATACTACTCAGACAAAAAGTAAGGTAGTAATGTCATTTGCAGCAATGTGGATGAAACTGGAGACCATTGCCTTAAGTGAAGTATCTCAGGAATGGAAAACCAAACACCATTATGTTCTCACTAACAAGTGGGAGGAAGGAGATGACCAGCCTAAACAATCCATGTTCCATGTGCCTGTCTCAGTCTGGGGCCCATTTAGATGGGGCAAATGGAACCCATATCTCACTGGGTAGGGAGCTGGCCACATACACCAAGGCTGGTGGGTTTGAACCCAGCCCAGGCCAGCTAAAACAACAATGACAACTGTATCATAAAAATAGCTGGGTGTTGTGGCAGGTTCCTGTAGTCGCAGCTACTTGGGAGGCTGAGGCAAAAGAATTGCTTAAACCCAAGAGTTTGAAGTTGCTGTGAGCTGTGATGCCATGGTACTTTACCCAGGGTGACCACTGGGTAAAAAAAAAAAAAGAGAGAGAGAGAGAGAGACCCATAGGGGCTGCTCAAACTCCAGAACAGCATGAAGATCTGAATTATTAAAGATTCAAAGGCAGTAGAAATTCTCTTGCCATCTACAGGCACTAAACCCTCCTGAATCAGAGAACTGGCAAGCACTGCTTTGGGCATTGCTTTGGCCATTGTTTAACTGAGTCAGAAAGTCTCAAAACAAAGTTTCAAACTACCCTGATTAAAACAAGATGGAGGCAGGATAAGTTTCAACTGATTAGAACCAAAACAGTGATGAACTTGACCATCTCTTGACCTTACAACTTCATTATACACTTCATTACCATAAAAGTTTTAAGAAAACCTCCTGTTCTTATCATGCACTGGATGCCATGACACTTACTATTTGACCATATTTAGTCACCCTAAGTCCAGGAAAGCACTGCCTCTTTCCAAGAAATAACATGAATATTCCCTCCCTTGTTTAGCCTATAATTAATCTGTTGCTTAAATAGAGGGGCTAAAGGAACCATGGGGGCTCTCCTCTGCTGGGAAAACTAGCCTCTATTTATTCTGTCTATGGAGCAGATTTTCTATACTTTACAAATAAAACTCACCTTCACTTTACACTGTCAACTCACTCCTGAATTCTTTCTTTTGTTAAGCCAAGGGTCAACTTGGGTGTCAAGTGGCTCCCAACATTGGAAGTCACTTTGTTGACAGAACACTGTCACTCCCAAGGCTTTAGATCCAGTTCTTCACATTGGAATTGCCAGAAAAAAAGGCTCTTACACTCAGATTCCCTTGTTACCTAGATCAATACTATCCCAACAACATGAAAATCTTGTCCCTTTTCCTTTTAAGACTTCATGATCCCAGGGACATTAGTCAGGTAAGTAAGAGTTAGAAATAGAACTGAAACACACTCTGGGGATGTCAGGAGAACAGCTGAGATTGGCAGGTCCCCAGTATGACTTGCTAAGTATTTCAGTGCTAGGTCTCTGCAGGCAGTCATCCAGGGTTGGCCTCTCTCCACCCCTACCAGCTTCATGACCTTGGCTAAGGAATTTAATGTCTTTTAGTCTGAATTCTGCCATGAATCTAATGGGAGCAGTATCTAACTCATCATGCCATGCCATAGGAAGGAAGAAATAAAATGATCCATGTTAAAAAAAAAAAAAGCGGCATATAGTGAGACTAAGTTTGCTGTGACATTTGTAAGACTTACTATTGTGGTTATTGAGTTCTGTGATGTGGATGTAATATTTTTCCAAGTACACTACTCCCATCCATCCCAAACACAAAGAACTTGGCACCTTCGAGCTAACAGAGAAGGTATGGAGGAGCACTGTGGGATGGAAGAAGTTACCCAGAAGGGACAGATTGTACCCCCAATAGCAGGGATTGCCTTCCAACACATGAATTTAATCTATCACTAGTTAAAGACACCAACGTTAGGACAACTTGAATGAAGGTGAGGAAAATAAATAGCTTCATAGAAATGGGATCCCAAGTGGTCTCCGATCCTCAATATACCTGGCCTCTAAGCCAAATATTCAGGAGTCTGAAGAAGTCAAACTCCACATCTACTGACCTGTGACTTTGGCACACTGCTGAACTTTTTCCAACTGGCACTCCACCTTCAGTGACTCTTACACACCTTGCAGCATCCTAGGTATAGGATAATTGATAATTAAAAAGTATAAAGTACAAATGTACAATGTGTTAGTTTTAATTAACATCTCTGGTAATCCCCAATTATAATATATTTGGAGATGGGAGTCACTGTTAACAACGAAACAAAAATAAAATGTTAAATCTACTTTGGAAAAAGAATTTTGCACCTAGCTTAAGGTTGTACATATTTAAATAGCATTTTTATTTATTTATTTAATATTTAATTAAAATCATAACTATATACATTTATGTATATATACATCAAAATGTGATGATTTAATATACAATGTGGGATGCTTAAATCAAACTGGTTAACATAGCCATCACCTCACTTACTTATTTTTTGTGGTAAGACATCTAAAATTTACTATTAGTTATTTTGAAATAAACTCTTGCATTGTGCATATTAGGTGAGATCCCACCAAATGCCCTCCCTCCAATCACTATCTCTCTTCCCCTCTTTTCTTCCCACATCTCCCCTCCACCTTGGTAGACTATATTCGTGTTTTATCATTTGTATGACTGTGTAAGTGCCCATATATTGGTGTCATAATAGTATTGAGTACACTGGATACTTTTTTTCCCAATCTTAAGATACTTAACTAAGAAGAATGTGTTCTAATTCCATCCAGGTAAACATAAAAGATATAAAGTCTCCATCTTTTATGGCTGAATAGTATTCCATGGTATACATATACCACAATTTGGTTTCTCTTCAGATTTTTTTCCTTTTTTTTACTAAGTCAAATACACATAGATCATGAGTACATTCATGCATATGTGGGGTACAATGTGCTCATTTTTTTAGACAATCTAACACGGTTACATTAAGTCAATCAACATAGCTTTCACCTCATTTACTCAATTATTGTGCCAAAACATCTATGTTCTACATTTCGCAGCTTTGACCTGAGTTTCTCTTCAGATTGAATAAGTATTTTTGTCTTTAAAATTTTTACATTAAAAATGATATTAACTTCTAAATCATCCTGCAAGAATTACACTAGAATACTAATATCTGTTAAAGGGGACATTAGAATGACTGCCTCTTCTGAACTCCCTCCCACCTTACCCAGCTTGTCTGAGTGAGGCTCCAGAGCCTGCTTTCTGTTCCCTGCTTCCATGCTGAGTATTTCCAGCTGGAGTCCTGCCTTTGTCTTCTGACTCCTCCCTGATACAGTGCCTGGACTATTGGGATCCTGGGTCCCAAAGAAACTCATTAGTAACAAACTCAGTACTTACCTCCCCCTTTATCCCTTCATTTTTCTAAGCCACATATCTGAATAAATCATGTACAGAGACAGAATTCTGGGTTCACCCTACATGTGACAGTCTCAGGAGTGCTTTCTCTGGCTCACGTTAATATCTTCTGCAGTATATGGCCAACTACTACATGAAACAGTTGTCACATCAAATACTGTAGCACATGATCACCACCATTTTATGATAGTCAATGTATCTACCTTCTCTCCTTAGCTGATCACCTCTGTTGTACTATGCTGCTGAGATTTTAGAGTTTATCCATTACAAAAACTGGTGTTACTTTAATGACCACATGGAAAATAACAAAATATTTCAGGAAATACATTTCAGGAAATGTTAAATGAAAAAGGCAAAATACCATATGGTACATATAAATATACAGAAGTGGTTAGTCAAGTAGCTGGGTGGAAGGTGACATCATACAGCAAGATATGGAACAAAGGACAAAGAGCAGACTTAGATGGAATATAAAAAGTTCAATGTTGCACACGTCACAACTGAGCAGAGCCATCACTCCTCATCTGGAAATTTACGCTGGGCAGATGAGGTGACACTTGGAAGCTTTAAAGTAAGAAAATCATTGAACTTCACACCTTTCAGTCAATCAAAGAGTAATAGTATCTTCTCTATTTCCCCATAATTGTCTTGAGGGTATAATACAAACATAGATATAAAGTTCTTTGGTAAAGTCCAAAATAACAAACAGGAGGGAGACATTCTTAAAAATGGAACTTTTACCAGCATCTAGCTTCTTTCCCTATTTCTGGGGAAATAAGTTGAAGGACATCTGGGTACTGAGTCACATTATTGTAGTAAATATGCTATGGTAGTAAAAAGGATAAAAAATCCATTCAGGGCCAAGTCAGGTCAGAAAACACTATGTACATGTGAAAATAAATTAGGGGTACAAGAGAATTAAGGGATAAAATGATGTGAAAATTGTGCAGAGAGAATAGATAGATGACACTCAAAGGAAGGCTGGAAGGTTGAGATGGATCTTATTTAGTATTGGCCTAACATTATAGAGTGCTATAAAAAATTATACTACAATCAAAGCAGAGTTCTGGGTAAAATAATAAAATCCTATAACAATTTAATTTAATATTCAAATTAGTTAATTCAAGAATATAAGGCATGAAGATCACTTAATACACTACTTCTTTCCAAGATCACCTGGAGAAGACAAAGTAAAGCCTAGCCAGGTTACCAAGACGCTCTTCATTAGTTCAACTAGTCAGCCACATTTCACCTCCTTTATATATTGAGTAATTACATAGTACAACATTTTAACGTAAGATCCCATGGTGAGGAAAGAATCTAGAATAATAGTTCAATATTAACATCAATATTATTACTAAATAAATTATGCAATGATTCAAAGTTTTATCATCGTAGTGATAAGAGAATTTTCCATTTACAAATGACTCTTCCCGGGGCTCCCTTCATGTCTCTGTTCCTCAGGCTGTAGATGAAGGGGTTCAGCATAGGAGTCACCACAGTGTACATCATAGCCATGACAGTCTCCTTCAGAGTAGAATTATTAGCTGATGGGCATAAGTATAGGCCAATAATTGTCCCATAGAAAAGTGACACCACAGAGAGGTGGGAGCCACAGGTAGAGAAGGCCTTGTGGATACCCCTACCAGAAGGGACCTTGAGGATGGACAATACAATTCGTGCATAGGAAAAGATAATGAGTACAAATGGGATGATGAGAACAAGTCCTCCCGTGATGAATATCATCAATTCATTGACTCGAGTATCAGAACAGGCCAACTTCAGCAGAGCAGACATATCACAGAAAAAGTGAGGGATCACATTGTCCCCACAAAAACACAATCTGGCCATGAGGAGGGTGTGCAACATGGCATGGAATGCGGTCAGCACCCACGACAGTGCCACCAGGGAGAGACAGAGCTGGGGGCTCATTATGGTGCTGTAGTGCAGGGGGAAACAGATGGCCACATAGCGGTCATAAGCCATGGCCACAAGGAGGAAGCTCTCTAGGTCACCAAAAAACAGGAAGAAGTACATCTGAGTCAGGCAGCCTGCATAGGGAATAGAAGGGTCTTGTCTCTGCATGATCTGCAGCAATTTGGGAATGGTCACGGAAGAGAAGCAGAGGTCAGAGAAGGACAAGTTTCTGAGAAAGAAATACATGGGTGTGTGAAGGTGGGGATCTAGTAGAATGATGACGATGATGAGAAGGTTCCCCAGGACAGTGGTAATATACATGGCCAGGAACAGGGCATAGAATAGGTTTTGCTGCTCTAGTTTGATGGGCAGGCCCAGAAGGAGGAACTCTGAGATGATAGTTTGATTTCTTCCTGCCATAGTCTTTCTCCAGTATCTTCAAAGGAAAGCAATAGAGCCTTTTAAAACTTGAATTTAAGAACAAAGGTATTTATATGATGCACAGTAGGTAAGGTGTTCTGCAAAAATTGTTTATTTAACTGCCATCCCAATAATTCCTGCTATACCACAAATGTCTATAATTAGAATCTCTATAATCAGAAATGACTTATTTCTTCATCTCATATTAACATGTAACAACATTCCATACTTTGTAAAATACTTTAACCTATTTACTTCTGAAACACAAAATGTGTTGGTTTTTCTCTTACCTGCCTGGGCAGTCATCCTCAGTAACTGTGATTGGCTGATGCTCTGTTGTTATTTTTTGTTTGTTTGTTTATAATCCCTAGGGCTTTTTCTAAACTGTTTTCTCTTCTAATTCTACATATACCCTCACCCCCAAAAAACCTTACCTACTTCAATGGCTTCAATTACCATTTAAAAATATGTTTTCTAGCCTTCACAATTCTATAGCCCCAGTCTCAATGACTGTCTTCCCTTGGATGTATCACAGATATCTTCAGCTCTACACATCCCAAATAAACTCAAATCTCACCCTGCTCCTCTTCCCATCCCACCTCCACCACTCTCTCATATATGGTAACAGGAATTTATTTAATTAATGCATTTCTTTCACTATCAACATACAACCTACCAATTCCTATAGCTTTTGCACTTCATACTATTTCTAATTTATCCACTGCTCATCCCAACTGCCACTTCCCTAGACCAGACTCACATCTTGCTTTATCTGGACTATTGACACCTCTCAATTCACCTCCCTGATGCCATTCTTCAATACCTTCAACAACCTTCATTGACACTGTGGAATTCTAAGATGAAAACCTGATCATCATTTCCTGCTGAAAATCTTCATGGATTATCACTGCTCTTAACACAAACATAATTAGACTGGGCACAAGGGCTCATGTCGGAAACCCTAGCACTCTGGAGGCTGAGGTGGGAAGATCTCTTGAGATCAGGAGTTCGAGACCAACCTGAGCAAGAGCGAGACCCCATCTACTAAAAATAGAAAACCTAGCAAGGCATTGTGGTGGGCACCTGTAGTCTCACCTATTTGGGAAGCTGAGGAAACAGGATCATTTGAGCCCAGGACTCTGAGGTTGCTATGAGCTAGGCTGGTGTCATGACACTGTAGCCTGGGCAACAAAGTAAGAATCTGTCTAAAAAAAGAGAGAGAGAGAGATGTAAGAAATTCCTTCACAAAATAATACATAACTGTTGGGATTTTCACCCTGCTGATGGTGTTTCATACAGTCTCCTTAACAGTTTTTACATTTCGATATTACATACTGGCATTATGGTGCGAAGAAACATCCAGTGAAGTATATATACTTGGTTTCCTTTAATTTTGATTCCCTAGCAAATGATTGGACCCTATCTCTGGTATCAAGACTGTGACTAGCAATCACAAACCCGAAATATCACCTGCAGATGCTGCCACTAATGATGAAATGAACTTCATATCTTCTCCCACCTATTAGATGATCAGTTCTCACTCTGCACTGGACAAAAAAGTCACCTAGAGCAGTGCTTCTAAACTTTAATGGCCATGAAAATCTCTTGGAGATTCTATTGTTCAGATTCTACATTTTTTTTTTTTTGAGACACACTCTCACTCTGTTGCCCTTTGGTAGAGTGCCATGGCATCATAGCTCACAGCAACCTCAAACTCTTGGGTTCAAGGGATCTTCTTGCCTCAGCTTCCCTAGTAGCTAAGGCAGTAGATGCCCACCACAACCCCCAGCTAGTTTTTCTATTTTTAGTAGAGACAGGGTCTCACTCTTGCTTAGGCTGGCCTTGAACTCCCAAGCTCAGGTAATCCACCTGCTTCAGCCTCCCAGAGTGTTAGGCATGAGAGATTGTACATTTTTGATTAATACCCAGATAATGCAATGCTATGGTGCACAGACTGCATGTGAGTAGCAAGGATATGTATTGTTTTTAAATTACAGATTACTATAATCACAGGACAGATAAATTTAATCACAATTTCTGAGAGAAGGCCTATGCAAAAATAAATTTAATCATAATATCTGAGAGAAGGCCTATGCACAGTTTTTTGAAAGCTTAACAGGCAATTTTAAAATGAAACAAGACTTGAGATCTACTGCATTAAAGCCTACCTCAAAGAGATGCCATTACATAGATGATAGAATCTTGTGAGAACATTTTTAGCAGTAAGTAATATTTATGAACAATAATGCATTGACAATAATTTAACTGGAAAATATTAGTCAAAATACTTCTAGAATGTTGGCAAGAAGAGAGATGACGAAGAAGAAAGTTGCCATATCTAAGAACTATTTTGCAGAACCTCATACAATCTGGGAAAACAAGGCCTTCAGGTTGGAAGGACATGAAGGATCATTTCACCCTCTGCTCAACTTACCCAGTGCATCAGAGGGTAATTCTGAGGCTCTGACCTCAGATTCTACTCACTTTTATTCATTGTAAGCACATGAAGTAACAGCCTCAGTTGTCACCTGGGTCTGTCCCACCCCTTTTCACGTCTCCGGTTCTACCCATCCCTGGGGCAAAGGGATCCTGAATCCCAGATGAATCCAGATATTAAAATAACTCATTAAAGATAAACCAATTATCCAGGACCTCTCTAGGACAAATTTTTTCATATCTCTCTGATCACATCTGACTATTCTTTGGGGGAAGGAGGAGATAGAGAAAAGTTCATAGAGGGATGCTCCTGTACAGGGAATAGAGACTAGTCCTGTGTCACTGGAGCCTACATTTTGGGAGGTAAAGAAGACTGGTTGGAGAATCCATAAATGAAACTGAGACTACACAGTGAATGGCCTAAAATAGCTTAGGAATATAAAAGTTTACACACAAAGCTATCAGTGATCTTTAAGGATATAAAAGATATAGATTTTGTAAATATTTCAGAGCAGTTGAGAGAAACTACAATTAACAAGAATCAGACTTCTATGATCCATCATTATGCAATACAGCGTAGCAATGAAGTCCACATGTAATTTAAAATGCTGTGCAATTTATTTATTGTTGTTGTTGTTGGGGATTCATTGAGGATACAAGAAACCAGGTTACACTGATTGCATTTGTTAGGTAAAGTCCCTCTTACAATTGTGTACTTCCCCAAAAAGGTGTGTCACACACCAAGACTCCACCCCCTCCTTCCCTCTCTCTGCTCTTTCTTTCCCCACCCACCCTCCTTCTCTCTCTCTCTCTCTGTTCTCCCCTTCCCCCACCCTCACTGTGTCATTAATTGTTATTAATTATCCTCATATCAAAATTGAGTACATAGGATTCATGCTTCCCAATTCTTGTGATGCTTTAGTAAGAATAATGTGTTCCACTTCCATCCAGGTTAATACAAAGGATGTAAAGCCTCCATCTTTTTTTAATGGCTGAATAGTATTCCATGGTATACATATACGACAGCTTATTAATCTGTTCCTGGATTGGTGGGTATTTAGGTTGTTTCCACATTTTGGCGATTGTAAATTGAGCTGTGATAATAGTCTAGTGCAAGTGTCCTTATGGTAGAGGATTTTTTTCCTTCTGGGTAGATGCCCAGTAATGGGATTGCAGGATCAAATGGGAGGTCTAGCTTGAGTTCTTTGAGGGTTCTCCATACTTCTTCCAAAAAGGTTGTATTAGTTTGGAGTCCCACTAGCAGTGTAAAAGTGTTCCTATCTCTCCACATCCACACCAGCATCTGCAGTTTTGAGATTTTTGTGATGTGGGCCATTCTCACTGGGGTTAGATGATATCTCAGGGTGGTTTTGATTTGCATTTCTCTAATAATTAGGGATGATGAGCATTTTTTCATATGTTTGCTAGCCATTCATCTGTCTTCTTTAGAGAAGGTTCTAGTCATCTCGCTTGCCCATTGATATATGGAATTGTTGGCTTTTTTCATGTGGATGAATTTGAGTCCTCTGTAGGTCCTAGTTGTCAAGCTTTTGTCTGATTCAAAATATGCAAATATCCTTTCCCATTGTGTAAGTTGTCTATTTGCTTTGGTTGTTGTCTCCTTAGCTGTACAGAAGCTTTTCTGTTTCATTAAGTCTCATTTGTTTATTTTTGTTATTGTTGCAATTGCCACAGAAGTCTTCTTCATAAAGTCTTTCCCCAGGCCCATATCTTCCAGTGTTTTTCCTATGCTTTCTTATAGGATTTTTTATCATTTCATGTCTTAAATTTAAGTCCTTTATCCATCTTGAATCAATTTTTGTGAGTGGAGAAAGATGTGGGTCCAATTTCAGTCTTTTACATGTGGATATCCAGTTCTCCCACCACCATTTATTGAATAGGGAGTATTTCCCCAGTGTATATTCTTGTTTGGTTTATCAAAGATTAGGTGGTTGTGAGATGTTAATTTCATTTCTTGGTTTTCTATTCGATTCCAAATGTCTATGCCTCTGTTTATGTGCCAGTACCATGCTATCTTAACCACTATGGCCTTGTAGTACAGTCTAAAATCTGGTATGCTGATGCCCCCGGCTTTGTTTTTATTACTAAGAACTGCCTTAGCTACACAGGTTTTTTTCTAGTTCCATACAAAATGAAGAATCATTTTTTTCCAAGTCTTAAAAGTACGATGTTGGTATTTTAATAGGGATGGCATTAAATTGGTAGATTGCTTTGGGAAGTATAGACATTTTAACAATGTTGATTATTCCCAGCCATGGGCATGATATGTTCTTCCATTTGTTGATATCCTCTACTATTTCCTTTCTTAGGGTTTCATAATTTTCTTTTTTTATTTATTTATTTTTATTAGATCATAATTGCGTACATTAATTCTATCATAGGATATAGTGTGTTGCTTCCATATACAGTTTGGAAAACTCGCATTCAACCGACTAACATAGCCATCATGTCTTTCTCATAATTGTTGTGTTAAGATATTTATATTTGACCTTTAGACAAAGTCATATGTACCCTAATAGGATAAATCATAGGCGTGATCCCCACAATCTCCTTCTCTTCACCCATCCTCCCCTCTCCCCTCCCCTCCCTCTCCCCGTAGTCTTGGACTCCATTTGGATTATAACTTTCCTAAGATAGTTAACAATTAGTTTCATAATAGTGTTGAGTACATTGGATACTTTTTCTTCCTTCATGTTTACATGGATGGAGCTGGAAAATGTCCTCCTTAGCAAAGTATCTCAAGAATGGAAGAAAAAGTATCCAATGTACTCATAATTTTCTTTATAGAGCTCCTTTACCTCTTTTGTTAGGTATATTCCTAGGTATTTCATTTTCTTTGAAGCTATGGTGAAGGGAGTTGTGTCCTTAATTAGCCTCTCATCTTGGCTATTATTGGCATTTACAAAGGCTACTGACTTGTGGACATAGATTTTATATCCTGAGACATTACTGTATTTTTTTGATGACTTCCAGGAGTTTTGTGGTTGAGTCTCTGGGGTTCTCCAAGTATAAGATCATACCATCAGCAAAAAGAATTTTACCTCCTCTTTTCCCATTTGGATGCCCTTTATTTCCTTCTCTTGCCTGATTGTATTGGTATTGGCTAGAACTTAAAGCACTATGTGGAATAGTAATGGTGACAGAAGACAACTTTGTCTGGTTCCAGTTCTAAGTGGAAATGCTTTCAGTTTTACTCCATTCAGTAAAATATTAGCTGTGGGTTTGTCATAAATAGCTTTGATCAGTTTAAGAAATGTGCCACGTATGCCTATACTCTTCAGTGTTCTAATTAGAAAAGGATGCTGGATTTTATCAAATGTTTTTTCTGCATCTATTGAGAGGATAATATGGTTTTTGTTTTTGCTTCTGTTGATATGGTGAATAACAGTTATGGACTTGCACATGTTAAACCAGCCTTGTATCCCTGGAATGAAACCTACTTGATCATGATGTATGACTTTTTTGATGATAAGTTGTAATCTACTGGCTAGGTTTTGTTGAGGATTTTTGCATCTATATTCATTAGTGAAATTTGTCTGAAGTTCTCCTTTATAATGGGGCTTTCCTGGTTTTTGTATCATGGTGATGTTTGCTTCATAGAACATGTTGGGGAAAATTCCTTCCTCCTCAATTTTTTGGAATAATTTCTGCACTGTGGGAATAAGCTCTTCTTTGAAAGTTTGATAGAATTCTGAAGCCATCCACACCAGGGGATTTTTTCATTGTGAGATTTTTTATTGTTTCTTTGATCTCAGTGCTTGAAATTGGACTGTTTAGGAGATCTATTTCTTCCTGGATAAGTCTAGGGAGAGGGTGAGATTCCAAATGTTGATCCATTTCCTTCACATTGTCAAATTTATGGACATAGAGTTTCTGGTAGTATTCAGAGATAATCTCTTGTATCTCTGTGGCATCAGTTGTTATTTTCCTTTTATCATTTCTGATTGAGGTTACTAGAGATTTTACTTTTCTATTTCTAGTTAGTCTGGCCAAAGGTTGATCTATTTTATTTACTTTTTTAAAAAACCAACTCCTTGATTCATTAATTTTCTGAATGATTCTTCTGTTTTCAATTTCTTTAATCTCTGATTTAATTTTGGACATTTCTTTTCTTCTGCTGAGTTTAGGCTTAGACTGTTCTTCTTTTTCCAGTTTCATAAAATGGCTTGTAAGTTTGTTGATGCACTCTTTCTGTTTTTCGAATGTAGGCATCTAAAATGATAAATTTTCCTCTCAGGACTGCTTTTGTAGTATCCCACAGGTTTTGATAGCTATGTCTTCATTGTTGTTATTCTCAAGAAAATTAATGATTTCCTCTTCTATTTCCTCCTGCATCCAACTCTCATTCAGCATAAGGTTGTTTAATTTCCATGCCTCTATGTGGGATTGAACATTTTTTTTGGAGTGGAGTTCCACCTTTAATGCCTTGTGGTCTGAGAAGATACAAGATAATATTTCAATTCTTTTGATTCTGTTTGGGTTTGTTTTGTGTCCTAGCATATGATCAATTTTGGAGAATTGGTCTTATCTTTCTGGGCTGATGAGAAGAATGGTTTTCTTTGTTGTTTTTTTCAAGCTGTCACCTTGGGTAGAGTGCCATGGTGTCACAGCTCCCAGCAACCTCAAACTCTTGGCCTTAAGCAATTCTTTTGCCTCAGCCTCCCAAGTAGGTGGGACCACAGGTGCCCTGCCACAACTCCTGGCTATTTTGTTATTGTTATTGATGTTGTTATCATTGTTTAGCTGGCCCAGGCCGGGTTCAAACCCACCAGCCTCAGTGTATGTGGCTGACGCCCTACCCACTGAACTATAGGCACCACCAAGAATATATATTCTTTAGCTTTGGGATGGAGTGTTCTATATATGTCTATCAAGCACAGTCATTCTAGGTTCTCATTTAAGTCCCTTATATCTTTGTTTAATTTCTGTTTAGAGGATCTGTCCACCATAAAGTCCCCTGTTATTATGGTGTTATAGGATATCATATTGCTCAGACTAATTAAGGTCTGTTTCAAGAATCTGGTAGCATTTAAGTTGAGTACATAAATATTTAGAATTTAAATGTCTTCTTATTGTATTTTTCCCTTGACCAAAATGAAGTAATCATCTTTGTCGTTTTTGACTTTGATTGCTTTAAATCCACATGTATCTGAAAATAAGATTGCAACCCTCTTTTCTTCTGAATTCCCTTTGACTGAAAAATTGTCTTCCACCCTTAATTCTAAGTTTTAATTTGTATTTTGAGGATGTGTTTCCTGCAAACAGCAGGTGGAGGGCTTGTTTTTTAATCCAATCAGGTAATCTATGCCTCTTCAGTGGGGAATTCATGCCATTAACATTTATTGAGATAATTGATAAGTATAATAGCATTCTATTCATCTTATTTTGTGAAAGTCCATTGCTTAGTTTTGTCTTTTGCATCATTGTGGAAGTTAGGTTCTGTCCTTTAAGCTAGGTTCTGTCACTTACTCTGATGGTCAGTATGTAGAACAGGTTAAAGTAGAAAACAGAAAGGAGACGGGGTAAGTAAAAGGGAATATTGACAAATAGAAGATAGGCACAGAAAGAAGGAGACAGAAGTAATAAAGGTGTACAGTAGGGTACTTTAACCCAACCTTAAAACCCCCCAGCCTCTGGAGGTGCTGGGTTGGGTGTTTTCCTTGAGGTCTGCAGGTCTTTGCCAGTCTAAGCAGACACAGTACCCCACCTCCAGCAAATAGGGAGGATAGACAAAAATACTATAAATCAAACCAAAACAAACAAACAGAAAACTTTACAGGATAAAATTGGGGGGAAAAACAAATAATAGGGGCAGAAACACTAGCAAAAATGAAGTTCTTACTATTACAGAAGGCAACAATGGAAAATTATATTTAAACTAGAAGAATGAAGAAAGAAAAGAAGGGGGTGGGTCAAGATGGCCGACAAGTACCAGCCTCCAAAAGAAGCTCCCATTCAGAGGGAAGGATAAAATCCAGAAAACACCCAACAAGGTTGAAGACTAGGAGCCCAGCCAAGAGAGAAGAGTCATACCTGCAGGACACCGCTGCAGAGGCAAGCTGTGACTCCTGGAGTGCAACTTGTAGGTATATGGAACATCTCAAAGGAAAAGTGTCTGTCCCCTCCCCCAAGAGAGCTGTGTTTTCCTCTTTGTTTTCTCTTTGTCTCTCCTGTAAGCTTCCTACAGGCAAGAGATGAACTGAGGACCTATTATCTCACTCCACGTGTGACAGCAACAGGCAGTGGGGTCTACACCCCTACAGGGACCCTGAAGAGAATCCAAACACCCTCTCGCCACACAGAAAAATTGAACTAAAGTTCCCACTGCCATTTTGAATCTCCAGTCCACCCTTTCCCCCTTCCTTGCAGAGACAGTGAGAGGAGGCCCAAAAGCAGCATTCCCCTACACCTGAGACCAAGCACACTGTCCCAGCCCTGCTGCCACATGTTCCTGTGGCTGCTGCCATTCCCCTGCCCCCAGTCACCCCAGCGGGGCCGAACTAGGACTGATCTGGCCACGCGCGTGCCCTGTGCCACCGCTGCCATTCCCTCGCCCCCCCCCCCATGGCCCCAGTGGGCAGAACAAGGACTGATCTGGCCACTGCCATTCTCCTGCCCCTCCCCCCATCGCTCCGGCGGGGCCCAACAAGGATTGATCTGGCCGCTGCCATTCCACTGCCTCCTGGTCACCCCAGCAGGGGCAAATAAGGAATGATCCTGCCACTGCCATTTCCTTGCCCCCCGGTTGCCCTGGTGGAGCCTAACTAAGACTGATCAGGCCATTGCTGTTCTCCTCCTCCTTGGTTGCCCCAGCAAGCCAAACAAGGTCTGATCCGGCTGCGCACGGTCCTACAGGCACCTACAGGCACTGCCATTTCCCTGCCCCTGGGTGGCCCTAGTGCCTGAGAACTTGGAGAAGACAACAGAAACACCCTGTCTCTCTGGGCAACGAGAAGAAGCCAGCACCTTCTCTGGTGGCAGCCACTGACTAAACAGTTCTGATAAGGTCTCCAAACAGTGTAAACTCAGCATGGGGTGGAATCAACGGAAAAACTCTGGCAACTTGAATAACCAGAGTAGATCAACTCCCCCAAGGAAAAATGGGGAAGTTGCAATTGAAGACCTCATCCATAAATAGATGGCTGAGATGTCAGAAATTGAGTTCAGAATTTGGATAGCAAATAAGATTAACAGAATGGAAGAAAGGAGGGAATTAGAATTTCAAGAAATTATTCAAAAGATATCTCAAGAAATTATTCAAAAGATGTCT
>NW_003852540.1:2419721-2444619 GCF_000181295.1 Otolemur garnettii | reverse complement strand
GAAGGATGGAGACTTTACCTCCTTCATGTTTACATGGATGGAGCTGGAAAATGTTCTTCTTAGCAAAATATCTCAGGAATGGAAGAAAAAGTGTCCAATGTACACAGCCCTATTTTGAAACTAATTTATAGCTTTCATAGGAATGTTATAACCTAATTATAGCCTTAGAATATGGAGAGGGGGGAGGGAGAGGGAATGGGAAGAGGGTGGATGGATAGAGGGAGGGTAATTGGAGGGCTCATTTCTATGGTTTATCCTATAAGGGTACAATTGAATCTTTCTAAAAGCAGAGTATGAATGTCTTAACTCAATAAGTGAGAAAATGACATGAAGGCTATGTTGACCAGTTTGATGAGAGTATTTCAAAATGTGTATGAAAACACCACAGTCTATCCCATGATTGCATTAATGTACACAGCTATGATTTAATAAAAATAAATAAATAAAAAATAAAGTGTTCTGAGGATGAAATTAATATATATAAAAAAGAAAGATTGCCAGTAAGTACATGAAAGATGCTCAACCACACTAGTTGTAGAGAGAAGCAATTTGAAGCTATAGGACAACTGACACTGAGTTTCTCAGAGATGACCTTTTCCCTCACCAGTGCATTTCTTACCTCCTTATTAAAGGCAGTGTCCTCTGAACCTTACCAGGGAACTTAATCTAACAGTGATTCTTCTGATTCTGTGTAAGTTTTCTATGCCCCTGAGCCTCTGATCCCTTCCTCAATAATCTTAGAAGTCAATACTGGCATCTCAACCATCATCTTGCCCAAGCTTCCTTGCTGGGATGTTAAGTATTGAGTCATGAAAAAGTGTTCCCATGTCAGTTAACTCTCTTATCCATCCTTACATTGTACCTCACTTCCTTGGTCCCCAGAATCCACTCCCACATTTGCCCCTCTATGAACTACAGGAACTGCTAGTTCCTTCCAAGATGTGTTAGCCTGTGAATTAGTCCCTTACTGCTACTGTAACAAATGACCATAATCCCAATGGCTTAAAACAAGAGAAATTCATTTTCTCATCATTCTGAGGCCAAAAGTCTGCAATTAGTCCTACAAAGTTAACTTTAAAGTGTCAGCAGGGCTGGTTCTTCCTGGAGGTGCCATAGGAGAATCCATTTCTTGTCTCCCCCAGCTTCTAAGTCCTTCTGCCATTCCATGGTTGTGGCTACAACATTCCAATCTCCATTTCCATCATCACATTGCCTTCTCTTCTGTTGTCAAATATCCCTCTGCCTCTCTCTCATAAGGACCCTTATGACTATATTTAGGCTCCACTTGGCTAATCTGGACTAATATCCTTATTGTAAGATTTCTACACTTTAAAGTCCCCTTTACAGAATAAAGTGAATTTCAAAGATTAGGATGGATATCTTTGAGGGCCATTACTTTGCCTACCACAGCCAAATGCAGGAATTCTTTCAGTGAGTAAATTATTTCCTCTTGATTCATAGTTGGGATTTCCTTTCTCAAACTAAATTTATATCTGATTCTAATTATTTTGGAGACGATAAGGGAAATGGAAGAAGTTCTTGAGGAGGATATGAATAATCTGAGCATTCTGCCACATATATGGTGTTTTCATGGTCTTCATACAAAATGAGATTCTTCTAGCAAGGGGAAGAAATGCTTTTGCCTTGGCAAAGAGCTTCCGAGAGTCTTAGGATTCAAATTCCCCATTCTCATCCACAGAAACATCCCCATTCCAGGACTTTGGGTCTCACTCCTTCTATCAGGGCCTAGAATTCATAAAATGTTGCCACGGAAGTTTTCTGGCTACCACAACATGCCCAAAGTTGGTAGCTGGGCTTATCACTCTGTCTTTTCCAGGCTTCAAGAAAGTTAACAAAAGCCACCGATATTCTTAAAAACTCTACAATTCTTATAAATATCAAAGTTCTTATAATATTAATGTGATAGAGTTAACACATGACACAGTATTTTGCTTTCCACCTGTACCTCATCCCAATCTATCACAAGTAAGTCTTAGTAATTAGGATGCTATCAAATGATAGCATGGTTCTCACCAACCCCACTTACTCTAAGAGTGATGAATGGTCTACTTCCAATATTTTTTCTGGAGGATATGCTTCCTAGAACTATCCCTAGAACCAACTCTCTTTGTTGGGTTCATGTGAAAATAAAATCTGGGAGAGAATATGTGTGTGTAGTCTAATCAGGAGTTCATGTAGGGGAATAAGAGTGAGGTTATTTATTGGGAAGTGGTACCAGGGAGCAGCATTGATTTAACAAGAGAGAGATAGGGAAGGAAGAATTGTCACTAACTGAGGCATGCATTACCAAAGTCCCTGCTATGGACAGAAGGGACTTAACTGTACAGAGTATGTGGAATGCTCGACAGAATTGTGTGAAGATGGGGGTGGGGTATCTATCCGCTCTCTCCATTCCCCATTGTCAAACTGCTTTCTGCACTGCTGAGCTCCACATATGCTCAGACAGACTAAGCTCCCCCAGTGTTCTCACCTTCAGAGGATCCCAAGAAGAGAATACGTTATGATGAAAGCCTGAAGTAAATTATTCCCCAAGCCATGGCAGAAATCAGGAGACCAGAGTCACAAAATCTGATATCCGATATCTGATATCTGCTACAATCTACCTCCTAGAATTGTTGTGAGGGTCTATAGGGACTTCAGGTGAGTAGAGTTCTTACTGCGTCACCAGGAATATAACAAACACTCATAAATGTTAGCAATGCATACACAGATGAATTGTCAATCCTCTACTAGCAGCTTAATGAATCTTAACTTCATTTAATGTTCACAGTAATGCTCACTGGTGGAGGATATATGTTCATTTCAAAGATAAGGAAACTGAGGCCCAAGAGCAACAGCTTGGACAGAGTCAAACCACTAATAGCCAGAAGCACAGGTCTGTTTGTAATGGTTTTCCTACAATACCAGACTTCCCTGGTGGAAGAATAGCACTCTGTCTTGGGGGAGGGGGATGTTGGGTGAGCAATTATTATTGGAAATGGGAATTGGAGGAACACACCCCTCAACCTTCTCCATCCTGTTGATTAATCTGTGGCCTCCACCAGGGCTCTCAATTTCTAAGGACCTGACTCAGAAAATTGTGCTGGTAAGCAGCTTCCCAGGAGTCCTTTGGGCATGACATAGCTCTTCTACTGCCATTTCCAGAACCATTATAGGATCCTGGAGATGCAGTCCCAGTGGCCCCACTAACAAGTCCCCCAGAGAGAGAGAACCCCATGTCTGAGGACTCATCAGGATGCTGGCTGAAGAAAGCTCCTCCCTCTTCCCTTAGGCTCTCTTCCTCATCCCCAGGTCCAAGGCAAGTTCATAAATTGACTTGTCTCTCCTCAAACCCTCTGGGTTGACATCTGGGAAAGCAAATCCCTGCTGTAAGAAACCCATATTTAGTCCCGACCTGCACTTCTCCCTTCTTGGGGACTTTAGGATATGTGCAAGTCTTCAAGACCTCATTCATCCACCAGGAAGTGGAGCTGCCTCACCTGCCCATGAAGCCAGCACCAGAGATGGAGCTTTCTGTGAGGTCTAAATACCAGAAAGTATGAGCCATGGTTGCCATCTACATGGAGGCTTAAGAGGTTTCATTTTCCATCTGTCTCTTCCCACAGAATTCTCTGTCCTGGGCAGGCTAATTTCTGAGTCCAACCAAAGGTTTACCCCCTGACAGAAAGGATATCAGCCTATTCTCTCTTTTCTAATACAGAACTACTTACTTGCTTTCTGGGTGGATAACTGGGTCTGCACAGCTCCTCACTGTGTCTCCTGAACAACCCTCTCTGGATTCTAGGCCCCTTCCAGGGTGAGTATTTTCATGAGTCCTTCCTCTGCTCTTACAAAACAGAGAAGGGGCTTCTGTCCCTAACAGCTTGATGAGCTTGACTTTATGCACAGTGTAGGGGATGCCCTGAAAGGGAAAACTATTTAGGGAGAGAGCTGGGACTATAAGCCAGAGGTCTTGGTTCCCCACTGCCCATGCTTCTTCTCGGGTGAAGCCTGCTCTATGTTACTGAGTGTGGGGGGGACCCGTGGAGTCCAGCTCACTTCCCAGGCTCACAGCATCAGCAGTCAAGGATCTTCACTCCAAGCAGGCCTTGTTGAGCATTTTCAGCATTGGGAGCAGGAAGGGAGGGGTTGGATTCCCAATCTAAGGATCTGTCACAGTTCAGCAAGGAAAGCCTGGAGAGGGACAATGCAGGAGGGCTTCTCAGTGGGCCTGGTGAAGCCCTGCCCAACACTCTGGATGGGATTCTCAGGTGACCTGAGGCCATCTCATAATTCCAGGTTTGTTTGTTTTTTTTAAGCCACCCAATCTGTATGTTTTGTTACAGCAGTCCAAGCAGATTAAGACATACTGTAAAAACCAAAACAAAGTTTAAAAAAAATTAAAGCAGCTTGAAAATAAAAGGTATCTTATATTCAAAGAAACAATAAAAAGACAGATAATTTTCAACAGATAATATGAAAAACAAAGGAGAAACATAATAAACACAGCTGCATCTCTAGCCTCTGAGAGTTGGCAACAGCTGTTTCCTGGCTCCTCTGCCCTTGGCTATGATGTCTTTCTCTATGAGAGTCTCATTGTTTGGGGAGATTTAGGTGAAAAGCATGTTAGCACATGGATTAGTACATGACCCACTTGTCTATTAACACAAAAGAGTTCCTGCCACAACCCAGGAATTTAACTCTATAGCTCCCCTAAAGCTACTAATCCAGAAAATGTAGCCCAAATTCTACTGTGTCCCAAAAGCTTTCCATGACAACTGTAGATCATACTGATGCGCTTTTCTCTGAAATCATATAAATATTAGAGCCATCCATTCATTTAGAAAATATTGGATAATTATGAATATTTGCATAATATTATGATGAATACCGCTATCAAAAAAAGAATCAAAAATACATTCTGTCCTCAAGTAACTTATAGTGAAGTAGGAAAGACAAGCTCTATAGAGAAATGATTGAGCTAGAAGGTAAACAGTACTAAGTTCGCAAAAGTAATAATTTAGGGAAAAGATAAAGAGAGAGAGTGGAGAAATTTTCAAGGAAGAATTAATTCTGCAGCCAATATTTGAGTCAAGTGTTCAAGTACTTGGCCATGTTGAGTTAAAGGGAAACCATTACAGACAGCAAAAATAGCATGAGCAAGGGGGTGGATATCACACAGTCACAATCTAATGGCTGTGCTAAAATGGACCTAACACCTAATGGGAAAAAAGAGGAAGTATTTAACTATTATTTAAGGTAACATATGTAGCAAGCTGTTATTGACCTCTCAATCTGCAAAGCATTTATCAGTTACCAAGTTCATCAATGATAATCAGGCCTGAGGATGATTTCTGTCCTCCAAAGTATATAATCTTGGACTGTTAAGGACATCTTGAAGATCACCACATCCAAGTTCTCATCCATGCAATATCCCCTCTACTGTTTCCCTATGACCTGCACACACAATAGAGAACTCATTTGGAATAATGGTCACTGAGATCGGCTCACATTGGAAATATTCTCTTGCTGCTAGAAGGCCCAATTATATGCACATTATCCACTTGAACCTAGGTGCAGGGTCTTTTCAGTGAAGAGAGTAGCAGGAAGCCATCATCACACCTCCAGGGTGCAAATCTGTCCAAGTTTCCCTGTCCTGTGTGGACATGAGAACTGCTTGAAAAGATTTAATGACACATCCATATCCAGGTGGGATACCAATTAAACCAAGTAAATCAGAATTCTTGGAGAAAGCCCTCAGAATCATTATTTTCTTCTTAAGGCTTCCCAGATGATTGCAATAATCAAGAGACCTGAGCATCTAATCTAGAGGGTCAGAAATCGTGGCTGGAAATCCAGAACACCACGCCTTTGCAAGATATCTTAAATTCCTGTCACTTTTGTGTGTCATCTTTTATTTAAACTGTCTCTTCTCCCTTTAGGATTATCAGTAAAAGGCTAATCACTAAAAGAAAATTGAGAAAGGATTGTTTGAAGGAGTGGCAAGAAAGAGCAAGTGGTTGGAAATATCTGTTCGGTGAAATTCTGAGGCAGCAGCAATCAGGTGGGTGCTTTAAGAAATACTAATGCCTAGGTCTCACTCTCAAAGATTCTGACTTAATTGTCCTACAGGTGGACAGGAGTCTGGGCATCAGTATTTTTTAAAGCTTGCACATAATCTAATGTGCAACCAAGTTTTAGACTCACTGAATATACTTTGATAGTGCATCAGAGAGTCATGAATGGCAGGTTTTTCATATAGTTTGGGGAGAAAAGAAAAACACAAGGCAAGAAGGTGGTGTGAAGTCTGAGAAATGACTTCAGGATTTTTTTTTTTTACTTCAGAATTTTAAAAATCATAAATCCCAGTGATTATTCTTTATCATTTTATCAATTGGAAGCAGCAATGGGATTGGACACCACTGGGGTACATCTTTGGTGACTGGAGAGAAGTCCTAAAAATCATCTCAGGGTGTCACAGGAAAGGCACTGACCAGTGAGCCAGTAGAGAGCTGGTCACAGCAAGTGGAGTTTGGTTGACAAGAGTGGGGCAGCTGCTAATTATATGAATGACCCACTCAATGCTCTTTTGTGGACAGGAGCTACTGCAGCCATGAAGAGGGTGGAGATAGTTCAGTTATCCATAAACATAGATCAATTAAGTCCACAAACTCATCCTAGATAAAGTGCTACACACCTCATTGCTGAATGATCACTAAAGTCATCTTTGAAGTATTCCTCTTGGCCATCTGATATTCAACAATGAGGTAAGTAGCACTTTTTCTAGAATGAGTTCATGAGCTTAACTGACCTCATATACAGGGTGTTATATAGACACCCTGTATATAAATACTTATTAGAAAAATAATATAGATAATATGTAAAATTAAAAATTTTCTAAGAAAAATGCTAAGACCTACTGTATTACTATCATCACACCTTTGAAAACCACCATATCTTGGTATTTCCTTCTTTTTATTGTGTGTGTATGTTATTATATTGAAATCAAATTTTAAATATAATTTTGCCTTTACTTTTGCTCATTTAATATGTTATCAGAAGAATTTGCTTGTTTTTTAAGGTTATTTTTAATTTGGACTTTAAAAAATTTTTACAGTATAAAACTATATATTATTACATATTCATTATTTTTTATATTTTTTATCTTGAGATTTTCCTATACTTTCCTAAGAGTTTTCTAGGCTATTTGCTATATAAATTATTTTATTATTTCCAAATGTATGTCTTTTACTGCTTTCTAACATAATTTTTTGAATTTTTATTTTTAATTATTATGGATTCATAATAGTTGTACACATTTATGGGGTACATCTGATATTTTTATATAGGCATGCATTATGTATGTAATCATAGGGGTAACCATCACCTCAAGCATTTGTCATTTCTTTGTGTTAGGAACATTCCAATTCTACTCTTTTGGTTATTTTAAAATATACAATAAATTACTGTTAATTATAATTGCCCTGTTGTGCTGTTGAATATTAGATCTTATTCATTCCAATTGCATTTTTGTACCCATTTGCCATTCCTCATCCTCTGTTATTCATCATTCTACTCTCTATCTCAAAGAGATTAACTTTTTTTTAGTTCCCAAATATGAGTGAGAATATTCAATATTTGTCTTTCTGTACCTGGCTTATTTCACTTAATATAATGTCTTTCACTTCCATCCAAAATATGTGATCTTGTAATTCAATTTCTTGCATTGAATAGAGCTTCCTGAATAATGATAAATAATAATTGATAAGAACATTCTTGCTTTTAACGAGATTGCTTTTTAATGTTTTTTCATTAACTATGATGCTGGCATTAAGGTTGAATTAATTTTACTGAACATGTTAGGTATCTAAACATTCACCGTTCCCATTATAAGGTTCAAAAATAAAAATAAATACTTATAATCAAATAAAACTGTAGCATCTGTGGAGATCACATAACTTCTCTTTACATCTATTAACATCATAAAACATATTAATAAATGTCCTAATTTTGAACTAACCTGGCATTCCTTTCTTTTTTTTTTTTTTTTTAGGTTAATGTGAGGGTACAAACAACCAGGTCACAATATTTGAGTTTGTTAGGTAGAGTCCCTCTCGTAGTTGTGTTCCACACCCAAAAGGTGTGCCATACACACCTACATTATGCCCATTAAGCGGGAGCACCCCAAACCCCCCTCTTCCCCCTCCTCCTCTTTCCCCTCTCCCTCCCTACTTGAATGGAAATGAGTTTTTCTCCTCTGTGGGCATCAATTAGATCATCTGCTGGCTTTATATTAGTACTGAGTACATTAAATATTTATTTTTCCATTCTTGTGATACTTTACTAAGAAGAATGTGTTTCCACTCCATCATGTTAATATAAAAGATGTACAGTCAGCATCTTTTTCATGGCTGAATAGTATTCCATAGTATATACATACTGCAGCTTTTTAATCCATTCCTGGGTTGGTGAGCATTTAGGTCATTTCTACATCATGGCAATTGTAAATTGAGCTGTGATAAATAATCTCCTACAAATGTCTTTATGATAAAAGGATGTTTTTTTCTTCTGGGTAGATGCCTAGTAGTAGGATTGCAGGGTCAAATAGAAGTCTAATTTGAGTTATTTAAGAATTCTCCATATGTATTTCCAAAGAAGCTGTATTAGTTTGCAGTCCCACCAACAGTGTAAAAGTGTTCTACTCTCTTCACATCCACCCCAGCATCTGCAACTTTGGGACTTTGTGATGTTGGTTATTCTCACTCTGACGATTAGGGGCAATGATCATTTTGTCATATACGTGTTAGCTATTCATCTGTCTTCCTCAGAGAAGGTTCTATTCATGTCTCTTTCCCAGTGATAGATGGGCTGTTGAATCTTTTCTTGTTGATTAATTTGAGTTCTCTATAGATCCTAGTTATCAAACCTTTGTCAGATTCAAAACATGCAAATGTATTTTCCCATTCTGAAGGTTGTCTATTTGCTTTGATTGTTGTGTCCTTAGCTGTGCAGAAGCTCTTCATTTTAATGAAGTCCCACTTGTTTATTTTTGTTGTTATTGCAATTGCCACTGAAGTCTTCTTCATAAAATCTTTCCCCAGGCCAACATCCTCAAGAGTTTTTCCCATATTCTTTTAGGAATTTTATCATTTCATGCCTTAGATTTAAATCATTTATACATCTTGAATCAATCTTTGTCAGTAGTAAAAGGTACAGGTCCAGTTTCAGTATTTTACATGTGGTTATCCAGTTTTCCTAGCACAATTTATTAAACAGGGATTATTTTCCCCTGTGTATGCTTTTGTTTGGTTTATCAAAGATGAGATCACTAAAAAAGACTGGTTTCATCTCTTGGTTTTCTATTCACTTCCCAAAGTCTATGTCCCTATTTTTGTATCAATGCCATGCTGTTTTGATCACTGTGGACTTATAGCTTAAAGTCTGGCAAATGGATGCCTCTGGCTTTGTTTTTATTACTAAGAAATTGCCTTGGCTATATGAATTCTTTTCTAGGTCCATTCAAAAAAGAACTATTTTTTCCAGTTCTTCAAAGTATGATGTTGGTATTTTAATGGGGATTAAAGTATAGACATTTTAACAATTTTTTAATGGGGACTAAAGTATAAACATTTTGACAATTTTGATTCTTCCCAGCCAGGAGCACAGTATGCTCTTCCATTTGTTAATGTCTTCTGCAATTTCTTTTCTTAAGGTTTCATAATTCTCTCTGTAGAGGTTCTTCATCTCTTTTGTTAGGTATAGTCCTAAGTATTTCATTTTCTTTGAAACTACTGTAAAGTGAATTATGTCTTTGATTAGCTTCTCAACTTGGCTGTTATTGGCAAATACAAAGGCTACTGATTTGTGGACACTGACTTTTTACCCTGAGATGTTACTGTATTTCTTGATTGTTTCCAGTCTTATGGTTGAATCGCTGGAGTTCTCCAGGTATAAGATCATATCATCAGCAAAGAGTGAGAGTTTGACCTCCTCTGCTCCCCTTTAGATGTCCTTTATATTTTTCTCTTGTCCGATTGCATTACCTAGAACGTCTAGCACTAATGTTTAATAGTAGTGGTAATAGAGACATCCTTGTCTGGTTCTAGTTCTAAGTGGCAATGCTTTCACTTTTATTCCAGTTAGTATAATATTAGCTGTGGGTTTATCATAGATGACTTTAATCAGTTTAAGAAAGTTGCTGCCTACATCTATATTCTTAAATATTCTAATTAGAAAAGGATGCTAAATTCTATTATATGCTTTTTCTGCACCTACTGAGAGGATTATGTGGTCTTTGTTTTGCTTCTATTCATATGGTAAATCACATTTATGGATTTGCATAGGTTAAACCAGCCTCACAATCCTGGGATGAAGCCTACTGGATCATGAGGTATAATTTTTTTTTAATGTGGAGCTATAATCTATTGGCTAAGATTTATTGAGAATTATTGCATCTATATTTGTTAGTGAAATTGGAAGTTCTCCTTTTTAGTTGGGTCTTTTCCTAGCTTTGCTGTAGAATGTGTTGGAGAAGACTCCTTCCTTCCCAATGTTTTGGAATAGTTTCTGCAGTATAAGTACGAGCTTCTCTTTGAAGATTGGATAGAATTCTGGTGTGAAGCCATCTGGTCCAGGGCTTTTTGTTGTTGTTGTTGGAAGATTTTTTATTGTTTCTTAGATCACAGTGCTTAGTATTACTCTGTTCAAGAGATCAATTTCTTCTTGGTTAAGTCTAGGAATAGGGTGTGATTCTAGATATTGGTCCATTTTCTCTACATTGTCAAATTTCTGGGCATAGAGTTTCTTGTAGCAGTTAGAGATAATCTCTTGTATAGAAAAAATATTTTTCAATTTTTAAGTGTTCAAAAATATTAGGCTGTTGCTTTTATACTCAAGCAACAATCCATCTTAATATAAAATTCTTGGGTTACACTTTTTTCCCCTAAAGACTTCATTGGCATTGCTCTATTTTCTTCCAGTTTTGAATGCTTCTGTGAAGAAATATAATATTCTTCTTGTTCCACTGTAAGAGATTGATCTTTTCTGCCAATGTACCCAAAAGATTTGTTATTTTTTAATTCCAATTACTTACTAGGACTACCTAATCATGGGACCTCTGGTTATCTTAGCACATATGTCTTTTCAATCAGTTGTTTGTAGAAAGTTTTCTTTTGTCTCATTGTTTGTTTCCCCTCCCTTTTTTGCCTAAATTCTGTTACCTCACATTTCATCCCCATCTGTTATCTTGAAACTCTTCCCTTAGGTCTTGTATTTCTGCCTTGTATTCTTATTACATAGAGGTGAATGCTTTATTGCATATTTTAAGTTCATGCCTATTGTTTTTCACATTATTATCTGCTCCATGGCACCATTTTTTCTGAGTATTTGGATCAAGCATTTGTTTTTCCTGGTTTCTCTCCTTCTCCCTCCCCTTTTTTCCTTTAGTGTCTTTGACAAGATCTTATACAGGTCCCTTTTGAAGCCTAACGATTTGAAAGCTTTTTGAACCAGTTTTATTTGTGTATGAAAGAGGTTTTTGTTGGGGAAAGATACATATCTTTATCCATGGTTGTTTTTGAGTACCTTTTGCCTTGATTTCTCTATAGTCAATGCTGACAATGTAGTCTTCTTGTTTTTACAGTCTCAGCTAAACACTACACAATTAGCTTACCTACATGGGGTTTCTCATTCAGTACTGCCTCCTGTCCTTCTCAGATCCAAACTAAGATCAGAGAATATGCCAGCAACTTGTGCACTAAATTCCCACTTTTTAGAACAAGGGATTTTTACAAATACTTTGGTGACTATATCCCCAGATGGTCATATCAGTCATACTGCTATAGCATCTCTGATTCCTGGCTTCTCCTTAATCACCTTATCCCTAAATTTCACTATCCCCTGGTCATGCAAGAATCACCCTTTCCCTAGGTTAGAGTTACCAGACTCAAAAGGCTTCCTATCAGGGCAGTGCCTGTGGCTTAAAGGAGTGGGGTGCTGGCCCCATATACCAGAGGTGGTGGGTTCAAACCCAGCCCCGGCCAAAAAAAAAAAAAAAAAAAAAGGCTTCCTATCATCTGATTCCTGCCTATTCTATACAAGGAAAAGATATTGCTCTTAATGAATCTCTAAACCTGCTTATTCCATGAGTAATAGAGACATTGATGTTTTGAGATCCAGAGCTTGATATAAAATCTGAAAGAGTTAATTCAACTGGCTTTCCAAGTACATGTCTTCATTTGAGGACATACCCTTAGAGCCAGTGGTCCATCTGTCAAACCCGAGTTAAGGATAAGTAGAAGATCCATCAGTGACTGTAAAATGCAGAATCCTAACCACACCTAATAGCAACCAGCCCACAGGCCAATCTTACAACTTTAATTTTACTAGCTGACAATATAAACAGAATAAATACTTTTTAATTAAGCTGTTATTTGAAATCCAGTGAAAGGGCTAAGCAACAATAACAACACTAGTAATTTACTGAATAAGACATTCTAAAATTATACTTCAGAGTATGATCCCTCACCTTGGAGAAATGTACTTGGATGATCATTATATCTACAGTTACAGTTATCTTCTCTCTGATTCTTGCCAAATGTTCACTTGATCTTTACTAATTCTAGAAGCCTTGAAACTTAGGAAACAGTTTCAAATATTTTCTAGTAATAGTTTCCCTTGAAACATAATTTTTCTACTTTAAGTCTGCTCATTGGTCTCTGATTCTATGAGATCAACTTTTTAGATTCCATATATAAGTAACATTACAGAGCATTTTTCTTTCTGTACCTGATTAATTTCATGTACCATAAAGTCCTTTGGTTCTGATAAAGAGATACATTTTTAATAATCTCACCACAAAAAAATAAGTTGGTAAGGTGATGGATATGGTAATTAGCTTAATTCTTTTATAAAGAACATATAGATCAAAACCTAAATATGCATAATTATTGTTGTCAATTACAAACAAATTTTTAAAAAATAATCTACTTATTGGGTTAGGTTGATCCCTCAGAGAAATATGGGGAAATTCTAGTCTATTATCTCACTGTATACAAAAGGGAAGTCTTTTAACAGATTTTATTATATATATTTAAGGTACAGATAAATAAAGTGAGATAAAGTAAAATGGTAACAGTAGTGAAGCATGACAACATATCCATTATCTCACATAGTTACCCAACACCTTCCCCACATCAAGACCAGCTATACTTGACTCACATACCTAAAATCCTACATGCAATACACTTTATTAGCTATGGGCTTCATGATGTACATTACATCTTTAATCTTAATTTACTTGGCCAAGTATTGTGGCCCATTCAGAGGAGGGGAGGGACAAGGTGATGGTAGCACTGAGCACTTCAACCAAGAGCAGGGCAAAGGCACTGAGGTAGTGGAGGTCAGTGAGTAAGGTATGGCCAGGGTACTGGGAAAATATTCACTAAAGCCATAGGGCTTGGAACAACAACTGTTTAAAGTGTTTGTGTTGAGTAAGTGAATGAGTGGACTGATACCTTCCCTACTGGGACATTTCCTTACAGGAACTCATGGAGCCACAAACTGGGACCAACAAAACCACTGTTGCTGAGTTTGTTCTCCTGGGTCTAGTGGAAACTGAAGAGATGCAGTCCGTGGTCTTTGTACTCTTTCTCTTTGCCTACCTGGTCACTGTCGGGGGCAACCTCAGCATCCTGGCTGCCATCTTAGTAGAGCCCAAACTCCACACCCCCATGTACTTCTTCCTGGGGAACCTATCCATGCTGGATGTTGGATGTATCACTGTCACTGTTCCTGCAATGTTGGGTCAACTCTTATCCCACAAGCGTACAATTTCCTATAATGCCTGCCTTACACAACTCTTCTTCTTCCACCTTCTGGCCGGGATGGACTGCTTTCTGTTGACTGCCATGGCCTATGACCGATTTCTGGCCATCTGCCAGCCCCTTACTTATAGCACCCGCATGAGCCAGATGGTCCAAAGGATGCTGGTGGTCATGTCCTGGACTTGTGCCTTTACCAATGCACTGACCCACACTGTAACCTTATCCACACTCAACTTCTGTGGCCCCAATGTGATCAATCACTTCTACTGTGACCTCCCACAGCTCTTTCAGCTCTCCTGTTCCAGCACCCAGTTCAATGAGCTGCTGCTCTTTGTAGCAGCAGCCTTTATGGCTGTGGCCCCTTTGGTTCTCATCACTGCATCCTATGCCCATGTGGCAGCTGCAGTCTTGCGAATCCGCTCTGCAGAGGGCAGGAAGAAAGCCTTCTCTACCTGTGGCTCTCACCTCACTGTAGTGGGCATCTTCTATGGGACAGGTGTCTTCAGCTACATGAGGCTTGGCTCAGTGGAATCTTCAAATAAGGATAAAGGGGTTGGGGTTTTCATGACTGTTATCAACCCCATGCTGAACCCACTTATCTACAGCCTCAGAAATACTGATGTTCAGGGTGCTCTGTGTCAGGTTCTTATGGGGAGGTGGTCCCTGATCTGAGAAATGATAGAGTCCCTCCTTTCCTGCCTTTTATGGACTGAGGAAAATTTCCCAAAGTGACCAGGAAAACTGTCTTATAACATTTTTCCCCCTATCTCTTAAGGCCTAAAGATCCTATCTTGTTCATTTATTTATTTATTCAACAAATATTAAAATACTTTTATGATCCAGTCTTCTAGGGCATTAGTGAACAAATAGACAAAAGTTTCTGCACTCAAAATCACATGCTATAAAGGCAGACAAAGTAAATAATTATCCTGTGTAGTAATATCACATATTACTTATGTGATAAATTCTGTAGAAAAAAGTATGATAGGGAGATATGAAGTTAGGTTCTACCAAGCAAGCCTCCTAGGCAAGTTGCTACGTTGTTTTTAGCTGGGCCTGCTTTCTTTGGCAGAGTTAACACCTTGGCAGGCCTGTATTTCTGAGCAGCAATATCATATAGGGAAGAGCCTCTTGTTTAATCACAGCTTAAGTCACCAAGAATATCACTGCAAAGTTTCCTTCTGTTGGGTATGTGAGATCCCTCCCACATCAGAGTGTGGAAAGGTGTTTTAAACCATGGGTACAGTGCCAAGAATAATTTCATTCTACTGTTCACATAAAATAAGTTCCTTCTCTTTCTACCACATAATAATCCCAGAAGATGTTTACTAGACAAGTTAATTCTAGAGAAGGAAAGAGTTTACTAAATCAAAACTACATTAATACATATTTATCTTCCAGTAAAAAAAAAACATGAATGTTTCATCTCTATCCCCTGCCATATCTTTCTCTCTTATTTGGACTAACCTTCCTTACACATATAATAAAGCCTTTGAGGGAGTAAGCATTTATATTCCAAGCAAGTACTTAGAACTTCCATTGTGAAATATCCAATATAAGCTTCTTCTTCGAAGTCTTACTTTTCTCTCCCAAAATTCCTAGCTCAGAAAATATATATTCATAGTCCCCGAAAGTGATGCTTTTTCTCACTTTAAGTTATTAGTATATCAGCACAGCTCCAACCCAGAATATTTCATCCTCTTGATATTTATCCAGCCTTCACTTCTTTCATTCCTGATTCTCTTCAGCCTCCCTGAGAAGGCTACTTATAAGTAGATAGGAGGAATAAGTCCTAGTGTTCTATGGCACTGTAGGATGACTATACTAAACAATAACTTCTTATATTTTTTAAATAACTAAAAGATTTTTAATGTGCTAAACACTACGAAATAAGGTTTAAGATGATGCATGTGCTAATTTCACTGATTTGATCATTATGCGCTGTATACTTATATTGAAATATCACACATTGTACCCCACAAATTAAAATTAAAATAACATAATTGAATGAATGAGGTTCTTAAGAAGACTCTAGCTTCCTTCCCCATGCTTGAGGAACTTCTAAGTCCCCCAGTAGACAAACTAAACTACTGTACCCAAGAAAATAAAGTTTACTTTAGGTTTAGGTCAGGAAAAAAAGACCATGAAGACAGAAATTAAGGAGAAAAAAACAGTTAATAAACAGAATTATGTGAGCATTTGCTTACAAAGGCAATAAGAAAAGAAATTCTATTCAACAATAAAAAAGTTAGCAGAAGGAGCAGGGGACTGAGATGTTTGGGTCTTAGTATTGACATGGAAGGAATTGTATCATTTAAATTAGAGTTATAGTTTTTAAAAAACACACGAAAAATTAGTGGTAATAGCTGAACATAAATTTCAATTAGAATACTTTAAATTACATCTCCTCCTCAGGGTCACCTATGATTAACAAAGAAGAAAATCTTACTAGTAAGTTAAGAACCCTTTGAACACCTCCACTTCATCTGTTTTCTTTACTGGGGAATTATGTAATATTTCATTGAAGCACAAAGTTCTATGTGAGGAAAAGAGTCTGCAATAATATCTAAATATCAATGTCAATATATCTTCTGGACAAAATTATATAATGATTTCAAATGTCACCATCATAGAGATAAGAGAATTTTCCATTTACAAATGACTCTTCCCAGGGCTCCCTTCATGTCTCTGTTCCTCAGGCTGTAGATGAAGGGGTTCAGCATGGGGGTCACCACAGTGTACATCATAGCCATGACAATCTCCTTCAGAGTAGAATTATTAGCTGATGGGCATAAGTACAGACCAATAACAGTTCCATAGAACAGTGACACCACAGAGAGGTGGGAGCCACAGGTAGAGAAGGCCTTGCGGATACCCCTACCAGAAGGGACCTTAAGGATGGACGATACGATTCGTGTATAGGACACAATGATCAGAACAAATGGGATGACGAGAATGAGGCCTCCCATGATGAATATCACCAATTCATTAACTTGAGTGTCAGAACAGGCCAACTTCAACAAAGCAGACATATCACAGAAAAAGTGAGGGATCACAATGTCCCCACAAAAACACAATCTGGCCATGAGTAGGGTATGCAACATGGCATGGAATGCGGTCAGCACCCAGGACAGTGCCACCAGGGAGCGACAGACCTGGGGGCTCATGATGATGCTATAGTGCAGGGGGAAACAGATGGCCACATAGCGGTCATAGGCCATGGCCACAAGAAGAAAGCTCTCCAGGTCTGCAAAAAACAGGAAGAAGTACATCTGAGTCAGGCAGCCTGCATAGGGAATAGAAGGGTCTTGTCTCTGCATGATCTGTAGCAATTTGGGCATTGTGACAGAGGAAAAGCAAAGGTCAGAGAAGGACAAGTTGCTGAGAAATAAATACATAGGTGTGTGAAGGTGGGGGTCCAGTCGAATGAGGACTATGATGAGTAGGTTCCCCAGGACAGTAGTAAGATACATGGCCAGGAACAGGGCATAGAATAGGTTTTGCTGCTCTGGTTTGATAGGTAGGCCCAGGAGGAGGAACTCAGAGATGACAGTTTGGTTCCTTCCTGTCATGTTCCGTGTTCAGTGTCTTCAAGAGAAAATAATAGGTCCTTTAAAAACCTGAATAAAAAATAAATTCATTTCTATGATACATGGTCTGTTATGTGTTTGGCACCAAATGATTTCTCCATTATTTTCCATGACAACCATCTTTTAAATCAGAAATATACTATATCATTAACTCCAAGCCACTTTCAGATTTTGTTTCTTTACTTCTACTTAGATGTAACAATATTGACTCTCCTTTCATCACACAAACACTCTCACCTTTAACTTCCATGTTATCATACTGGTTCTCCTAATACTTCCCAGTCCATTTAGGGAGAATGAATAACATTATCTTGTATATTAATGTTTCCTGGAGCTTTTTCCTAAAAGCTACTTTCTTATAATTCTATAGATATAGCCCTAAAAGAGTTCACCTATTCCTGTGGTTTTGGTTACAGTCTAAACCTTGTGAGTAAACCTCCCTATCACCCTTAGTACTGTATTACCAATTGCTTCCTGATAATCTCCCCCTGATTATCTCCCCAGGGATGTATCACAGCCATCTTGAGCTCCACAGATCCCAAATGAAATTCATAATTTTACCCTGCCTCTCTCCCAATCCACTCCTCTAGTATTTCATACCTCAGTTAAAGGAATTCAGGCTCAAGTCAAGAACCTAAGAGTTTTATTTCTTTCTTTCATTTCTCTCACCATCAAAATCTAATCTAATAAGTCTCATAAAATGCCTAACTCACAGAGATGCCACTTCATTCTCTTTCTAATTCATCTACTGTTTATCTCAACCACCACTATTTGGACCAGACCAATATCTTATCTTATTCAAACTATTGAACAGCCTCTTAATTTATCTCCTTGCTTCCATGCTCACTCTCCTTCAATCCCTTCAAACTGCAGAATTCTAGGATAAAACAATAACCATCATTTCCTGCTTAAATCTTTCCAGCAACACTGGACTTAGAAGTATAATTCTTGCCTCTAGTTTTTCATACTTACTGTTCCTCCTGCCTAATATCTTCTTCCCTCTTCTCCTTTTTCACCTGGCTTAACTCTACTTATCCTTTAGTTGTAGGTATAGTCTCCACAAAGTTTGTGTGCAATTTAAAATCTACAACTATTTAAAAATTGCACACGAACTTCATGAACACCCTGTATTATATGGCACTTGCTCAGCTAAACCTTCCCTGTTTCTGAAGACCACATAAGACCCGCTTCTATGTTTCCATAGTAATCAATGGCCTTGATTACTAGTTGAAGCTTAATTTCTTTCCAGGAACTCCATATAGGAAAGGCCCTGGTGCCTTTGTGACTGCAGCAAGGTTATCATGATACCTACCATGATATCTGGTTGTGGCCACAGTTTCATTAATTTTTGTAACTGTCCTTCAGATGACATAAATTCCTTAAACTTTAAATGCAGAAAACTCCAACTGAAGTTATAATAACTACTCTGACTAAATACTCCTGGAATAAGAACTTATTTGCCTTAACCATTTTTCATTAGCTTTTGACATTTCATTGTAAAATTCTAAATGTATCTTTAGACCAATGGAAAATATTAGACCACACAATCACATTACTCATTATCCTAGGTAATCCAGTATGCATGTCCATACAGTCACCTTGTTCCTTGTGTTGATATCCACATCATTCAGTGATACTAATGTGAGAAAAAATACATCTGATAGAGAGGTTTAGCAATTTGGGGAGAAAAGGAAGGAGCAATTTCTACCCTTGAGACTCCACTCTTGTTCTTTTCCAGATATCCATAACAGTGTCTCAGAGCTAAGAAAGCTTAAGAAGGGTGTTAAGGCATATGGTAAGACATATAACTTCCTTAAGAGACATAACTAAAACCAACTGCTGAAATTTTCATCCTAATGATGCTGTTTAGTCTACATTAATAGTTTTTAAAATTTGGACATAAGTGCTAGTGTTGCAGTAAAAAAAAAAAATGCATCAAGTGAAGTTTCATACACTTGATTTCTCAAAATTTGTTTCCCTGAGAAATGTATGGGACCCATTTCTGCTGTCAAGGATCTTGTTTAGAAATCACAAACCAGAAAGACATCACTTGAAGATGCTACCACCAACTAGGGATATAAGTTTCAGCTCATCTCTTAATGATGCCGCTCATCTTCTTTATATAGTAAATCCATAGTTCTCAGCCCAGACTTTCCACAAGAATCACAAAGGTCGCTGCTTCTAAAATTTCAATTTATATATAAACTACCTGGTTGTACTGTTAAATGTTGATTTTGATTCAGTAGGTCTGGTGTGGGACCTAATATTCTACATTTTGAAAGTTCAAATTTTACATTTGGTGTTGCTGATTCTGTTGCTTTGTGGACCATGCTTTGAATAGTAAAGATACATGATATATTTTTAAAATATAGATTACTGTACCATCTCCCAGTAAATGTAATCAGAATCTCTGGATGGGTGCCTTAAGTAATGCAAACATATATCCAAGGATTAGGAACCTGTATTAAGATGCCTAACTCACAGAGATGCCATTATGGTGAAATGATACAATCTTGTCAGAGTACATAGGTACAGTAATATTAATGAACACTATCATTAATAAAAAGCTTAAGTGGTGAACATTAACCAAAAAGTTTCTGGAAAGTGGCAAAGTCTTGAGAGGCAGATATGTGGAGAAAAGGAAAGTTATCAGACCTGAAAAACTATCCAACCTCATACAGGTACAGCTGGAGAAATCAAGAACCTCATGTTATAGGGATGCTAAAGCACCAGCTGATTCACTCTCCTGCTCAACTTACCCAGTGTTTCTGAGAATAACTCCAAGGCTGACACCTTCTCCCCTTTACTCATTATACACATGTGAAGTAATAGCCTCTGTAGTTGCCACCTGGGTCTGTACCTGCTCTTCTCATACCTCCCCCTCTACCTATCTCTGGGCCTAGGGGACTCTGCATCCCAGAGGAACCTGGGTCCTGAAGGAACTCATTAAAGAAAAAGTAATTAACCATGACCTCTTTAGAACAAATTATCTGAGTGCTGCAGCATCACTGCTGATCACATCTGACTATACTTTAGGGGATCATGAGGATGGAGAGAAGCTCATGGACAGACGTTTCATCACTGCTTCCTTAGGGGATGGACAGTAGACCTGTGTACCTGGAGGCTACATTTAGAAAGAGGAAGAATGATGATTGAAGAAGCCATAAACTTATGGTCCATCTTACAAGGGTACATGTGAATCTTTCTAAATGCAGAATATAAATGTCTTAACACATTAAGAAAATGCCATGAAGGCTATGTTAACCAGTTTGGTGAAAATATTTCAAATCGTATATAAAAACAGTACACTGTACCCCATGACTGCATTAATATACATAGCTATAATTTAATTTAAAAAAGGAAAGAAAGAAGAAAAAAGTAAGCAGGGACCAGACTTCAAATGTTATAAAATATCTTACATATAATAATTTAGTCTTTATCTTGAGGACAACAAGAAGCCATCAGTGGTCTTTGAAGAGAGTACCACTATGGAAAGACACATGCTTCAGAAATATTTTAGGTGGCAGAATCTCACCTTGTAAACAGACCTTAGGAGAGAGAAAAACTGCAGTCAACAAGGATCAGACGTCTATGACTCGATCATATGCAGAGACACAGAAAGGGCATGAGTAACAGAAAACATGAACTCTTCTAGATCATATTCAATTCTTCCTCAGGACAAGGTAGAGAAGGAAATCCAGATTTGCATATCACCTTACCTCTCTAGGCAAATCTTAATAATACCCACACACCATTACCCTTACCATCCTCCATATATGTCAGATTATCTCCTAGTACCAGCTTCCTTACTAGGCAATTGATTTCAAGAGCATAACTGACAGCTCAGCGCCTGTGGCTCAAGCAGCTAAGGCGCCAGCCACATACATCTAAGGTGGCAGGTTCAAATCCAGCCCAGGCCCACCAAACAACAATAATGGCTGCAACCAAAAAATAGCCAGGCATTGTGGTGGGCGCCTGTGGTCCCAGCTACTTGGGAGGCGGAGGCAGGAGACTCGCTTGAGCCCAGGAGTTGGAGGTTGCTGTGAGCAGTGAAACCATGGCACTCTACAAGGGGCTCAGCTTGAGGCTCTGTCTCAAAAAAAAAAAAAGAAAAAAAAAGATCATAACTGACATTTATAACTCCTTCTTCCGTCCCTATTCTGTGTCCCTTTTTTATCACTTCAGCTAGATTCAACTTTCATTCCTTGTGTCTAAATTCTCAGAATTATTGGTTTTATTGAGTTGCTATAATAGTTTTCCATTAACTTTTACTATGCAACACCCAAAAGAATCTCCTATATATCAACCATGGTCTGTTCTCATTACATAGAAAAACCACAATTCACAATTTTCCATTGTTAACTAAGATTGAATTACCTCAGACAGTATAGTAATCCCTATTTTTGCCTGTCAGTTCAGTGACATAAAGAATCCCAAATTCCCAAATTGCAGTCTCAGCTTTTAATAGAATGGAACTACTGTTCTGATAAAAAGCATTCTGTCCCTGGGGATTGTATCAGACATTTCTTGCAGACCACTTCAAATAATTTCAGCCATCATCTCTTATTTCAGCCACAGCTGCAGTAACCAGTTTTCACAGATTTCAACCAGCTTCATACAGATTTAGTCTAATAGTATTATCTTTGACCTACTCCATTCACTTCTTTTTCCTGCCATAGGGTTTCTCTGAATATCATGGAGAACTAGTGCAATACTCATACATACACAACCTACAGTTCAAAAGAGTTAAGGACTTCCCCTCTATTCCTCACTTCTCCCCATAAGATGTAATTCTTGAATTAACTACTTGCAAATAAGACTTTGTCTCACTCTCTGCATTATGGGTGACCCAGGCTATGATAGATCAATAAATCAGCAGAGCCCCAAACTGTAGAGGTGAGAAGCAAAAATCCTATGAGTACTGTACATTACTTGGTCTAATAATGAGAGAAGTCAGCACTGCTACCACCACTTGATTCCTGGGCTTATAAATCCTGGCTATGGGAGAAACAGCACCATGTATGGGTTTCTGGTTCAAAGCATATGACATACATGTATTCTGTAGGACAGTACACCACCTTTTGGGTACTCCTAATTTTTGTTACTTTGTGAATTTGTCTCCAGCACTTGCAACAGTGCTTAGAACAGAGTAAAATCTCATTAAATATTTGACATAATTAAATGATCTGCACAGGCTAGCAGTTCCAGAACAATGCTTTATCACAGGACTCACAGTGGACACTCTTTTGTCTTGTCCTCACAGTGGAAATGCTTCTAGTGTTTCCTCTTAAGCCTAATGCTGGTTTGGGGGCTATTCCTATTACATTGAGTATTTTTATCTGAAGTTTTAGCAAATGCATCATTTTGATAAAAATAGTAAAATAATTTTTCAAAAACTCAACATTTAAAAGAATTTAAATATTTTAATTCAACAAGTGAAATACAGAAAAACAGTAGCTATAAAACTGTGGAAATGGTAATTTGGGCAACAGTAGAAAATGCTATAATTTATATTATTTAAACTTCCTTTATCACTACTTAAGTTTCATTCATTATATGAGTATAATATTTCATCTCAACATCTGCAATTTTAACAAATGCTTGGAAAGTTTTTTGTTCAGAAACAGATGCTGGTCTGACAGAAACACATTTGAAAATGTTCTTTTTCTGGTCATAGTTGCCAACACATCTGTGAACTCGGCCTCTAATCAGTCTTGGAAGTTCACGATCCTGTTTTTCAAAAAACAAATATCAAAAGATTACTTCATCTGAATTTCATTTTTTCAGCTAATAATACGATAAACTAAACATATATCACTCTGAAATGCCATAATTCCCTCGCCTGAGTCAGGGCCTCATTGCTGACATGTACGCACATAAGGGTGCCCTATCAGAGAGGAAAGATCCCCACTTGGGTAGGTTTCTTACAAGATAGCAAGTTGCTGCTTCTTAAAAGACTAAGACATTCCCAGTATAACAGCACAAGTATTATCCACTCTTTTATCAGACTGCCAGAGCTTCAAACCAACTCTCTTGCCAAGAACAACCAGAATAGCTGGGTGAAATATTCTGTTACAAATCTCCTTGTAAGGCGGTACTCATAGCTCAGTGACTAGGGTGCTGGCCACATACACTGAGGCTGGCAGGTTCAAACCCACTCCAGGCCAACTAAAATAACAATGACAACTGCAACATTATCAACAAGTAAAAAATAACCAGGCATCGTGGTGGGCACCTATAGTCCCTGCTATTTGGGAGGCTAAGGCAAGAGGATTGCTTAAGCCCAAGAGTTTGAGATTCCTATGGGCTGTAATGCCATGGCACTCCACCCAGGGTGACAGCTTAAGACTCTGTCTCAAAAAAAAAAAAAAAATCTCTTTATAAACATCAGAGAGACACCAAGATAGTGAAGAATTATAGAAAATCCATCTAAGAGAACACAGGAGACCAGGATGGGGACCGATTTAAGGGGTGCTTTACCCCTGAGATATCTATTACAGAATGGCAACTGAGAGTGTAAGAAACAGAGCAGAGGGCTCGGCACCTATGGGTCAAGCGGCTAAGGCGCCAGCCACATACACCTAAGCTGGCGGGTTCACATCCAGCCTGGGCCTGCCAAACAACAATGATGGCTGCAACCAAAAAATAGCTGGGCGTTGTGGCAGGCACCTGTGGTCCCAGCTACTTGGGAGGCAGAGGCAGGAGACTTGCTTGAGCCCAGGAGTTGGAGGTTGCTGTGAGCTATGACGCCACGGCACTCTACCCAGGGGGACAGCTTGAGGCTCTGTCTCAAAAAAAAAGAAAGAAACAAACAAACAAACAAACAAACAAAGCACAGCTTCTGACAAACTCATTGAAGTGGGAAACAAAATATGGAGTCTGAGGCCCCCCACTCTCACCCCGACCCTAGGCTTAGGGTTGGGACCTAAAAGGGTATTCCTTAACAGGAACTAACAAGCCAGAAAAAGACCAGCTATCTCCAAATCATCTCAATCATGAATAAAATTAAAGTACTCTGTAATTGCTTTCATTAAAAGGTCATGAAAATCACTAATTATTGGGAGAAAGACTTAAGATTAACAAAAGGAATATGTTAAAATTAAGAACTTCTGTTTATCAAAAGCCACCATTAAGAATGAGAAAGCAAGCCAGAGTATGAGCAAATATTTGCAAAACACATAATGAACAAAATACTTGTACCCACAATTAGTTTTTTTTAAAAAAAGGAAAAAATCTTATATATCAATAAGAAAAAGACAACTAAACAGACAAAAGAGCAAGAAGCCTGAACAGATTGTACAAAAGAAGCTATCTAACCAGAATCCATAGAGAACTTAAATGTATTAGCAAGAAGAAAATGAGTGATCCCATCTCAGGGTGGGCAAGGGATTTGAAGAGAAATTTCTCTAAAGAAGATCAGCACACGGCCTACAGATATATGAAAAAATGCTCACCATCCTTAATCATCAGAGAAATGCAAATCAA
>NW_003852540.1:2416331-2419169 GCF_000181295.1 Otolemur garnettii | reverse complement strand
GATCACTTCTGAGGTTTATCTTACAAGGGTACAAGTGAATCTTTCTAAGAGCAGAATGTGAACGTTTTAAAATAATAACTAAGAAAATGACACGAAGGCTATGTTAACCAGTTTGAAGGAAGTGTTTCGGATTGTGTGTGAAAACCCCACACTGTACCCCAGAAATGCATTAATGTACATAGTTACCATTCAATAAAAAAAAAAAGAAAAAAAAAGAAGCTATCTAAATAGCCAATATATATGAAAAGATACTCAACCTCGTTACTCACTAGCAAATTACAGAGAAAAGAAACAACACTACACTTATCTACTATAACAAAAAAGACTGGCAATACTAAGTGTTGGTCATAATACAGAAAAACAGAACTCTCCTATGCTGCTTGTGAGTATGTAAACTGATAGAATCCTTTGGAAAATTCTTTAGCAATAAGTACTATATAAGAATATATACATTCTCTATGATCTAGCAATTTTACTTCTAGGTATATCTCAAGAAGAAATGTATGCATATGCATAAAATACATATACAAGAATGTTCATATAGTATTATGCCTAATAGCAACAAAATCTGGAAACAACCCAAATGCTCACCAATGATAATATAGAAAACGAAATTGTTTTATATTCATATACCACAACACTATAAATAGCAATATAAATGCACGACTGACTATAGCCACATGCAGCAACATAGATGAATCTTACATTTTGTCAAATAAAGGAAACTAGATATAAAAAGACATACCATATTATGGTATATATAAGGTTCAAAAACAGGCAAAATTATTTGATGATATTAAAAGTCAGGATAATGGCCACTTTTAAGTAAATGACAGGAGGTGGGACAAACGGGTTTCAGGGATGATGGCAATGTTCTATTTTTTAAAAAACTTAGAATAGAGGGCGGCACCTGTGGCTCAGTGGGTAGGGTGGCAGGTTTGAACCCAGCCCCGGCCACGCTGCAACAACAACAACAACAAAAAAAGTAGCCAGGCATTGTAGCTGGCGCCTGTAGTCCTAGCTACTCGGGAGGCTGAGGTTTTGCTTTATCGCCCTCAAAGTGAGACTCTGTCTCAAAAAAAAAAGAAAAAAAAACTTAGAATAGAGAAAAATAATAAACATTCAAGATATAGAAAGTAATATGACAATTACTATTTCTTGATCACTTACTATGTCGTGCTCTGCCATCACTCCCGCAACCCCTTTGTCCCTCCCTGTCCTTTACCTAAAAGTAACCACTATCCTGCCTTTTAATACCATCAATTAATTCTGCCTGCTTCTTAATTTTACATAAACAGTATACTACAGCAGTAGTACCCACCTTTTTTGGCACTAGGGACCAGTTTCATGGAAGACAATTTTCTCAAGGACCAGGGATGGTAGGGGATGGTTTCAAGATCATTCAAACTCATTACATTTATTGTGTACTTTATCTCTATTATTACTATATTGTAATATATAATGAAACAATCATACAATTCACCATAATACAGAAACAGTGGAAGCCCCAAGCTTGCTTTCCTGCAAATAGACAATCCCAGCATTAGCATTCACTGCCTCAGCTCCACCTTAGATTATCAGGCATTAGACTTTCATAAGGAGATCCCTTACACATGCAGTTCAAGAAAAGTTCATTTTCTTATGAAAATCTACTGCCGCTACTTATCTGACAGGAGGTGGAGCTCAGGTGGTGATGCAAGGAATAGGGAGTAGCTGTAAATACATGTACACATGAACCTTTGCTCACTTGCTTGTTGCTCATCTCTTGCTGTGCTGCCCGATTCCTAATAGGCCATGGATGGGTACCAGTCCACAGCCCAGGGGTTGAGGACTGCAATGCTATGATATCTCTTTAATATCTGGTTTCCTTCACTTGATAAAATGTAAGATTCATCTATGTTGTTGCATGTAGCTATAGTTCACTATTTCTATTGCTATTTATAATATTATAGTATATGAAGATATTACAATTTAGTTTCTATTAAGGTTGGTGGGCATTTGGGTTGTTTACATATTTTTTTGATTTTACGCATAATACTATGAATATTCTTGTATCTGTCTCTTATACATGCATTTATGTTTGAGATACATCTAGAATAAAATCTGCTGGATAATAGAAAATGTGTATATTCTTATACAATACTTATTGCCAAAGAATTTTTCAAAGGATTCTATCAATTTACATACTCATAAGGAGTATAGTAGAGTTTGGTTTCTCTGCATTACTACCAACACTTAGTATTGCTGGTCTTTTTTAATCTGAGATTTATAGATTTTAAAAACCTAAAGTTCAAGTAGCTTAAGCAGTTTACCTGATCATAAAGCTAATAAATGGTGAAGTAAACTTTAGACACCAAATCTGATTTCAAAATTGAGGTCAATTTCAAAATTAAGGCCAAACTTGCTCAGAAAGCATGTAGATCTTATAGTCTACAGACTGTTTCATGATCTCAGCCTTCATTATCACCAAGCCTCCTCCTTGTATACCAACCCACTCTCTTCCTTCCCTCAATTTCAGAATCACTATCCTTACCCTCATCACTTACTAACTTTACACTGTGGTAATCATAAACTACCTGCAGTTTCTTGAACAAGTCAAACTCTCTCGTAGGGTCATGTCTCGCAAATGCTGCTCCCTTACCTTAGAATGCATTCTTCTCTTCTTCTCTCCCTCCCTAACACATTTTGGCTTCATAGACTCTTATTAGTCCTTAAAGATCTAGGATGAGATATGTTACTATCTTCTTTGAAAATCTTTCCGGCTCGGCGCCTGTGGCTCAAGCAGCTAAGGCGCCAGCCACGTACACCTAGGGTGGCGGGTTCGAGTCCCCAGCCCGG
>NW_003852540.1:2410712-2416152 GCF_000181295.1 Otolemur garnettii | reverse complement strand
AAAAAAAAAAAAGAAAAAGAAAATCTTTCCCAGATCTGCCCTATACTTTTTTTCCCCAAAGATAGGATATCACTCTGTCACCCAGGCTAGAATGCAATGGCACAATCACAACTCATTGTAACCCTGAAACCCTAGGCTCAAGTTGTCCTCCCACCTCAAACTCCCAAGTAGATAGGACCATACATGTGTGCCACCATGCCCAGCTAATATTTTTTTCTAATTTTTATAGAGACGGGGGCTTGCTATTTTGCCAAGTTGGTTTAAACTCTTGGCATCAAGCAATCCCACTTCAGCCTCCCAAAGTGCTGAGATTATGGGTGTGAGCCACTGCACTCAGACCTGTTTCTATAGCACCCTGAATCTATCTCTACTATCCCATTTATCATACCACAGTGTAACATTTATGTATCTGTCTTTCTACCTAAGATCATAAACTCCTTGGAAGAAAGAGGCATTTACCACATATATTTCACTTTATATTCTTGCACCCAGCACAGTGCCTGGCACATAGTAGGCTCTCCCTATTAGTTAAACAAATACATAACTTTAGTATCAGAACTAAAAAAAAAAAAGTTGAAAGTATTAAATTAATAAATTGTTAGAATTTCTAATGCAAAGGAATTTTCATGTTTTGTTGTCATAGGCTTTGCAAAGAATACTTTAAAAAATACTCACAATTTCATAAAATATACACGGCAGAGTATTTTTCCCATCTCTCATAAGAAAAGTCTTTGAATGATACGGTCCAGGTGTAACAGCTGAATCAAGAACAGCTATACAACATTGAAATAGGAAGGAAAAATCAATGTTGATAAAATGCACATAAAATTCAACAAAGAGAAACTGGTATTTAAATAACTTCACACACTGACCTCTCATAGTAATATTTATGTGTAATTGAGTTTTTTTTTTTTTTTTTTTTAGAGACAAAGTCTCACTTTATCACCCTCGATAGAGCGCTATGACATCACAGCTCACAGCAACCTCCAACTTATGGGCTTAGGCAATTCCCTTGCCTCAGTCTCCCAAGTAGCTGGGACTACAGGCACCCACCACAACGCCCGGCTGTTTTATTTGTTGCAGTTTGGCTGGGGCCAGGTTCAAACCTGCCATCCTCGTTATGTGGGGCTGGCGCCCTACCCACTGAGCCACGGGCACCGCCTGAGAAGATATTTTAAGAAGGAAAGATACTTCGAAACAGTTTTATACTAAAGGAAACAAAATTCCTGTCCCTCTCCAAGTTAACAGCAATTAGATGTTAAGTTCATGTAATTGACAATGGTTGGTCATGTAAAGCCTTTCCTTAGAATGTTTTCTGCAGAGTGGTTAAATCCCAAGACCAGCTTAGAACATTATAATAATAAAATATATACATATAACAAACAAGCATCATAGTTTAATAAACAAAAACATTGAATCAGAAAGAGAAATCATACATCCTAGTCTCAGGGTCTTCAACTTACTCCTATTTTGTGACTATGAGCAAACTGAGTTTTTAATTTATTTTTATTGTACATATTTAAGATATACAACATGATTTTGTGATATGAAATCAGTACCACAAATAAGGAAATAACATATCCATCACCTTCCATAATTATCTGTCTTGTGTGTGTGGTAAGAATACCTACAATATACTCTTAGAAAACCATTAATACACAATACATTAACTCTACTCCTCCTGCTGTACATTAGAACTCTAGACTTATTCGTCCTACATAACTGCAAGTTTGTACTCTTTGACTTACAACTTCCCATTTCCTGTCCCTTGAGCAAATCGTTTAAGCTCTTTCAATCTGTTCCTTTACAAATTTGTGAAATGTCAGATACAAAATTCAAAATATGAATTGCAAGTAAGCTCAATGGGATTGATGAGAAAATCAAAAAACAGCAAAAAGAAACCAAACAAAAAATTCAGGATGTGAATTCAATGACAAGATAGTTTAAAAAAAGAAAAAGAAGAACACCTCCTGGAAATGAAAACACTATCTAGGGAATTTCAAAATACAACAGAAAAACATAGATGGTATTTCTAGATAGTGTTTTCATTTCTAGGAGGTGTTTCTTTGTTTTTTGATTTTCTCATCAATCCCATTGAGCTTACTTGCAATTCATATTTTGAATTTCGTATCTGACATTTCATAAATTTGTGAAAGAACAGATTGAAAGAGCTTAAACAATAAAAATAAAAAATAAATAAAATAAATAAAAATACAATGGAAAGTTATAACAGTAGGATTGACCAAGCAGAAGAATTTCAGAGCTTGAAGACAACACTTCAAATTAACCCACACCTTAAAAAATAAACAAGAATTATAAGAAATTAAAAATATCTCTGAGAAATACGAGGTTATGTATAATGCCCAATCATAAGAATCATAGGCATCCCTAAGGGAGAAGAAGAAAAAGCAAAAAGCATGGAAAATGTGAGGGAGTAATGAAAAACTCTCTGCTTTTATTAGAGATTTAGACATCCAGAAATAAGAAAGCCCAAAGAACTCCTAGGAGATTAATTGCAAATAGGAGACCACCAAGGCACAAAGTCATCAGTTTGGCAAAAATCAAAGTGAAAGAGAAAATTCTAGTAGTTGTAAGATGAAAGCATCAATTAACTTACAAAGGAAAACCTATTAGACTAATCTCTCATCTGCAGAAACCTTACAAGCAAACAGACTTGTTTTTCTCCAAACAGCAAGATAGGAGAAAAGTGATTTGGCCAGTATTTCATGTAGGCAGGCCCCTCCAGAAGTGGAAAGTATGTACCCTGCTGCTTTGGCCAGATCTAGAGGGACTGCATTCATTTGTTAATACACTCGTTGCCTGGTCTACATGGGGAAGATGTTTTCTTTCTGCCAGCTCCTGGCCAAGTATGATATGTACCCCCAAGACCTCTCTGTTTACAAGTGGGTACATAAACCCCTAGACAAAAGACCCACATGGGATTTCCTACTTGGGTCACCCCCTTTTACTGCCAGAAGTTCTGTTGCCCTTCTGAAGAGGGTCTCTGAAAAGCCAAAAGCAGTCTCTATTATTCAGAGGGATTCTCTGAATAGCAGGTGACAGCCCTGAGGTAAACAGTTAGAAATCAACAAAGCAAAGCATAGGGCCAGAGAAGATTAACATAGATAGGAATGACTTTATCTAAAGGCGGAAGGAACCAGAGGAACTAGAGGGTACCAGTGCTGGCTGAGAGAGGGGGTTATGAGAAGGCAAGAGAAGTCATCTTTCCCGCACAGTGAATGATGTTGTCTGAGACTGATTTTAGAATCCATAACAGGTGTTAATCTTGCACCAGGGTCTTATCTTGAGTGAACCAAAGTAAAAGTCTCTAATGCTCCCCAGGAATACTGGCTTCAGAGGATTTATAGGAGGGTAGAAAGGAGGTTGCAAATTATGAAAGACTATCACACTAACAAAAAAGTAACTTTAGGTATCTAAGAAGTAACAATCTGAGTAGAGGGTGGTGAGCCGTTTCTGCCACCCTTCTACTATTAAGCTTTGTCTTAATTTTTACAGAGCTTTTTAAATGTCTTTTAATAAACCCTGAATATTCTAACATGAAGTATACTCTTATTTCATCCTGGTTATCCCATCCGCTGAGAATGAGTGTGCCAACTAAAAGCCTCCGGCCAAGATACTCCCTGGTGTGGCTTGAAGTACCTCCCTGAAAGAAATGTGGACTGATTGTCTGTGAGGGTTGCAAGCAGACTTTTTTCCGGCTCTCTTTTCATAAGAGATGGTCGCCTGTCCTAGTCTGTTTTTCTGGCTCTGTATGGTCTGTCTTTTAATTCTTTGTCTGACCACCTAAGAACCCAGTGTTTAAACTTTCAGCATGCTTTCACTTCATTCCTCCTATATTCTTTTGTCTAATAAAGTCTGTCCTGTCACTGATCTCTCTAGTCCATGGATTCATTCTTCAAATATCCAAGATCAAGGACCTGCTGCAGAAAAGAAAAGAAATTCTGCCAACACTATCTGTAGTCTTCTTAAACAGAATAACTGTCAATCAAAACTTTTGTACCCAGCAAAACTAAGTCATAAATGGAGAAATAAAATATTTTACAGACAAGCAAACACTACAGAAATATGTCACTATCAGACCTACCCTACAGGAAACGCCAAAAAAAAAAACCTCTAAATACCCAAAGGAAAGGCAATACCCACCAGTATAAAAACATTCAAAAGTAAAAATTCACAGCTCTTATAAAAACAGTAACACAGGGAAGAATACAAAGCAAAATGATAACAATCATTATGATCATTAGAACACTATCTTACTTATTAACATTGAATGTAAATGGCCTAAATGCCCCCTAAAAGGTACAGATTGACAGAATGAATAAAAAACAACCCAAATATCGGTTATCCCCAAGAAACTCATTTAATTCATAAAAGTCATATAGACTCAAGGGTGAAGTGGTGGGAGAAAATATTCCATGCAAATGGAAACCAGAAGCAAGCAGAACAAGCTATTCTTATATGTGGTTTTAGATAAAACAAACTTTAAATCAACAAGAGTTAAAAAGACAGTCTTTATAAAATAATAAAAGGATCAATTCTATAAGAAGATAAAACAATCTTAAATGTATGTATGTACCTAACACTGGAGCTCCCAGATAAATAAAACAAATACTATTAGAACTAAGAAAGGAAATTAACAGCAACATAATAATAGTTGGGACTTCAACATTCCATTGCCAGAACTACACAGATCCCTAAGGCAGAAAATCAACAAAGAAATATTTGACTTTAATAGGACTCTAGAACAAATTGACCTAACAGAGATTTACAGAACATTCTACCCAAGAACTAGAGAATATATGTTCTTCTCATTACCACGTGGAACATTTTCCAAGATAGGCCATATTTTAGGTCATTCTAAGTCTCAGCAAATTAAAAAAAAAAATCATATCATGTATCTTCTCAGATCATGGTTAAATAAAACAAGCAATCAATTCCAATCAAACCTACACAAATAGATGAAATGAACGTACTAGTGAGTGATCTTTAGAAAAATGATGAAATTAAGCTATAATAAAAAAAACTTTTGAATTGAATGACAATGCTACACAAGCTTCCAAATTCTCTGGGATACAATAAAAGCAGTGCTAAAAGGGAATTTCATAGTACTAAAAGCCTCCATCAAAAATATGGAAAGATTACAAATTAAAAACCTAATGTCAAATTAAAAACCTCTAAGAACCAGAAAACAAGAACAAATCAAACCCACAACTAGCAAAAGACAAGAAATAACAAAGATCAGAGCAGGACTAAAGAAAACTGAAGCAAACAAAAAAAGCTATAGAAAGGATCAATGAAACAAAAAGTTCTTTGAAAAGATAAAATCAATAGGGGAATTCTGGGAAGATGGCCGACTGGTAGCAACCCTGGTCAGAGGCTCCTGAACAAAGGAAGAAAAACTGGTTGGAATCAGAATCTA
>NW_003852540.1:2376837-2401655 GCF_000181295.1 Otolemur garnettii | reverse complement strand
CACACTGTACCCCCAAAGTGCATCAATGTACACAGTTACCATTCAATAAAAAAAAAAAAAAAAGATAAAATCAATAGGCAACTAGCTATATTAACCAATAAGAGAGAGAAAATTCAAGTAATTTCAATCAGAAATGAGAAAGGAGATATAACTTACACAGAAATATAAAACATCACCCAAGATTACTATGACTCTATGCACAAAAACTAGAAATCTAGAGAAAATGGATAAATCTAGAGGAAAATACACAATCTCCCAACCAAGAATCAGGAAGAAAGGAAACTCCTGAACAGACAAACAATGAGCAGTGAGATTGAATCAGTAATTTAAAAATCTCCTGACCAACAAAAGCCCAGGACCAAATTCACAACCAAACTCTACCAGACCTACAGACAAGAACTGGCACCTATCCTACTAAAAACTGTTCCATACCATGAAGAAAAAGGGAATCCTCCTTACATCATCCTACAAGCCAGTGTCACTCTGTTACCAAAACTAGGAAAGGACACAAGAAAACTACAGACCAATATTCCTCTAGAACACAGTATAAAAATCCTCAACAAAATTCTAACAAACTTACTCTAACTGCAAATCAAAAAAATAATTCACATCATCAAATGGGTTTCATTCCAAGAATGTAAGGATAGTGCAACATATTCAAATCAATAAATGTGATTCACCTCATAAACAGAATTAAAAACAAAAACATTATGATTACCTCAATAAATGCAGAAAAAGCGTTTGATAAAATCCAGCACCTCTTCATGATAAAAACCTTTAACAAACTAGCAAGAGAAGGAACATACCGCAAATAAAAATAAAAGCTATATATGACAAATCCACTACCAACATCACTCTGAATGGAGTAAAGTGGAAAGAATCCCCCAAGACTGGAACAAAAAAAGGATGCCCACTTTTGACACTTATATTCAACATAGTACTGAAAATCATAGCCAGCAATGAGATCATGATCAGCAATCATTGCCAGCCAACCAGGCAAGAGAAAGAAAGAAAGAAGGTCTAAATTGGAAAAGAAGCTAAAATATTCCTGTTTGCTGACAATATAATCTTACAATTAGAAAACTCTAAAGAATCCTCCAAAAGACTCCTGGAATTGAAAAATGAGTTCAGTAAAGTCTCAGGTTACAAAATCAACATAAACAAATGAGGTGCATTTCTCTACACAAGTAACAACCAATTTGAGAATCAAATCAAGAACTCAATCTCATTTACAATAGCTGCAAAAAAAAATAAATAAAATAAAACCCCTTGGAAAAATACTTAACCAAGAAGAAGAAAGACCTCTACAAGGAGAACTATCAAAACACTGATGACTGAAATCATAGATGACATAGACAAATGGAAGAATATTTCATGTTCATGGATTGAAAGAATATTGTTAAAATTTCCACAGTGCCCAAAGTAATCTACAAACTCAATGCTATTCCTTTCAAACTATGAACATCATTTTTCCCAAAATTAGAAAAAACAACTCTAAAATTCATATGGAACTATAAAAGAGCATGAATAGCCAAACCAACCCTAAGAGAAAGAATAAATCCAGAGACATCACATTGCCTGACTTCAAATTATACTACAAGTCTATAGCAATTGAAACAGCATTGCACCAGCATCACACAGACTAATGGAACAGAATAAGAGAACGCAGTAGTAACACCAAATACCTACAACTAACTGATATTAGACAAAGGAAATAAAAGCACACACTAAAGAAAGAATGACCTATTTAATAAATAATGCTAGAAAAATTGGGCCACCTCATGAAGAAGAATAAAAATGGATCCTTGACTCTCAGTATACATAAAAATTAACTCAAGATGGATTAAAGACTTAATTGTAAGAACTGATAACCATAAAAATATTTTTTAAAAATCCAGGAAAAACTTCGGTGATGGCCTAGGTTAATAATTAAACTATTTAGTTTAATTACTAGGACTTAATTAAACTAAAAATCTTCTGCTAGACAACCTATGGAATGGGAAAAAATATTTGCAAAGTATAAATCTGACAAAAGCCTAATATCCAGAGTCTATACAGAACTCAAATCAGGAAGAAAAATATCCATCAAACTCCATTAAAAAGAGGGTTTAAAAAAAAATGGGTAGAAGACATGAACAGGGCTGGTTGCCATGGCTCACTCCTATAATTCTAGTGCTCTGGGAGGCTGAGGATGCCTAGCGGGTGGATTGCCTGAGTTGAGGAGTTTGAGACCAGCCTCAGCCAGAGTGAGACCCCATCTCTAAAAATAGCTGGGCATTGTGGCAGGTGCCTATAGACCCAGCTACTTGAGAGACTGAGGCAAGAGGATCACTTGAGCCCAAGAGTTTGAGGTTGCTGTGAGCTATGACACCCATAGCACTCTACCAAGGGCAGAAAAAAAAAAGACATTTTTCCAAAAGAACAAATGGCTAATAAATATGAAAAAATGTTCAATATCTCTAATCATTCTGGACATGCAAAGTAAAACCACAATGAGATACCAGCTTACACCTGTCAGAATGGCCATTATTAGAAAGTCAAAAAATAGATCCTGGCACAAATGCAGTGAAAAGGGAATACTTATACACTGTTGGTGGGACTATAAATTAGTATGCCTCTATGTAAAACAGTATGGAGATCTACCATTCGATCCTGAAATTCCACTGGATTTTGAAAGGAACTGAGAAGCTACCCAAAGGAAGTCATTTTATAAAAAAGACATCTAAGCTTTTTATCATAACACAATTCATAGTTGTAAAGATATGAAACCAACCTAACTGCCCAATTGGTAAGTGTATAAAGAAAATGTGGCATATACATCAATACCAAGTAATACTACTCAGGCATCAGTCTTTTGGAGCATCCTGGATGGAACTGGAAACCATTATTCTAAGTGAAGTAACCCAAGAACAACAACAAAAAAATACTTCACATTCTCACTTACAAGTGGGAGCTAAGCAGCAAGTACATGTGGTTATATAGAGTGATATGTTAGGCACTGGAGACTCAATGTCCAAACTTCTTTTGAATATCTGATAAAATAATAATTTATCAAATGATGGCATTATTCATTTTAATAACCATCCACTAAATACTGGTAGTGGACATTTGTTTTTTTGAGGCCAGCCTCCATTTCCCCAAAAAGACACAGGTTAATCTCTCCTATTCTCTAGCATTCTTAGTCATATGGCAAAAACAGGATTTGTCCCTGCCCCCAAATCAAGGAGTGAGCCATGCCTGACTTAATCTAATGAGCATGTTTCATTATTCTTCATTATTCTACATGGTTCAGTGTTTCAGTGACAGGCATGCTACTCCATCAGAAATTATGATATGTGATTTGTTAATTTCTGGAAAATAATAACCAGAAGAAACATCTGAGAATGTGACCATGTAGTATAAGAATTCATAGTCTAGAGAATTTTGACAACCAAATTGCTAAATATTTTAGTTTTTACTAAAATAATTATAATTCCAATATTATAAGGCTACTGGTAAGAACTAAATAGAATAAGAATTAAGTCAAGCTTCAACACAGAGCAGAAATGGACATACTAATCAGCTAAGAAATATGCTTTCAGACAAAATGAGCAAGACTTAATATGAATTCTACAGTCCAGAGATAGGGAAATCTCCAAAAAGCCTAAAGTGGAAACTGAACAAAGTAAGATTATAAAAAAGGATAATAATATTATTTTAAGGTCACACAAGTAGCTATCACAAACAGGGCCCAGGACAAAAACAAAGAATCTATGGAAAACTGCTGTGTGGAAATAAAATACAGGTAAAGGGCCCACATAATCAGAAGATTATAAAACAGATTCCTTTGGCATAAAAGATGGGGAGAGGTCATGTGAGAAAGAATGTGGGTGACTTGAAGATGAGAGGACACCAGCCAAAATCCAGACAGGAAACCAGGACTTCAGCTATACAGCTGCAAGGAACTGGATTCTGCCAACAACCTAAATTAGTTTGGAAGTGGATTCTTTCTCAGAGCCTCCAGATAATAACACAACCCAGCCAACATCTTGATTTTGGCCTGTGACACACTGAGCAGAGAACCCAGTCAAGCCCATACTAACTTCTGACCCCCAGAACTTATAGTTAAGAAATGAGTGTTTTTCTTACCCACTAGTTTTCCAATATTTTGTTTTTCAGCAATAGAAAACTAATATACTGTGCTTTAGTCACTGCCTACATCCCTTGTGAATCCAGTGTCATTTCATATAATAATGTCTTTAATGGTGACAAGAGATAAACTGGAATTATTTTTAGGTGAAAGTTAAACACATGAAGTAAGTATATGTAATATAAATACATAAATAACTGGACAAAAGAAAAAAGAGAAGGCAATACCAAATTACTACAAACTTAATGGCTAGTTTAAAACACCACAAATTATCTTCTAGTTCTGGAGAACCGTGAGTCATCAGGACTGTGTTCCTTTTGGAGGCTTTAGAGTAGAATCTACTTCCTTGACTCTTCCAGCTTCTTTTTTTTATCACTGGGGATTCATCGAGGGTACAAAGAACCAGGTTACATTGATTGCATTTGTTAAAGTCCCTCTTATAATTGTGTCCTGCCCCCAAAAGATGTGTCACACACTGTGACCCCCCCATCCCCCTAAGGGAAAGATTTATCATGGTGGGAGGTAGAGGAAGGAGAGAGCAGAGAAAGGGAAAATAAATAAAGATAAATCTTTCTCTACTCTCTCCTTCATCTACCTCCCACCATGTACTAGGGTCATTAATTGTCCTTGTTATCAGAATTAAATACATATGATTCATGCTTCTCCATTCTTGTGATGCTTTAGTAAGAATAATGTGTTCCACTTCCACCCAGGTTAATACAAAAGATGTAAAGTCTCCATCTTTTTAATGGCTAAATAATATTCCATGGTATACATATACCAGAGCTTGTTAATCCATTCCTGGATTGGTGGGCATTTAGGCTGTTTCCACATTTTGGTGATTGTAAATTGAGCTGCCTTCAACAGTCTAGGCACAGTTCTCAACCTGTGGGCATGACCCCTTTGTAACTATGAAAATACATCACAGCATTAGGAAGGTTGAGAACCACTGGTCTAGTACAAGTGTCCTTATGATAAAATGATTTTTTTTTTCTTCTGGGTAGATGCCCAGTAATGGGATTTCAGGATCAAATGGAGGTCTAGTTTGAGTTCTTTAAGGGTTCTCCATACTTCCTTCCAAAAAGGTTCTATTAGTTTGCAGTCCCACCAGCAGTGTAAAAGTGTTCCCTTCTCTCCACATCCATGCCAGCATCTGCAGTTTTGAGATTTTGTGATGTGGGCCATTCTTCCTGGGGTCAGATGGTAGCTCTGAGTGGTTTTGATTTGCATTTCTCTAATATTTAGGGACAATGAACATTTTTTCATGTTTGTTAGCTATTCATTTGTCTTCTTTAGAGAAGATTCTAGTCATTTCTTTTGCCCACTGATGTAAGGGAATGTTTGCTTTTCTCAACAGTAATTTTCAATTTCTCTCAAATTGATTAATTTGAGTTCTTTTTAAGATCAAGCATTTATCCAATTCAAAATATGCAAATATCCTTTCCCATTGTGTAAGTTGTCTATTTACTTTGGTTGTTGTCTCCTTAGCTGTACAGAAGCTTTTCAGACTCTTCCAGCTTTTTGAAGGTACCTGCATTCTTTGGCCCACAGCCCTTTCCTCCATCTTCAAAGCAGCAAGGTAGCATCTTTTGAACTCTCTCTGATTCTGACCTTCCTCTTCTATAAGGACCTTTATGATTACATTGAGCCTACTCAGACAATCCAAAATAATCTTCCCACTGTAATATCCTTAACTTAATTATATCTATAAATTCCCTTTTGCCATATAAGGTAACATTCATGGGTTTTGGTGTAGGACATTTGGGTGCCATTATTCTGTCTATCACAGGGACTATTATTAAAACTCCAGTTCACTAAATATCCTTCAGGGAGCAGAAAAAATAAGACTGTTTTATTTGGGAGAAAAGGGACTAACCAAGGATAGAAATTAAGTTAATGAAGTGATAGATTATTCCAAAAATCAAATTCAAGGTGTTTTTCTTTGGACAGGATTCCGTGTGTGTGTGTTTCCAGATTTTTTTCATTTCTGCTGACTTTAAACTGAAGAAAAATAAAGATGAGAGATGAGTTTATATTCCAAAAGACTAGATGCTAACAATGTAGCATAGGGGTAAAGCTAGTGAGGGAACAGGCTAAATAAAAAGACAATTAGCAACAATCAACAAATATTACCAAATGATGCCTAAAATCCAACATTAAGTATGTTGTCTATTCTACAATTCTCGTATACACTCATCCCCATATACCAAATCTTTATAACTGGCTTAAATGCTAATAAATTAATGTTATATGTAGCACTGTCTTGAGGAAGTAGTAAAAAATATGTTAGGGGTAGAATTAAGTCTGATCTAAAATTGCATGAAGAAATGGTGATTAAGAGGTAATTAAGGAGAAGCAGGAGCAGGAAATCATGATAAACTTGACGAAACAGAAACTTCCGAGGAATTTTCAGAAAGATTAGGATAAGAACTAAATTTTCTTCAGCTGAGATGAGTTTTATATCATTTTATATGGATATTAGAGGAAAGGATAGACTAAGTGGGGATATTTGGCTTTCATACAGAACAACTGAAATAACCAGAAATGTGTCATAACAGTTTGCTTAATCTGAAACTTCAATAATTACACATTTTTTGTGATATTAATCCACCTACTGGATAAACATTTCCCAGGAGTAAGAGAGACACAATTCAAGTATCAAACATATGATTTAATTATATAACCTGTAAAGGTCCTTTCCGATCCTGATACTCATGGATATATAATTTATTATCACTCTAAGTTAATCCTATGGACAAAGGACTAAATGATAGAAACATCCTCCTTGTTTAAAATATGTGGCATACTCACTTAAATATAAGCTAAAAAAATAAAAACTAAATTACCACCTTCATATACCTTAGATTAGCAAAAATTACAATCTCATATCTGTGGGCAAAAATATGAGAAAGCAGTCTGTTGATATCTAATAAAACAGAAAACATATATACCCTACTTACCAGCAATTCCATTTCTAGGTACATACCCTAGAAAAACACCTATGTGTATATAAAAGAAGCCATGAACTAAGATACTTATTATAATATTGCTTGTAAAAAAAAAACCTAAAACAAATGTTACTAATATGGATATGCTGTAATATAGTCACAAAATAAATAGTATGCAGTCGTGAAAATTAACTAGATCTGTATCAATCACCATTGCTAAATCTCAAAAGTACTAGATGAAAATTCAAGCTGTGTATTTTTAAAACACAACAATTATATAAATTTATGGAATTAGATGTATATTGCACAATTATAAAAGCATGGACAGGAAATATTTTATAGTGATTATCTTTAGAGAAGAAAAATGAATGGGGAATTTGAATATCCCTATGGGTATGTGGATATTTATTATATTTTCTCTATTTTTCTATATGTTTGAATTATTTCACAATTTAAATTAAATTAAATATTATTTATGGTTTGAACCCATCCTGGGCCGCTTATTTCATTTAAACTATGGAAAGAAATATGCATTGAATCTCTACTTCTTACTTGTAGAAGTGAGAACTTATCCACTTCTCTTTACTATAGGTAAAATCAAATTCTGGAAATATTCTACAAAACTCTTCTCCTCCCCTTTTAAATATTAATTTAGAAAACAGATTAACTGTAAGGTAATTACTCATATCAGTAAAGAATTCTTAACAAATGATCTTTCAGAGTATTTTTGTACAAAATTACTACTAAATTTAGTGTGATATAGTAGAAAGAACATTAGATTAAAAATAAGGGGCGCTGGATTCTAAATCCATTTCTGCTGCCAACTAGCTTTGCGATTTTAGTCAAGTCAGTCGGCTTTTTTTTTTTTTTTTTGAGACAGTCTCACTATGTCGCCCTTAGTAGAGTGCTGTGGCGTCACAGCTCACAGCAACTTCAAACTCTTGGGCTTAAGTGATTCTCTTGCCTCAGCCTCACAAGTAGCTGGGGTAGCTGGGACTACAGGTGCCCCTCACAATGCCCAGCTATTTTTTGTTGCAGTTGTCATTGTTGTTTAGCCAGCCCTGGTGTATGTGGTTGGCGCCGTAACCACTGTGCTAAGAGCCTCAGTCGGTTTTTATTATTTTCCCCATTTTCTCCCTTACCTCAAGGGTTGGATTAGATGACTTAAAAGAGTCTTTCCAATTTTAACATTATGAATCAGAAGATACTACCATAAATAATGAAATAGATACTTTACAAAAATCAATGACAAACCAAGGTATTGAAGAAAATTCTAGAAAATCAAAATCTGCTTTTGCAAAATTTTTATCTTTATTTTGTTTTTTTCTAGAAATTCATACTGACGTCAAAAAACCTAGTGTCCAAATACAGTAGTAGTATTATTAAGGTATTTGTGAAATATTATACCTACCTAATACTTCAAAAAGAAGAACAGTTTTTGGTGCATGTTCACGCCAATACTTCATGCTTTCAATAACTGCAGAAATAATTCTTAAAGGATTATCTTTTTCCTTAAACTGTAACTGATACGATGAGGCTTCCTTTTGAAAAAATAAAAGTATAGCATTAGAAAAATCTTTCTTTTTTTCATCTACTCTTTTATCCTCCATGTAAAGATTCTAGGTCCTTACAAATAGGCAAATGCAAATAGAAAGAACTGTTACTGAAAATTTTATTATAGTTATTTCCCTAAATTAAAGGCAGTATGAGTACATTGTAAGAGGAGAAACCAGGATGCACTCAGAGACAATTAACCAAGAATAGAATTATTTACATGAGCATTCATTCATTCATTCATTTCTTCATGCACCAAATATTTTTAAACCATCATGTGCCAGATCCTGTGACAAACACAGGTGAGGCAATTCCTTTCCTTAATAAACTCACACTCTAGGAGAAGAGCAAGAAATATTCATTCATTCTAAATTGTTTACTGAGCACCTACTATGTCCCAAACATAACTAATAAGGAAACAATAAAGAACAAAATAGAAAAAGTATCTGCCTTCATATATTTTACAGTCTAATGGGGGAGTCAAATAAATAAATAAGCAAGCAAGCAGGCTGGCAGAGGGTGCCAAAAAACTATATTCACATTATAAGAGATGTTATCCATGTATTAATTTTCAAAGTTGAAGATACCACTACTGGTCAAGTGTATCTAGACATGCTGCACATATCTATTTTACCTGCAATTTATTTGTATACTTTGGGGAAAATTATTGATTTTACTTCCAACAAGATCATACATATACAAATGTCAGGAGCTGATATAGTCATGCATTTAAAAACACACAAGGTAAAAGGAGAAAAAGAGACTGAGGTTATTATTTTAAACGGTTTGTTAAGTGAAGACAGAGAGAAACAGCAAGTACAAAGGCCCTGAGATTAAATGTGCTTGTTGTGTTTGAAGATCAATTAAGAACACAGTGTGTTAAAATACTAATTTTCAAGGGTAGGAGGACACTTTCCTTTGTGACAGTGAGAGTTGTGAAGAATACCTGATAGGATATTTTTTTTTCAAAATATAATTTTTCCCTTATCCCCATCCTAACAAAGATTCTAATATCTCTCCTGTTGAAGATTATGGCCGTACTTAACTACTGTTAATAAGATGGCTATACCATTCTTGTGTACAAGGAAACATAAAGTTGAAAACCAAACACATAACATGTGTTAGTCATATTTTCAAAAGGAAAAAAAAAACAGAATTTACCTTGATGGCTTTTTCAGACATATGGGCAGAATAAATATAGCGGAACTAAGCACCCTAAAACAACAGTAAGAAGCTATTACCATTCCTAGGCTGAAAGGTCAAGGGAAGGAAATAAAAGTATCAAACCCATGAAAGTTGTACTCATGGAGGGGCTGTGTCATGCAGGGATACAGCCTCTTCTAGTGACAAAACATTTATGGAGGGAAAGAATGGAAAAACCCAACCTCTCCTCCACCTTTTGATGTCCTACTAGTGACTCCTTTCGGCTGACCTCTAGCAGAAGCCAGCAAGTAGGAATCCCAGGATGACATACTATGGGAGATGATTCAAACTTCTGGAACACAGAGAAGGACAGGTGAAGAATCTATTTGCTCAAAGGGCAAGGAAGAGGACATAAAGAATACATATAACATATAAAAGACATTTATGAAGAACAATTAGAGCTCTGAGCATAGAGAGGAAGTGAGGTTAAGAAACAGGTATGGGGAAGACAGCCATGCCCATTCATTTATTATGTATTGTCTATAGCTGCATTCAAGCTACAACACCAGAGTTAAGTGGTATAGTTGAATAGCTGCAATACAGAGTATGGCCCACAAAGCCAAAAACATTTACATCTGGCCCTTTTCAGAAAAGTCTGTTGACCTCTGTTAAAGAAAACTTAGAGTAACATAAAGAGCTTGGATTATTTCAGCAAGCAACGGATAAACAACCATTATCTGTATAATTTGCAAACAGTGAAAGTCAGAATCCAATAGAAAACTCTAAAGCAACTGTAAAAAGAGGCATTCATACTCTTTTAGAAAATATATTGGAAAGTAACATCCATCTACTCCATTGGAACTGGATTATTTATGCTAATTAAGTAATGTATGCTGTAGGATTAATTTCAAATGCTCTTATCTCAGTAACTGTCTAAATATTTATTTACCTCACATTTTTAAAAATGTAAAGAAGTCACTAACTGATATTTAAATGTTTACCTTCACAGTATTTTCTTCTGGAACATTATCCAACATTTTCTTCTTAAACTGATTTTGTTGAAAATTGGACTTAAAAGCCTTTACTGTACTGTTTTTGTCTAGACCTCTCATTGTGAAGCCAGATGTTTTTGATGAATGTGCTTGTTTAGGTACCTCAGTTTCTCTGTGGTGAGATAGGTTAGGAGGTTCAGATATTCTTAATTGTTTCTGTTGTTGAATTCCCAAATTCATTGGACAAGAATTTCTTCCATTATTTGCAAATAGGTTTGTTCTTTTACATTGAGGCCTAAAGTCATTTTTATCCCAAGTTTTCAAGCTGGTATTTTTACTGCCATCTTTGTAGCTGTAATAGTACCAAAAAAAAGTATTTATTTCTCTATATTTTTTCTTAATTAAAAAGAACAATTAATAATGAAAACTTTCATTTACATGGTAACATTTGATTTAGAAACTGCTTTGTAACTATTAACTAGCTGGAAATTCCAAATACATCACAAAAACCCTACATGTATATTATAACCTCTCCTTCTAGATGAGGAGACCAAACCTTAGTGAAAAAGCAACCTGCTCAAAGTCATAGAACAAATTATTGACAAGTCTAGAACCCAGTAAATACTACTCTCCCAACTTGGAGCCCAGTGCTACAAAGTGTACTTTTAAAAGACACCATCCTTCATATGATAGTGGTTATACATGTATGCAAGATTTTGAGGACATTTGCTTACTCCTTTTACTTTTATTTTTAAATTTTCTACAAAGTCAAATTTTTAGAAGTTAAACTATGGCTTGTCCGTGCATTTAAATCACAAGGAGAATAAACACAGGCAGGGTAGACAGCTATTTGATTAGAAATTTTATGCTTTTATTAAATACCTTAGAAGCCCTACTAATGAATCAGGTACAGCTTTTACTAACTTTTACATTGAGGCCTAAAGTCATTAATCTAAGTATAATGTATCAGCTGACCAGACACAAAGTCAATGAGGCCAAAATCAAAAGTATAGTTTCTGTGTGGGCTAGTTAAGAGTTCCATAGGGAAAAATTAATCCAGGTCACAAATCCTTAATTCTCATTTTTCCTGGAAATATCACAGGTGAAGGCAATCAATACAATCCATCCCCTGTCTAGGGAAATAAACCAAAAAGGATTTAGGTTTACGTGTGACCAGGAACAAATCTTAAGTTTTATGAGGTTTGAAGACTGCATATTTTGAGGAGACCTGTTAAGTAAGGTACAAAATTAGGTATGAAAATACTAAAAAATTGGCTTGGCACCAATAGCACAGTAGTTACGGTGCCAGCCACATATGCTGAGGCTGGCAGGTTTGAACTCGGCCTAGGCAAGCTAAACGACAATGATGACAACCTCAACAAAAAATAACCAGGCATTGCGGTGAGCGCCTGTAGTCTGAGCTATTTGGGAGGCTGAGGCAAGACAATCTCTTAAGCCCAAGAGTTGAAGACTGCTGTGAGGTATGATGCCACACACTCTACCTAGGGTGACATAGTGAGACTTTGTCTCAAAAAAAAAAAATACTGAAAAAGAAATCATAATTATAAATATTAAATTATAATATTATAATTATTATTAAACTGCTCCTGATTCACCTCTATAAAACTTTTTTCTTACACTGTTGATAGCCTCTTCACATGACAAAAATATCGTAATTTTCTGTTTTTATTTTTTTAGAGATGAGGTCTCACTATGTTATCCAGGCTAGCCTGGAACTCCTAGGTTTACGTGATCCTCCCACTTCAGCCTCCTGAATAGCTAGGACTATAGGCACATGCTACCATACCTAACAGTTTTGCAATTTTATGTTCAATAAAGAAAACAGAAACACCATTCTGTCTTTCCTCTTTCATGAATACAGAAATTACTTTTATTATTTATCATCTGGAAAAACTTCTCTCAGCTTTACAACTCCTTATTGGTAAAGCATATATCAAACTTCCTTAAATATTTTTACTAGGATGCTATTAATATCATGAGGACTAGCCCTGAAGAATGACAGTACTTTGATCTCACTGGGTATGTCCCTTCAACAGATGCACCTCAGAAGACAATCATACTTGGCCAGATTCTCAGGACCCCAACCAGACCATGAAAAGTCTAAGGTGTAGTATTTCCTCAGTATGGCAGGCAGCAGCATTTCCCTTAAATTCTTCAACTTAAGGGCAAAGATAGGTTCAGATGTTCAACAAGATCCCCAGGAAAAAGCAGTTGCTAGAACCAGATATTTGTGAAGGAAGAACTAGTACCCAGAAGCAAGGCCTATAGCATCAGGTCATTACCAGCATATAGTTAGTGGGTGATGCCAGGGTAAGACTGCCCTTTACAAAGCCTATGTTCTGTTCAAGTTGCTGCTTTCATATATGACAGTACATCAGCAACAGGATGGCTGTAGCTATGGCAGAGACTGCAAACTGCAGAAGCCAGAGCAGCCACTGCTGCAGTGGAGGCTAAAGCCCAAGAACTATCAGTCGGTGTACCCCAAGGAGTCAAAGATGGCAGCAGGGGGGACAATGGGCTTGCAGGAGGAGCAGTGCTATGCTACAGACTGTCGACTGGGGCAGGACAACATCACTGTACTGCATGTGAAGCTCACAGAGCTGTGTGCTCTTGCCTCCACTGCATAGCTAAGGACACAGTCAGCAAAGCAAAGAGACAACCTTCAGAGTGGGAGAAGATATTTGTATGCTACAAATCCTACAAAGGGCTAATAACCAGAATCTACAACGAACTCAAGCAAATCAACAAAAAAAAGCAAAGAACCCCATTAAAATCTAGGCAAGAGACATGAACAGAATTTTTTCTCATAAGGACAGATGAATGGCCAACAAATTCATGAAAAAATGCTCATTGTCTTTAATTATTAGAGAAATGCATACCAAAACCACTTTGAGTTATCACCTAACCCCAGTGAGAATGGCCACATTACAAGGTCCCAAAGCAACAGATACTGGTGTGGATGCTGAGAGAAGGGAATATTCCTCCCCCACTGGTGGGATTGCAAATTACTACAGCCTGTATGGAAAGAAGTAGGACAAGTCCTCAAAAAGCTAAAAGAAGACCTTCCATTTGCTCCTACAATCCCATTACTAAGTATCTACCCAAAGGGAAAAGAATCATTTTACCATAAGGACATTTGCACACAAATGTTTACTGCAATCCAATTTATAATCACAAAGATGTGGAAACAACCCAAGTGCCCTTCAACACATGAAGAGAATAATAAACTATGGTATATTTATACCATGGAATATTATTCAGCCATTAAAAAGATGGAGATTTTCTATCTTTCATTACAACTTGGATGAATTTGGAGAACACTCATCTAAGTAAAGTTATCACAAGAATGGAAAAACATGAATCACGTGTACTCAATATTAATTTCAAACTTGTAGATTAACAACAACATGATCACACAAAAGAAAACATAATTAAATTCAAGGGGGGCAGAAAGGAGAGGAAAGGAGGGAGAGAAAAGGAGGGAGAGGGATTGGTAAGCTCTCACCTAATGGGCACAATGTAAGAATATACAGCTATAGCACACCCCCTAGGTGAAGAGCTCAACTATAACTTCTACTTTGCCTGACAAATGCAAACAATGTAACCTAATTGTACACTCATATTAATCTGAAATTTAAAAAAAAAGAAAGATATTCCAGGCTCAGCACCCATAGCACAGTGGTACTGGAGCAAGCCACATATACTGAGGCTGGCAGGTTCAAACCCAGCCCGGGCCAGCTAAGCAACAATGACAACTGCAACAGAAAAATAGCTGGGCATTGTGGTGGGTGCCTGTACTCCCAGCTACTTGTGAGGCTGAGGCAAGAGAATCGCTTAAGCCCAAGAGTTTGAGGTGACTGTGAGCTATGACGCCATAGCACTCTACCAAGGGTGACATAGTGAGACTCTGTCTCAAAAAAAATAAAATAAAAGATATTCCATGCAACTGGCAACCAAAAGAAAAAGCAGTGGCTAAATTTATGTCAGATGAAGTACACTGTAAGTCAAAAATGGTCTCCTGACAACAAAGAAAATCATTACATAATGATAAAAGAAGACACAGGAAATGATAATTGTAAATATATTTGCATCCATAGAGCCACCAAAGTATATAAACCAAATATTGACAGATCTTAAAGGAGAAATTGACAGTAATACAATAATAGGAAGAAACTTCAATACTCCACTTTTAAGAATGGATAAAACATTCAGACAGAAAATCAATGAGCAATGGACTTGAACACTATAAACTCAAATGGACTCAAAATACATACACAGAAATTGACACCCAACAGCAGAAGCCTACACATTCTTCTCACGCACACACAAAACATTTTGTGACATTAGGTCACAAAATCAGACTTAGAAAATTTAAGTTCAAAATCATGCCCACAAGATACCATGTGGTATCTTTTCTGACCACAATGGTATAAAACTAGAAATCATTAACAGCTGAAGATCTGGAAAACTCACAAATACAAAGGAATTAAACAACACACTCTTGAACAACCATTGGATCAAAGAGGGAATAAAAACAGAAATAAAAGAAATCTTCAAACAAAAATAAAACACAGCGTATTAAACCTTACAGGAAAGTAAAAGCAGTACTATGAGAACTTTATAGTAACAAACACCTACTTTAAATAAAAAGAAAGATCTCAAATAAACATCCTAACTTTACTCCTAACAGAACTAGAAAAATAAGAACTAAGTCCAAAGTAAACAGGAGGAAAATATAATAAATAAAAAATGGCAGCCTACATTGCCCTTGCAAATTCCATGTCCCAAGAGAGCCCAGATAAAGGGCTGCCAGTAAAAAAAAAAAAAGATGTCCAGTTAAATTTGAATTTCAGGCTCAGCGCCTGTGGCTCAAGTGGCTAAGGCGCCAGCCACATACACCTAAGGTGGCGGGTTCGAATCCAGCTCGGATCCACCAAACAACAATGACGGCTGCAACCAAAAAATAGCCTGGCGTTGTGGTGGGCGTCTGTGGTCCCAGCTACTTGGGAGGCGGAGGCAGGAGACTCGCTTGAGCCCAGGAGTTGGAGGTTGCTGTGAGCTGTGAAGCCATGGCACTCTACCCAGGGGGATAGCTTGAGGCTCTGTCTCAAAAATAAATAAATAAATAAATAAATTTGAATTTCAAATAAATTTTTAATATAAGTATGTCCCAAATAATTGACTGTGCTGGGCATGGTGGTTCACATCTATAAACCTTAGCACTCTGAGAGGCTGAGGTGAGAGAAATCACTTGAGCTCAGGCATTCAAGACCAGCCTGAGCAAGAGCGAGATCCTGTCTCTACCAAAAATAAAAAAATTAGCCAAGCATTGTGGTGGTTGTCTATAGTCCCAACTACTCAGGAGGCTGAGGCAGAAGGACTGCTGGAACCCAAGAGCTGGAGGTTGCTATGAGCTAGCTGACACCATAGCACGCTAGCCTGGGACAACGGAGTAAGACTCTGCCTCCAAAAGAAATTATTGATTACATGAAATTCAAATTTAATTGGGCATCCTGTATTTTTATTTGCTATCTGGCAACTCTAGGCTAGACCCTAACCCTGAGGCTTAGACCTTTAACTATGTTAAAGGACCTTCAGCTGATTACCAACTGCATGCTTAGGTTTTCAAATGTTTTTTGCCCCTGAATTTTCTATTGTATTTCAACAGTCTTACCTATCTATCACTTCAAACCAGAATATCTAATACTAGCTATCTGTCCACATTGTAATCTCTTACCTAGTTCTCTGTCGAATGCTCCTCAAAATGGATTTTCTTCTAGCATCTACAGCTAGAACAATGCCTCTATGGACCATTTCAAATCACTGACTAGACCTAGTTTCAAGCCCTGGTCCTGAAGAAACTTAGGGACTGGTCCTGAGGAAACTAGCATGAATAATAAAATCAAAACTAAATTTTCTAAATGAAAATATTATTTCCATACATTTATTAACTAGTACACAAAAAGTTTCTGACTTTCTAAAATAAACAAGATCTTTATCTAATACAAATGAGAGTTACTTCACAGGGTTGTTCTAAGAATTAAAATATGTCAAAGTACTTAACAATAACTGATATGTGTTTGGTATTGTTTTTCCAGTACTTTGTTTCCAAAATTATTTCCTTCAATATTGCCTTTTATCTGTGGATACTAAAATCCAACCTAAAAAATAATTTATGTCCTTTTTCTATTTATTTTTTCATACTATTTAAACAATTTAGATCCTTATTGCAAGTACCCCCACCATTTCCCTGACAGTCCTCTTTATGTTTTGAGCCCCGATCATAGCAGATGCATATGCCTCCATTTTTCTTTCTTATTACATTCTGTTTACCTGATAGGCGACTATCTCAAGAGATAAGATGATGGAGCATTTGGTTTGGTCCTCAATTTCTAAATACATCCAACATTAAGATACAATGATTTCTATTATCAATCTGGTCATTAATGATCCATAAGCAAAATCATAAATTCATTATGATAAACATTGGCAGAAACTTCACTATAACAAGAATTCTTTTGAAACATAATCACTGCCAAATTTACCTATTTTAAAAGTTGAATATACATGTTATCTTCTTTTATAAAAAGCCAATATTGCTACGGTTGCATAGAAATTTTCTAAACGAAATTCTATCAAAGTAAGGAGAAGAGATGAAGCAGGGACAGAAGGAGAAGACAGAAATGAGTCGGGATAGAAGAAAAAGAAATTTTAAGTATACTTACCCCCAACCATACTGGTTTCTTTCAGAATTTGATTGAATAGTGTTAGACTTACAATCTTGATTTCTCAGAGGATAAGAAACTGAATGTGGCATTTGCCTTTCAAGGAAATAAGTCTTGTTAAATATTAACAGTTTATTTTCAAACTGAGAAATGTAAAATATACATAGAATAACAACAATCACACATTCATTGCTTTATTTTTTTTCCACATACCCTGTGTTCATTGTTTTCTTTAAAGGAGCCACCTCTGAATTCATAGCTTCCCAGGGCCAATCTCAAAAGATATAAGTAATATAAATTAAAGTAAGACAGAGTGTATTTTTTCAAAATAATTACTTCATACTTACTCAGTTTAGGGGATTTAAAATCTTGGAGGGAAAACAAGATATTGACTTATTCTTCAATAGCACTTTTTTGTAGAATTTGTCAGAGACTGTCTTATTAATTTTTATAGACATCTTTCTTTCCCATTGTATTTTAAACAAAGATAATAATTTAATTTGTATCTTTTCCACAATCAATCCCAGTATAGTATCTTATACTTTGTAACATAAATTCAGTCTAATTCAGTTGTTTCTTGATCTTCATTTATCCCACCCCAAACAAAGAAATATGTCAGAACCCAAAACGTATATATGCATAGTGCATGTATGTGATGGACAGACAAAGGAGAGAGAGAACATAAAATTTGACCATCCAATCTTATCCTTACCATGTGTTGATATACTCTGATACAGTCACACATTGCTTAACAACTGGGATATGCTCTGGAAATGCATTGGTAAGCGATTTTGTCAATGTGCAAACATCATAGAGTGTACTTATGCAAACGCTAATTATATGGTACAGCCTATTACTCCTAGGTTACAAACCTGTACAGCATGTTACTGTACTGAATACTGTAGACAACTGTAACACAATGGTATTTGTATATCTAAATATATCTAAAATGAAAAAGATCAGTTGTGCCAAGGTGAACTCTAAAGCAAACTTGAGACTTAGGTCTCAGCAGACTAACCCAAAACAGAGTCACTCTTCTCAAGGTTCCTCATCACCACACTGAAACCTAAGCTGTTTAGCTGTAAGATCTGACCTTCTGAGAAATCAGGAGAAAGATGATAAGCCAAATCCCCATATAAGCCAGTTTTAGTTAGCATGGTAAGGAAGCCCCCTCCACTTTAAGCCATACGAGGAAATAAACCTGACATAACCCAATGTTAACAATCTGCTTTATACAATATGCTGTTTCCTTGTTTCTGCTCAAGCTATCTTCCAAAAACATGCTATGTCCAGCTTAGTGCCTTTCTATTCTATAAATGGACACTGCCTAATTCACAAATTGCAAATATTATAAAAGCCAATTAGATCATTTTTAAAAAATCAGTTGTGCCCCAGCCTAATGGGTCAAGACAAAAATTGGAAAAACACTGATGTGTTTTACTCCATATAAGAATCTTATTGTACATCTGACCAATGGTAATCCTGGTGAGAGCTTGAAAAGTTCAGTACCTCAGGAATACAGATTTCCTTGAGTATCTCAAACTGTTATTTTTTAAGATCAACATTCAGGCTACTTATAGAAATATTTTAAATGGTAAAGTAGTACCAGATAAATGCATGCTTGTGCATATCCATGTGAATTTCTAATTTTTTATCTGTAAGAATGACAATATGAATTTCATACCTAAAATTTTTGAAATATAAGAGGAAAATAATTACAGATTTAGAAGTATATTAAGGTCTCTGGAAACACAGTAGATGAAATTAACATTACTACAATAAAGATATTTAAAAATTCCAGTTGTATAAGATTCTATTAATGATTTTTTAAGTGTACCCTTAAAATGTAAATGCATATAACCAGCACGAACCAAGTATATTTCAGGATTTCTATCTGCTGATGCCTTCATCCAAAGGGAAATTAAAAGTTAACAAACAAGCTCAGCGGCTAGGGCACCAGCCACATACACCAGAGCTGACGGGTTCAAATCTAGCCTGGGCCTGCCAAACAACAATGGCAACTAGAACCAAAAAGTAGCCAGGCGTTGTGGCGGGTACCTGTAGTCAGTCCCAGCTACTTGGGAGACTGAGGCAAGAGAATCACTTGAACCCAAGAGTTTGAGGTTGCTTTGAGCTGTGACATTGCAGCACTCTACCTAGGGCACATAGTGAAACTGTCTCAAAAAAAAAAAAAAAAGAAAGAAAGAAAGAAATAAAAGAAAGTTAACAAACAAGAAATACCAACACCCACCACCACAGCAAATTGGTTCAGAGGAAAGAGACATAATCACAAAGCTAAGCTAGGATCTTAATGGTCTCACTTAAAAGATTAGCTCAACCAGAGGCTCTCTCTCTGTCTCTGGACTTTGATTCAAGAGATAGAGCAAATTCACTCAGCACCCACAGATCAGCAGTTAGGGTGCCAGCCACATACGCTGGGGCTGGCGGGTTCAAACCCAGCCTGGGCCTGCGAAACAACAACAACTATAACAAGAAACAGCCCAATGTTGTGATGGGCACTTGTAGTTCCAACTACTTGGGAGGCTGAGGCAAGAGAATCGCTTAAGCCCAAGAGTTGGAAGTTGCTACAAGCAGTGTGATGCCACAGCACCCTACTGAGGGCAATACGGTGAGACTCTGTCTCAAAAAAAAAAAGAGATACAGAGGGAAGTCTACCTATGACCTCTGAAAATTAGAACTAAAAGGTTATGCAAGGGCAATTTAGTCCATGTGCTAGTTAAAACTAAAAGGAAGGCAACTTGGATAATAAAGTATCCTAGCCCATTTAGGCTATTATAACAACATATCTTAAATCAGGTAACTTACAAATAAGAAAAATTTATTTCTCACAGTTTTGGAGGCTGAGAAGTCTAAGTCAAGGAAACAGCAGACTCAGTATCTGATACAGGCTTGTTCTCAGCTTCATAAATGGTACTTCCTTCTGTGTCGTCACATACAGAAGTACTATTTATGAAGGGAATAGTTCTCTCACACCTCTTTTATAAAGTCACTAATTCCTTTAAGTCACTCTTCCCTAATGATTTAATCACTTCCTAAAGACCCCACCTCTTAATACTATCTCCTTAGCTATTAAATTTCAACATATAAATTTGTGGATGGGGACTGGGGGGCAAGGGGACACATTCAGAGAATAAAGAGACACATAGAAGAGATAAAGAGCCAACAAATGAAGGAAACAAAATTGCCAAAAGAAGAGAAAGAAGACTAAGGCCAAGCACCAGAAATTCCTGGGGTTCTGAACTTCCTAAAGTCTATTTTTTTGCCATTTTTCCTGTGTTCCCAAGCACACTTATCCCTGTTCCTGAGGAAGATCAACTTTCCCCATTCCTTACTGCCAAATATATAAGTTACCATATTCACATAGTTTTACAAAAAAAAATAACATTTTTCAATGTAGTCACTACTTCATTAGAACAAAGGCTCCAGACCTAAGACACTCCATTTAAATGCTAAGCCACATTTGCAAACAAGGAAATTGAAAGTCCTTGACTAGAATGTTCAAAAAAAGCCAAGTAATTTCTATATGTGGACAGTGGAAAAAAGAAAAAAACACATTCTATTTTCATTACAATAAAATAGAATTGGTCATTTTCTAAAATTCTAGTTTTTATTTCCTGAAAATTTTCAACTTACTTGTTACCTTACCTGTGGGTAGAGAAGGGAAATCATAACCATCAGATGCAGTACTAATACCTGGATCATTCTGAAGTGGATTAGAAGTTAATGGCCGTCTGTTCCTCTTTTTCTGATTGAACAATGGTACAGGCAAGCAACCTAAATTGAATAAACCAATGTATCAGTATATAACAGGAAAATAACCAGATCTAGTTACAAAATAATTACATATTCATATACAATATACAATTTTAATTCACCTACTTCTATATGTTAATATGGTTATTATAGATAAGTTTCTATACCATGGATTGATTTTTACATTTTTTTTTTTTTGCAGTTTCTGGCTGGGGCTGGGTTTGAACCCACCACCTTCAGCATATGGGGCCAGCACCCTACTCCTTTGAGCCACAGGCACTACCCCCAGTTTTTACATTCTTATTAAGAACCTTAATACCTTGTCTTTCCTAAGTTCTTTTTTATGGTACCTTATTAACATTGTTTTAATTTCTCTTGTTTGGAAATAATTCCCATATCCTCTGTTATTCCCCAACCCTTTCCAAATTCCCTACTTGTCTTCTTTCTTTCCCTCCTGTGCTTGCCAATGACCATATCCTGTGGAGGGGACAGTTACAGCACAATAGAAGTGAGGAAGAACCCAATATGGAACCATGCTTTCCAAAACCCTAACCACTGTTTAGACTAGGGTAGGATACCTTTTCAGGCCATGGTTCTTAGTTTAATTCAACTAAGGTCTATCTAGGATTCTGCTTAACATACATGTTCCTATACCACACTCTCATAGGTTTTATTTTAATAGATTTGGCCTGGAACCCAAACTCTGCAATTTTAACAAGCATCCCAGATGTCCACAATGGTATTTTCTATGAATCTTTTGAGAATGCATTGAAGAATGATAATATTCAATCCAAATGAGAATAAATACTCTAATTCTTCCAGATGGGAAATTTAGGATCTCAATTCAGGTCAAATGCACCACATATCAACTTTAAAACTTACTAGGAAATTTAAAGGGTAAAGAGGTTCAGAAAACTTGCCCACTGCTACAGAGAAAGTCAGTGGAAGAGAATATAGATAGGATCCAAGCTTACTAAATTTCAGTTCAGATCTCTTGCCACTATTCCATTCACAACCCGGCCCAACATCATTTATACCATGAGAGAATATAGACTCTGTGAAAGGTGTCTGATGAAAGACTGGTAGAATTATGTGGGATTTGAAGTCAGACTGCCTGAGTTTGAACTATGCCTTCAAAGGAACTTTGAATTACAACTTCAGAGTATGAACTTGGGCAATTTCCTTAAACTATGGCCCAATATAACATATGATTAAAAGCAAGGACTCTGGAGCCAGATTCCTAGGTTCAAATCTTGGTTCTACGACTTCATGGATTAGTTTTTTAACCTCTTTTGGCCTTGGTTTCTCATCTATAAAATAAGGATGATAATAATAACCTATCTCAAGAAACTGGTGAAAAGACTAAATTAAAATATGTATAATAGGGTGGCGCCTATGGCTCAAAGGAGTAGGGTGCTGGTCCCATATGCTGGAGGTGGTGGGTTCAAATCCAGCCCTGGCCAAAAATTGCAAAAAATATGTATAATAAAATGTCTTGAACACAGCACATCCACCACAAATAATAATTATTCTATTCATTGTGTAGCATTATCACTCCTATCATTCTTACCCCCTGTCCTCATACTAACTAAAAAATTGGGAGAGCTTGCGGGCAGCACCTGTGACTCAGTGGGTAGGGCACTGGCCCCATATACCAAGGGTGATGGGTTCAAACCCGGCCCCAGCCAGCTAAAACAGCAGTGGCAACTGCAACAAAAATAGCCAGGCATTGTGGCGGGCGCCTGTAGTCCCAGCAACCCGGGAGGCTGAGGCAAGAGAATCACCCTAAACCCAAGAGCTGGAGGTTGCTGTGAGCTGTGATGCCACAGCACTCTACCAAGGCTGACAAAGTGAAACTCTGTCTCAAAAAAAAAAAAAATGGGGGGAGCAGAAATGGTAGAGAAGCTATCAGAAAGCTAGAACTGCTTCTGGAAATATTTTTAACAAGTCAATCACAAAAACAAATAAAAATAGATTTATTTCTTTGCATTCAGCACAGAATAACCCATGCACATAGAATTTACAGAAAGAACACCAGAATAAATCCAGGGAAGTTGGATCTTATTCCCATCTCAACCACTATTATGTTTTGCCTTATTTTACTTCCTTAGACCTAAAAAGCAAAAGGTTAGACTAGTTCAGTATTTTTACAAGTTCCTTTCAAAATGTTCCATCTACAACTATGTAAGTCTTACACGGTATATACAAAATACATAAAATTTAAAAATAAAAGATGTTCAATACCTGCTGTACTTCGAGTGGAATTCTCATTTAGGTTTCGCTTCATTTCCTTAATGTATCAAAGTCTACGGTTTTTTTTTAGCACTTCAAATTTAAAATATGAAGTTGTTTGACAAAACCTTCAAAGAAAGAACATACTGTATCAACCACAAACTCAAACTTCATAATGTAAATGCCTTAGGGAGTCCTTTGCTGAGTAACATAACCAATTTTTCCAATTCTGTTCAAAATAAATGACTATAACCTTGCTTCCTACACGTGGATTATCACATAATACACGTAATTTAATTTAGAATCAAGGACATACAATGAGAATAATTATGAATCAGATATATAAAAAGGGAAATGAACTAAAGGGTAGGCAAATTTATATGTTTATAAGCCTAGGAATGAAACATGCACTATGAAGCTAGCCATGTGAGAACAGGCTGTGTCCTCCTTTAAGATGTCCACAGATCATCTATTGTTGCCATTAATTTGAAACTCCTGGATAATATAATGCCAAAAACTAAGTGCTCACTTAACATCCAAAATAATTCTAATATCAAGTCTCCATTCCATTTCCTCAACTTCAACAACTGAAACAAGTTTTTTCTTTGTTTTTTTAAACATAAATTCTATTGTAGTTTTTCCATGTTTTAATCTCCTATAGTATCTCAATCCCAATTTAACAAATATTTGCCCACTGCATGAAGAGGGAAGCTACAAATAAGATTATTTCTGCTCCAATTTCACCACCAAGTAACACAAATTGGGCTGAGGTAAATATTAATTTTCAAATATCATTTGTGCAAATCAAATTTGAAAAGCAAGAGGTTGGGACTGCCTGGGCTTGGTTTCCACACCTTGGACTTGAAGCTGGATACGATTCGTTCTTTAGAAAATATTCTTGGTGCCACTCCAGGAACCAAATCAGAAATTATGCCAATTTCTGATCTCAGCACAGAAATACCAATGTGAATTACACCATAAACCTAGAGGGGCCTACAAGGGCTATTCTGTTTCTGAGACTCACACCAACAAAACAAATTTAACAAAAAAAAAAAAAAAAAATTTAAGGGTCAATATTCTCCTCCAGGATCAGTGACCCTGGGGGTTGGGACCTTGAGTTGTCCCCCAACACAACAGCTTCGAAATGGACGTTAGAAGCGTTAATAGGCTCGGCGCCTGTGGCTCAAGCGGCTAGGGCGCCAGCCACATACACCTGAGGTGGCGGGTTCGAGTCCCCAGCCCGGGCCTGCCAGACAACAATGATGGCTGCAACCAAAAAATAGCCAGGCGTTGTGGCGGG